>NC_140178.1:77279345-77626845 GCF_963971535.1 Notolepis coatsorum | reverse complement strand
TTCTGAAGGGAACAGGAACATGGAACAGTACAGGTATGTGTTATGACAGTTTTCTGAAGGGAACAGGGACATGGAACAGTACAGGTATGTGTTATGACAGTTTTCTGAAGGGAACAGGAACATGGAACCGTACAGGTGTGTGTTATGACAGTTTTCTGAAGGGAACAGGAACATGGAACAGTACAGGTGTGTGTTATGAAAATGATAGAAAAGAAGAGAAAATAATAGAAAAGAAAAGAAAATAATAGAAAATAATAGAAGAGAAAAGAGAATAAAAGAAAAGAAAAGAATGGCTGAGGCAGGCAGATTAACGTTAGGTTATGAATATAACCAAGTTCTGTTAACACTAGTGGACGCTCTGCGTCTGTTGCATATATCTCGCTTCAGCATATATACACTGAATAATTTCACAAATGTACCTTTAAATGCCAGCATTCATCTGGCCACACCCCCATCCGCTTACCTATATAAGCAGGGATGGTGCCACACACTCATCTCCTTCCCAACAAATTTCAACACAATGAAAATCAAGGGCCGCAGCGGCGTCTAGACGCAGAGCGTCCACTAGTGTTAACAGAACTTGGTTATATTCATAACCTAACGTTCTGTATCACACTAGCTCCCGCTCTGCGTCTGTTGCATAATAGGAGCTGAGCGGGAGCTAGAAGCTCGACAAATACACCCCGCTGAGGCCCCCCACAGCCATCAGATCAGGGAGGGCCGAGCCCCCCCGACCCACCCTAATGGAGGGCACCCCCCCTATTGGTGGCTTCACGGGAGGGCGACGGACCCGACCGTGCGAAGAGGCATTCAAGCAACTCAACGCACAGGGTGAGCAGACCGTGGCTTGACCCCACGACTACACACACGCACAACCCGCATGCCACCCGGGAACGAACGGAGGAAACAACCTCGTTACTGCCCCCAGAATCACAGGGTCAAGGGCAAACCCAACCCCGTGGCAAGGCCGCAGCAGCGGAGCGCGAAGGAAGACCCAGACCCACCAAAGGGACTGGACCCCCTGGAACGGGGGCCCGGAGAAGTCCATGATGCCAGCATCAAGACCCCACCAGGTGGGCACTTAGTGACCCCACCCCCCACATCGCCAGCGTATTCGGACAAAGGCCCCTCAGCCGAGCGGGCCCTGTCCCCCCAATAGTACACCGCCTGGCACACTGACCCTGCAGAACAGGCAGTCAGCACGGCCGTAAGCACACAAAAAAGGTTAACCAACGGAAGCAGGCAGCGCACCGGGGAAAAACCAGGCAACAGGCTGTTAACCCTAGCCTGGAGACTGCGGACGAGACAGGCGCCAGAGGGGACAGCTGAACACAGCCGCCCCGGCGGAAGGGGCGTATGCTGGCGTTGTTGTATGACCAAGCCTCCATTTAAAAAAACCCACCCAGAGGGGTTGAGGCAGAGAAGGCTGACACGATTGGCAGACGTCATGAACGTGCAGGGGCACCCTCAACCGGTGAACCCGGGAGTTGACACTGCTCCAACACACCAGGGAATCAACCACCTTGGTGTTACCCAATGCGGTGGTTGTTCCTATAACCCCTCAAGAAAAAACTCCAAAACACACCTGCGGGTATACACCGGCTATACCACAGTACAAGTGTTTCAGTTTTCAAAAAGGGTTAACCCAGGCCTACGGGTCGACGAAACATTACTTCGGACCGGGCCTGGCGATACGGGAAGCACAGGGTCACCAGAGGAGGTCAAAGACCACCCCAACAGGCCCCTCTTCGCCATGCGTGAGAGAGGAGCGAAAAAGAATGGAGAACCCGCCCCTAAGCACACCGTACTTGGTATTCCCAGACGGTCTCCCAACCAAGTACTAACCAGGACCAACCTGTGTAGCGGCCGAGATCCGACGAGATCGAGCGTGTACAGGTTGGCATGGCCGTAAGCCATTACGACAGTGCTGAGTAAAAACGTACCCAACCAGGGTCTCCATAGTGCTTAACCCTGTGACACCCGGACCGACCTGGCATTTTTCCCCCTGAAAAAAGCCCAAGTCCCTCAGGGTACCAGAACAGCAGATCTGCATCCCCGGCGGACAACGGGTTCAACTGAACCGGACCAGCGTGACCAGAACCAGTCCCGTGCCCTAACCACGCCGACACCTACCAGGAGAAAGGGCAGATATGCGTGTTGATCTTAACATGAAAAGAAGGCGCCACCCAGACGTTCGGGCGAACCGCGCCCGGTGGCCCACCCCCAGGGCGTGAGACCCCTCTACATATGTTCAGATCCATTCCGTCATCATCCCCCAGACATGAACGAGAATCCGTCGACAACCAACCCAGGTCGTGGGATGTGGTCGTCGGAAGAGGAAAAACCTCCATCTCCTTAGCAAATGACCTCAATACCTTCTATGCGAGGTTTGATGCTGGTAATAACAACACCAGCTCACAAGCCACGGCAATGGGGGGGGGGGGGTCGGCTGCTGATGGAGGCGCAGTGTTCAGGGTAACAGAGCATGAGGTGAGGCGGACCTTTAAAAAAGTGAATATCAGGAAGGCAGCAGGTCCGGACGGCATCCCCGGCCGCGTCCTAAAAGTCTGTGCCGACCAACTGGCCCCAGTATTCACTGACATATTTAACCTGTCCTTAGAACAGGCTGTCATCCCCACCTGCCTGAAGAAGTCCACTATTATCCCTGTACCCAAGAAATCCAAGCCTGCTTGCCTCAACGACTACCGCCCTGTAGCTCTCACCTCCATAGCCATGAAGTGCTTTGAGAAGCTAGTAAAGGGCTACATCTGCTCCTCCCTCCCCATCAACATGGACCCCCTGCAATTTGCATACCGCCCCAACAGGTCCACGGAGGACGCCATAGCCCATGTGCTGCACACAGCAGCATCACACCTGGACAAGAGGCAGGGGAACTATGTGAGAATGCTATTCATCGACTACAGCTCGGCATTCAATACCATAGTCCCCTCCATACTCATAGCCAAGCTCAGGGACCTGGGCTTGAACTATGACCTCTGCCAGTGGGTCTTGGACTTCCTGACTGGCAGACCCCAGGTGGTGAGAGCAGGCAACTGCACCTCCTCATCCATCACCCTCAACATAGGGGCCCCCCAGGGCTGTGTTCTGAGTCCCCTCCTCTACTCCCTGTACACACACGACTGTGTGGCTCAGCGGAGTAGCAATACAATCATCAAATTTGCTGACGACACAGTGGTGGTGGGCCTGATCTCTGCCAACGACGAGAGGGCCTACCTGGAAGAGGTCAAGGTCCTGGCGGGATGGTGCCAGGAAAACAGCCTCTCCCTGAACGTCAGCAAAACAAAGGAGATGATTGTGGACTTCAGGAGGTCGGGTGTCAAGGACTACAGCCCCCTCAGCATCGACGGGGCACCGGTTGAGAGAGTCAACAGCTTTAAGTACCTCGGAGCCTACATATCCGAGGACTTGACATGGACCACACACATTGACAGTGTTGTGAAGAAGGCACGACAACGCCTCTACTTCCTCAGGCGCCTAAGGAAGTTCCAAGTCAGTCAGAAGATCCTTAAGAACTTCTACTCATGTACAATAGAGAGCATCTTGACCGGCAACATCACCTCCTGGTTTGGGAATAGCACTGCACAAGACCGAAGCAGACTACAAAGAGTGACACGTTCAGCCGAACGCACAATTGGAGGGGGGCTCCCCACCCTCCAGAACATTTACAACAAGCGTTGCAAGGGCAAGGCTAAGAGAATCATTAAAGACTCCAGTCACCCGAACAACTGCCTCTTTGAACTGCTGCGGTCAGGCAAGCGATACCGGAGTCTCAAGGCGAGCACAGAAAGACTCAGAAGAAGCTTCTATCCCCAGGCCATCAGGCTGCTAAACGAACAATGAATGAACACTACACAACAACAACCACCAAACGCACATAGCACACACATCCACACGCACACACTCACTTTAAACAAACACACTGTAGCACCCACTCCACACACTTTATAGCACACACCCACTTTAAACAAACACACTGTAGCACCCACTCCCCACACTTTATATTTATTGATGAAGGATTGCACTACAACTCGTACACCTTACTGTAAATTGTACCTAAATTGTACCTCATCCCATTTCTGCTTTGCACTAGATAGTACTGTACATTAGTACACTGCATAGTATTGTATATTATATGGTAACTCAGAACATTGTACATATGTCTATACCGAACACTGTGACCTCATTTTCTTCTTCTAAAATTACATGCTATACTATGTTATTTGATACTATCTTGTCTAGCACAGTCTCTGGAGCGTAACAGTAAGAAGCATTTTGTATGAAAGTATTCTGTACTTCTGTATGACAACTATTAAAGAAACTTGAACTTGAAACTTGAAACATCTCAGTTGCTCTATAAAAACGCTGTTTTAACCTCAAGCAACCAAGGCGTGCCAGTCAGTCGCCTGTTTACAGCGAGCTAGCACTATACGTGCGTCGGGACTCACCCCCATCAATGAACAGGCTATTTAGACCTGTCATTGAATCCCCAAGGCGCCCAGGGGAACGACAAGAGGGGTGTGATGCTTCCTAACTCCAACACTTTTTGAATAGAAAAGAAGGAAGCACCAACAGTATGTATCCCAGTCTAAACAGCCGGGGGTAAAAAAAATTCACATTTTTACCTCCCACCACCCTCCCATAGGAAGGAGACGGGAATCCCCAGAGAGACTTCCCACGCGAGCTGTACAGATTGAAAAGAATATATTGCACCTTGAGCCATGTAAAAAATTGGTTTTAGGGCTCTCCGGGGAAGAGGCACTGAACCCATACACACTCAATAATCGAATTGAATCGAATACAAGTTCAAGTTCAAGTTCAAGTTCTTTAATAGTTGTCATACAGAAGTACAGAATACTTTCATACAAAATGCTTCTTACTGTTACGCTCTAGAGACTGTGCTAGACAAGATAGTATCAAATAACATAATAACATAATATAGCATGAATTTAGAAGAAGAAAAATGAGGTCACAGTGTTCGGTATAGACATATGTACAATGTTCTGAGTTACCATATAATATACAATACACAATACTATGCAGTGTACTAATGTACAGTACTATCTAGTGCAAAGCAGAAATGGGATGAGGTACAATTTTAGGTACAATTTACAGTAAGGTGTATGAGTTGTAGTGCAATCCTTCATCCATAAATATAAAGTGTGGGGAGTGGGTGCTACAGTGTGTTTGTTTAAAGTGGGTGTGTGCTATAAAGTGTGTGGAGTGGGTGCTACAGTGTGTTTGTTTAAAGTGAGTGTGTGCGTGTGGATGTGTGTGCTATGTGCGTTTGGTGGTTGTTGTTGTGTAGTGTTCATTCATTGTTCGTTTAGCAGCCTGATGGCCTGGGGATAGAAGCTTCTTCTGAGTCTTTCTGTGCTCGCCTTGAGACTCCGGTATCGCTTGCCTGACCGCAGCAGTTCAAAGAGGCAGTTGTTCGGGTGACTGGAGTCTTTAATGATTCTCTTAGCCTTGCCCTTGCAACGCTTGTTGTAAATGTTCTGGAGGGTGGGGAGCCCCCCTCCAATTGTGCGTTCGGCTGAACGTGTCACTCTTTGTAGTCTGCTTCGGTCTTGTGCAGTGCTATTCCCAAACCAGGAGGTGATGTTGCCGGTCAAGATGCTCTCTATTGTACATGAGTAGAAGTTCTTAAGGATCTTCTGGCTGACTTGGAACTTCCTTAGGCGCCTGAGGAAGTAGAGGCGTTGTCGTGCCTTCTTCACAACACTGTCAATGTGTGTGGTCCATGTCAAGTCCTCGGATATGTAGGCTCCGAGGTACTTAAAGCTGTTGACTCTCTCAACCGGTGCCCCGTCGATGCTGAGGGGGCTGTAGTCCTTGACCCCCGACCTCCTGAAGTCCACAATCATCTCCTTTGTTTTGCTGACGTTCAGGGAGAGGCTGTTTTCCTGGCACCATCCCGCCAGGACCTTGACCTCTTCCAGGTAGGCCCTCTCGTCGTTGGCAGAGATCAGGCCCACCACCACTGTGTCATCAGCAAATTTGATGATTGTATTGCTACTCCGCTGAGCCACACAGTCGTGTGTGTACAGGGAGTAGAGGAGGGGACTCAGAACACAGCCCTGGGGGGCCCCTATGTTGAGGGTGATGGATGAGGAGGTGCAGTTGCCTGCTCTCACCACCTGGGGTCTGCCAGTCAGGAAGTCCAAGACCCACTGGCAGAGGTCATAGCCCAAGCCCAGGTCCCTGAGCTTGGCTATGAGTATAGAATAGGACACCTTCTAGAGGGTCCACTCACTTTGACAATCTGAGGAGGAAGGCTCTGTACTCTGATGGAGGCTCCCTCACATGGAAGGAGGAGTCCGAACTCACAGAAGGCCCGAATAGGCGCTTGGTGAGGAGGAGCCCTGACCACCCCCCCGAAACAGATCCATCACATGGACCTGAACAGCACACGGAAGTCCTACCAACAGAGACGCGCACGGTGACGTACTCTATGGCGGGGGAATTTCTGCGGTGCACACGCCCAATATTCCAGGCCGTGGGACCAGGAAACTCCCTCCCCCACCCCCCACCCCCCCACCCCGTAACGTGCCGAACCGCAACGTGACAGGAACCTTGAAGGACAGGGAGTGTACCCCTGACCGACAGAAACAAGGGGGAGAGGAAAGGTTACCAGTTCACCCCTTTACGACCCCACACCCATGACACGATGTAATGACAAAAAGAGAATATGACACAGTCATAGTCAGCTCTATGAAGCGTTTGACAGCTTCACACAGCGCATGAGCTAACCTGCTATCTGATTTTTACTAAGGAAAAAACACAGAATAGAGAGGGCTCTCTAAGAGCCCCGGTCCAACATACACATGTGCTTCTGTGGCCAGTCCAACCCAGTTGTAGGTCACATGACACACACAACCCATCATCACCTAAAAAAAATGGCAAAAACACTCTACAGAGGAACGCCGTTTTTCATAATGAGAGAATACATAATTCTCGATTAGTATCGACCACAGGCCTTGCTAAGCACACACGACAGCGACCAAACAATCTTCTCTTTTAGGAAAATAAAGTTTCTCCAGCAGTCATAGCACAACCTCAGCAATCAAGCTAAGGGTTACATCGCATCCCTACCACACAAAGACACAAATGTAGTGCAACAACATGTCTGATAGGAGGATGAAGAAGTCCCCAGGGAACCGTGGGGAAAAACACAATCCCCCTACTTTACCCTTGATACGGCCAGTTAAAACAGGAAAACCTGTTAATATGTGAACTCACTGTTCATTGTCATCACAGGCTGAGAAAAGAATATTCTTTCACTCATTTGTCACTAAGCATAGCTTCATAGGTTAGTTACCTTAGTTGTGAGTACACGGTACATAACAACACACATGATGTTTCTCACATAACAACCAGATCATTTTCACATCCCGATTTGCACGGAGAAGCTAACTGCCAGTGACAAAGACAGTTCACACATAACTCGCGTTGTATCCTAAATGCATTGCAGCAACACACGTTTTGGGAAAACATCGTTATTCACAAAACATTTAGAAAGGTAAAGCCAGAAGATGTGTTATAAGGTCTGGCCAAACCTTGTCCTACCCGGAACGTAGATCAGCGAAGTGCAGTCTCAAGACCCCGTAGAAAACACAGCCATTCCTGTGTTGTTCGAACTGGGCAGCGCCGCTGCTCCAACCAGTCGCTACAGTCCTCTTTGTTGACGCAATCCCCGTCCTGGCTCAGGGCAGGGTCGACGAACATCCCCTGTCAAAGATGACGTCGTAGTCAAGAGTGTAAAACATGTTATAATCAAAGCACGTTCAACAGAGTAGCATTAAGCTAACGGCCGCTCCAACCGTCGGTCGCTACCGCACCTGCTCGCGAGACGCCGAGCGAAACTGGCTTGTGTAGCTGACTTGAACATGGATCTTCCGCTATCGAACATCCATGCACATATCTCCTCGTGAAGGAATACTCTCATTTGGATATGAAAGAAGGGGCTTAACACGGGACAGAGAGATATCCACTCGTCCAGAAAACACAGGGATCACCAGTGTTAATGGTCGCGGCCCACTAGTTAAACTAAAATGGCTTCAGACCAAGGTCTTCTGTCGCCTAGGAGACTGAACAAAGGACCCTAGCCTGGGGTTGGTTTTCATAACATTATCAATTAGCCCCCATAGCACTAACAGACAAGTGGAGCCTGCCAGCAAACAGTACTCACCCAACCTGAAAACCCACCGCTTCTCACAACAGCGGCGCGTCCACAGTTCAGCTGTGCCCTGAAAGGTTTCACCCCAACCAACACAGCAAGGAACTGCAGTTGAGAGGCATGCAGCGGCGTGCTCCCAATACGAAAACCGGTGGAGGATTTTAGAATGATCATCATCTTCCAGACACTCCAGTACGAAGACAATATCGCCGTATTTTCTCGAAAATAGTGAGAGAGAAAATAAAGATATGATGTCAACGTATCTCCTTGTGCTTCCTTTTCTCGTAAACATTGCTTTTGTGTGTGTGTGTGTGTGTGTGTGTGTGTGTGTGTGTGTGTGTGTGTGTGTGTGTGTGTGTGTGTGTGTGTGTGTGTGTGTGTGTGTGTGTGTGTGTGTGTGTGTGTGTGTGTGTGTGTGTGTGTGTGTGTGTGTGTGTGTGTGAAAGAGAGATCGAGAGAGAAAGAGAGAGGGTTGTATTTAAAGGGGAATGCCACTCATTTTAAGAATGCACCTCTGTTGGGATATTCTGAGCCACAGGGCAGTTCAGTCAATATTTGTGTCGGATGGATGTGAATCCAAATAATGATCTGGCAAACTGCTTATTGAGAGACACAAGTCTTGCAGTAACAGTACTAATGCAGGGTAGATCGGTGGTAGATGTCATAATGAATGGAAGCTAATACGGACCACTAGCGTAGCTCTGGGAGAGGTGTTTTTGGCCAACAGCTGGCTACTAGTAATTTGTGCTAAATATAGGCTGGCTTGCCGTTGGATAGCTTTCTACTGAACGCACAGATAGGAAATTGGTATCTATCTTCTTGTCTGACTCTGGAGAAGATGGCAAGCGCCATTTCCAATAATGTTAGTGTGTTCCTTATTATTTATTTATTGTTATGCTAGTGTAGCGACCTGAAAATAGTATATTATTCAGATGTGCTAACTTGCCTTTTACCTCCCCTTTGTACACCAAGACATTCGAATTGGTTTCATTTATATTCGCACGAACAATGACACAGGCGTCTCTTTCTTCTATCACTGGAAGATGGTTTATAAATAACATTACTCTATTCCCCATCCTCCCCTTGTGTGACTGGCAGGCGGGACCAGCAGGGGGCAGTAGCAGACAGAGAGTGTTGGAGAGAGATGGAACGTGATATATGGGAGCGGGAGACGGAAAGAGAACCTCTTCGGCTTTGGACCTGGCCGTGAACAGTCACAGCCACGGCGGGCGTGTGCTTTTGGAATAGCCCCGCTGAAGAAGTGAAGCTGGAGAGCCCCGTGAGATAGCAACGGGTGATAGGAAGTACTTGCTAGTGGACACGATATCCTAGCAGTACCAGCGATAGTGTGTGAGCAAAACAAAAGATAGTGTCAGCAAAACAAAAGAGATGATTGTGGACTTCAGGAGGTCGGGGGTCAAGGACTACAGCCCCCTCAGCATCGACGGGGCACCGGTTGAGAGAGTGAACAGTTTCAAGTACCTCGGAGCCCACATATCTGAGGATTTGACATGGACCACACACATTGACAGTGTTGTGAAGAAGGCACGACAACGCCTCTACTTCCTCAGGCGCCTAAGGAAGTTCCAAGTCAGTCAGAAGATCCTTAGGAACTCTCCAACTCTGAACTGGCGCTGCTCTGATGGCTGGCTTTCTGATCGCTCCGTCGAGACTGTGCTTTCTTTTGTTAATTTTTATAGTATTAGGAGTTTTATTTGCACCAACTGTTGGTGCATTATATGTGTATGACCGTCAGTCAATCATTGACATTGGATTAAGGAAAACTTACCGTTTGGATTGCTCTCTGGATCGGATCGCTGAACAGCAGAAATGGCCCGCCGAGATCCTTTGTTATCATGGCCAAGACCAGGAGAAGCCGCCGCGAAGACGTGGAAAGAGAGCGGGGGTCCGAAACAGACTGAGGTCCAAACGACACAGAACCACATTGCCCAGCATATTGTTGGCCAATGTGCAATCGATAGGAAATAAACTGGATGACATCAGAGCACGGATCCAATTCCAGAGGGACATTCGGGATTGTAACATCCTCTGTTTCACAGAAACTTGGCTGAGTCCAGATGTCCCGAATCACGCAATAGAACCGGCAGACCACTTCTTCGTTCTCCGCAAGGACCGGACGGCAGAAGAGTCACTAAAGACGAGAGGAGGCGGCATTGCCTTCATGATAAACAAGGAGTGGTGCGATTTAGGCAACACAAAGGAACTGTCTAACCACTGCTCCCCAGACCTGGAGTTTATCACGATAAAATGTCGACCCTTCTTCCTCCCAAGAGAGTTAACGTCCATCATCCTCATCGGAGTGTACATTCCACCACACGCGAACACTGGGGTCGCACTTTCAAAACTTCACGACGAGGTAAACAAACTCCAGGCAGCTAATGTTGACGCCACCATTTTGGTTTTGGGTGATTTTAACAGCGCGCGTCTTAAAAAGGTGCTGCCGAATTTCTATCAGCATGTGACCTGTCCCACCAGAGGCGAGAACATATTAGACCATGTATACTCGCAATTTAAGAATGGGTACAAGTCACAGGCTCTTAGTCCATTCGGTAAAAGCGATCACGCTGCAATATTTCTTTTGCCAAAGTACAAACAAAGTCTCAAGCGAACGCCGGTGGTCTCGCGAGAGGTTAAGCGTTGGGCCGTGACGTCAGAGGAGTCACTCCAAGCTGTACTGGAAAGCACAGACTGGAGTGTATTCCGTGATAACACAGCCAATATTAACGAATACACCGAAACGGTGATTGACTATGTCTGTACTCAGGTAGAAGAAACAATCCCCTCCACCAAAATTAAAATCTACCCAAATCAAAAGCCCTGGGTAGACAAATCCGTCCGTGAGGCTCTGAAAGTGCGCACATCAGCATACAACACCGGGCTGGTGACAGGCAACATGGAAGAACACAAGATGGCAAGATACAACGTCAGGAGAGCAGTAATAGAGGCAAAACGGCGTTACAGGGATAAAGTTGAACTTCAGTTTGAACAGGCTGACTCTAGAGGCATGTGGCAGGGCCTCAGAACAATGACAGACTACAAAGGAACCCCCCTCAAACTGAACAGTGACATCTCCTTAGCAAATGATCTCAATTCCTTCTATGCGAGGTTTGAGGCTGTGAATAACAACACCAGCCTACAAACCACGGCAAGGGGGGGGGGGGGGGGGTCTGCTGATGGAGACTCAGTGTTCAGGGTAACAGAGCATGAGGTGAGACGGATCTTTAAAAAAGTGAATATCAGGAAGGCAGCAGGACCGGACGGCATCCCCGGCCGCGTCCTAAAAGTCTGTGCCGACCAACTGGCCCCGGTATTCACTGACATCTTCAACCTGTCCTTGGAACAGGCTGTCATCCCCACCTGTCTGAAGAAGTCCACCATCATCCCTGTACCCAAAAAATCTACGCCTGCTTGCCTCAACGACTACCGCCCTGTAGCCCTCACCTCCATAGCCATGAAGTGCTTTGAGAAGCTAGTGAAGGGCTACATCTGTTCCTCCCTCCCCATCAACCTGGACCCTCTGCAATTTGCATATCGCCCCAACAGGTCCACGGAGGACGCCATAGCCCATGTGCTGCACACAGCAGCATCACATCTGGACAAGAGGCAGGGGAACTATGTGAGAATGCTGTTCATCGACTACAGCTCAGCATTCAATACCATAGTCCCCTCCAAACTCATAGCCAAGCTCAGGGACCTGGGCTTGAACTATGACCTGTGCCAGTGGGTCTTGGACTTCCTGACGGGCAGACCCCAGGTGGTAAGAGCCGGCAACTGCACCTCCTCATCCATCACGCTCAACATAGGGGCCCCCCAGGGCTGTGTTCTGAGCCCCCTCCTCTACTCCCTGTACACACATGACTGCGTAGCACAGCGGAACAACAACACCATCATCAAATTTGCTGATGACACAGTAGTGGTGGGCCTGATCTCTGCCAACGACGAAAGGGCCTACCTGGAAGAGGTAGAGAACCTGTCACAGTGGTGTCAGGAGAACTGCCTCTCCCTGAACGTCAGCAAAACAAAAGAGATGATTGTGGACTTCAGGAGGTCGGGGGTCAAGGACTACAGCCCCCTCAGCATCGACGGGGCACCGGTTGAGAGAGTGAACAGTTTCAAGTACCTCGGAGCCCACAAATCCGAGGACTTGACATGGACCACACACATTGACAGTGTTGTGAAGAAGGCACGACAACGCCTCTACTTCCTCAGGCGCCTAAGGAAGTTCCAAGTCAGTCAGAAGATCCTTAACAGTGTTGTGAAGAAGGCACGACAACGCCTCTACTTCCTCAGGCGCCTAAGGAAGTTCCAAGTCAGTCAGAAGATCCTTAGGAACTTCTACTCATGTACAATAGAGAGCATCCTGACCGGCAACATCACCTCCTGGTTTGGGAATAGCACTGCACAAGACCGTAGCAGACTACAAAGAGTGACACGTTTAGCCGAACGCACAATTGGAGGGGGGCTTCCCACCCTCCAGAACATTTACAACAAGCGGTGCAAGGGGAAGGCTAAGAGAATTATTAAGGACTCGAGCCACCCGAACAACTGCCTCTTTGAACTGTTGCGGTCAGGCAAGCGATACCGGAGTCTTAAGGCGAGCACAGAAAGACTCAGAAGAAGCTTCTATCCCCAGGCCATCAGGCTGCTAAACGAACAATAATCGCTAAACGAACAATAATCACTATGCAACAACCATCAAATGCACACAGCACACACACCCACACGCACACACTCACTCAAACAAACAACACACTGCAGCACCCACTCTCCACACTTTAGATCACACAAACACACTTACACTTTATATTTATTGATAAAGGATTTGCACTACAACTCGTACACCTACTGTGAATTGTACCTAAATTGCACCTCGTCCCATTTCTCCATTTCTGCCTTGCACTATATAGTATTGTATATTAGTACACTGCACAGTATTGTATACTGTATGGTAACTACGTCTATTCTGCATCGAACATTGTACATATGTCTAAACTGAACACTGTGACCTCTTTTTCTACTTCTAATTTTACTATGTTTTTATTTCATACTTATCTTGTCTTACACAGTCTCTGGAGCGCAACAGTAAGAAGCATTTTGTACAAAAGTATTCTGTACTTCTGTATGACAACTGTAACTGAGGGGTACAATTCCCTGACTGTATTAATCAAGTATTGATATCATTAAATCACTACCGTCTTGTACATTACTGGCCAATACCGTACAAAGGTATATTAGATGACAACACTTCCACAATAACAGGTTTCCACTCAAATACTCATTTAGAATATTTATTACATCAAAATAGTATTACATTATATACTTTGTTCACTTTAGATGCGCTTATAAGGCAAAGAATGTGCAGGCAAATCAATAATGAATATTAAGGATTAGATCTAGGGATATTCTGGGAAGGGGGGGTGTACTACCGGTTGTAAGCCAGCAGGGGGGGGGCAATGCTCTATGAAAGTCAATGGTCCACGGAGGCGATATCACCCTTGTGTCAGCGGGGAATGCAGCCTGGTCCCAGGGTGCGTGCTGCGTAGGTGAAAGCCGTGGAGTCTCTGGTACGACAGAGACGGGCTTGAGTGATGTCTTCACGGGCAGGTGTAGATCCCACAGTAGCAGTGGGGTAGGCGGTTCTCTGCTCCAGCAGCTTGGTCAAAGCAATGAAGAATAATAATCCTTGCCGGAAAGTGGCACTGCTGGCGGGGTGTAAATCCTCCGTGGTGCGCGGTAGTCCACGGTTGAACTTGACGTTACTACTATCCTATTAGCACGCGGAATAAGTGCTCTATGTAGACGCACAATTACTCACTTCACGTGGTCTTTGACTCGTAATGAAGGCTTTACTAATAAATAGAGAACGATACGTTAAACCAACGTACTAGGATAACACGAGGCTCTATCTTGGGGCAATGCGAGCCCTACTCTGCACCACACGTTGCGTAGTGGGTGAGGCTTTACTCGGTAACTGAACCAGACTGAACTGAAGGCGAACTGAAAGGGAAGTTCTGTATTTGCTGGTCATATTTATACGTACGGTGGACAAATAGTGCCGTTCGTATTTTGGTAGCCGTATTCATGGGCAGAAGCGGGCATGTTAAGACAAGTCTCGTCGGTACCTTTGAAGTCAGCTCTAGGGGGTAAGGCGCTGGCGCCAGGGGATCGCTTCCAATAGGAGAACGAATATTATGGTCTGTCCTGTAGACTAAAGGGATATTCAGTGTATATTGTACAAAGAATATACAAGGGATATCAAACGATATACAAATATTATACATGGGATATCAGGCAATAAATATATATATTCGGTTTAATCTGACCCTTTGTAACAACAACTATTAAAGAAACTTGAAACTTGAAACTTCTACTCATGTACAATAGAGAGCATCCTGACTGGCAACATCACCTCCTGGTTTGGGAATAGCACTGCACAAGACCGTAGCAGACTACAAAGAGTGACACGTTCAGCCGAACGCACAATTGGAGGGGGGCTTCCCACCCTCCAGAACATTTACAACAAGCGGTGCAAGGGGAAGGCTAAGAGAATTATTAAGGACTCGAGCCACCCGAACAACTGCCTCTTTGAACTGCTGCGGTCAGGCAAGCGATACCGGAGTCTTAAGGCGAGCACAGAAAGACTCAGAAGAAGCTTCTATCCCCAGGCCATCAGGCTGCTAAACGAACAATAAACACTATGCAACAACCATCAAATGCACACAGCACACACACCCACACGCACACACTCACTTAAACAAACAACACACTGCAGCACCCACTCTCCACACTTTAGATCACACAAACACACTTTATATTTATTGATAAAGGATTTGCACTACAACTCGTACACCTACTGTAAATTGTACCTAAATTGCACCTCATCCCATTTCTGCCTTGCACTATATAGTATTGTATATTAGTACACTGCACAGTATTGTATTATATGGTAACTCAGTTACGTCTATTCTGCATCGAACATTGTACATATGTCTATACTGAACACTGTGACCTCATTTTTTTCTACTTCTAATTTACATGCTATACTATGTTATTTTATTTCATACTTATCTTGTCTTATCTTGTCTTGCACAGTCTCTGGAGCGTAACAGTAAGAAGCATTTTGTATAAAAGTATTCTGTACTTCTGTATGACAACTATTAAAGAAACTTGAAACTTGAGCAAACAGTGCAGAGCCAGGCACTAACAATCGGGTTATAATAGTTACTGTGTGCGGTATAGGTAGCGTGCGGCTAATAATATATCTGAGTTCACAGTAGTCGGGTTATAGCAGTTACTGTGCCGGTATAGTGTGCGAGCCAGATACGGGCGCGGACCTACAAGCAGTCTGCTCCGGCTGTCAACAGCTGTCTTCACCGGCGTCCTGCATCAGCTCTGCACCTGGCTGCCTGCAACACGGGAGTGTGCGCCGACCAGCAGAGGTCGGCATCGCCCAGCACACGCTCTCAGCCAACACTGCCTCTCTGCCCAGCTCCGCCTGCTAGCACCTGCGACGAGAGCGTTCGATGCCATCTTGCCACCAGGACGGTGGTGGAGCGGCGCGGCCACCATTTTGGTAGAGTAACATTAGGGCTTCGGTGCCCAGGATCTATTGCACGTTACACAGTGTGGTGCGGCCTGCGGGCGAAGTTAACGTTGCTAACTACAGACCCCAAACATTACATGCCGGCATTAGCATAGGGCTTTTGTTTTGGGTAATTGTGGGTCCACACTTTTGGTTTTCTTTCCTTTTCTTTGAGCGTGATAACATGTGTGTTTATTAATATTTTCCCATTCAATTAACCCTTCCCTGTGGGGAAGTTACAGACCTGGTGCATTATAATTAAAGCCTTTTGAGGTATTATTCTGGCCGTATAATTAAAGCCTTTTGAGGTATTATACAGGGTGAAGACCCAGACGTGGGTGATGAGTCAAACACAGTGAAGTATATTATCCCTGATATTAACCCAGAGGTGGGTGTATAATATACGTGTTTATGAGGTATTGAGTTACACACAGGAGCTATAGTAGGACTTCAGTCCAGTAGACCACTCCTATTAAATAATTGTAACTGACAGTATAATTAATATAAAGACTTGAATGGGGTTCTGTGTGCGTGTCCATTCCTGTGCCCAGCATTAACTCTTTTGGTGTGGGTAACGTATATATGATTAACCCCTTCCTACCCAACTCTCCCCTTTTCATTGTGAGGTTTCTAGGGTAATTGAGGGAGGGTACTGCTTGCGGGGGGAACTCAGAGTATTTGATTACAATTCAGTCACGAGGTGTGGGAGGGTCTAAGGAGCAACTGGGAGGAGTGGGAGCGTTTGGGGAGTACTGCTGACCTCCCTGCGGCAGGGAAGGAAGACCAGAGTACCAGACCAGGTTGGTAAATCCCGGGCCCCATCCACTCACACTACCAGCCTCCAGTTGACGCCCCAGGCCCAAAGACGAGGGTGCAGTCAGACAGAGTTCTACTGTGTCCAGCTACCTCCTGACTGCCAGCAACCGTTCCCACGAAGCAGGGATAATCCACCCTGCTACATTTGGCGTCACAAACAGGATCAACATCCTAACTTACTCCCTTGACCGAGACCCGTAGAGAGACCCACAATGTCAAAGAAGGAGACCCACGCCGCGCAAGAGATGGCGGCGAAGTTTGAACAGCTGCAGGAGCAGTGTCAGACTCAGGCGGCACTGCTAAAGCAGCAGGCCGAAGCGATCAAGGAGTTGATCAACCAGGCACTCCTAGAGAAGCGCTACACTCAGGCGGCCCTAAAGGAGCAACGAGACGGCGAGGACGCCGCCGCCGAGGTAAAGAAAGAGGAGGCCGAACACATGGAGGCACTGACCGCACAGGTGGAGGCCCTGGCGAACAGAACTCACACACACGCCGGCCTCCTAGACCGACAGGCGCTGGCCCTGGAAAAGTCCCAGCACGAACAGCGGGAGCAGGCCGGACGCCGAGCGCCGCTTGCCTTGGCACCGGCCGTGATCCAACAGCTCCCTCCAGCGCCCCTCCCGGTGGTGTACGTCCAACGAGAGCGGAAGTGCAGCGAATTTGGAGGTGAACAAGAGAGGGGGGAACTGCCTGTGGAGGACTGGATCCAGGCAATGAGGACCCACCTCCGTGCCAGTCGAGTGCCCGCGGAGGAGCAAGCGGAGGTCATACAGCTCCACCTCAAAGGCGAGGCGAAGCAGACGGTACGCTTCCTGACGGAGGGAACTGCCCCCGACACGGAAGCCTTGTTCAAGATACTCGAAGAAACCTATGGGGACAAGGTCCTGGTCAGCATTCGGCTGGGGGAGTTCTTCGACCGAAGACAGGCCGCCGGCGAGACCGTACGCCGGTTCGCCTATGACCTGCAGGAAAGGATCCGTCGCCTACGACGTCGGGCGCCTACACTGGTCGCCGACGCCACCGCCCTGCTGCAGGAGCAGTTTGTGGTGGGCCTCAGAGACGAGGCCCTGAGGAGAGAAATGCGGAAGTACATGAGGGAGGACGGTACGCGGCCGTTTCCTCAGGTGCTGCAGGCGGCGATAGACTGGTCCGAAGAGGAGATGGTCCTGCCCCCCACAAGGGGTGCCGGCGGGGGCATGATACGCGGCATCGTCGTGGAAAGACACGAGCCATCTCTAGACATAGCTGCACTCCAGGAATCCATCCGACAGCTCTTCACCGGCCAGGAGCGGTTGGGCGCGCGCATGGAACAGCTCTTCCAGGCGTTTCAACAGGAGCGAGACACGGCCCCGAGAGGCTTCGCCGGAAGCCGACGGAGGGGAGACGGGCCCTCTACCCCGCGCAGACTACCCCGCCGGAGCGAGGATGGGAGACTGATCTGCTACACCTGTCAACAGCCCGGCCATATCGGCCGCAAGTGCCCCCGCGCGATGGAAGAATCACGCCTGGCGGAAGCACCGAGCGGTGAGGTCCCTCTCCCACCAGTACAGGACGCCACCCACACAGCAGCAGGCGGGTCGCCCGACCTGGCGACCGCCAGACCATGGTCTGGAGGGGGAGGTGTGGTAGTGTGCCGTAGGATTCGATACCACTGCGGCCGGCCAGACGAAAGCGCTGGCGCCCGGCTGCGCATCCCGATGCGGTCAGAACCGGAGGCTGTACCCAAGAGACAGAACAGGTCGGAAGGAGGTCAAGGGGGCAAGGACGGCCCGGACCAGGGGCCTCGTCGGCGCCGCTACCGCCGCAACTTCAACTACCGCCGCAGACACTCGCCGGCCGGCGACAAGCCGGGCCCAGAGGGCGGCGATGGAAACGTCAAGAGGACGTCAGTGTTCACGGTTCGTCCTGAAAGAGGGGGCCCCGAAAGGACCGTGCAGAGAGATCAGAGCAAGATCTGCTCCTTCCCGGCCTCCGACCCGGAAGAGCGGACGAGAGCTCCCCGAAGGACCCCGAGGAGAGCGCGGAGCTCATCCGAAGCAGACGTGGGGGGTGCCTTCGTTTACCCTCGAAAACCGCACCCTAGGGCGTGTAACCCACCCAGGGTCCTGCGGGTCGTCGCTGAAGCAGCGCAGAACGAGGGAGGAGAGGTAGAGTTGGTCCCCTCCGGGGAGGGCGGCGAAGACGGCGGAGACAGGGCCAAGGAGGGCACCGCGAGGGGCCCCTCAGAGGCCTCGGAGGGCGAAGCCGTGGCCGAGGACCCGCCAACAGAGACGGACGAATCTGACACGGAGTCAGACGCGAGGGGGGTTGAGCGAACCCGGCCCCAGCTGAATGACAGAGGTGAGCCACTCGCTCGGTGTTTCCAGGACCATGTGCGAAGGTGTGTGGGAATGAGACGAGTGGTGCACCTGCAGGTCTAAGGACCGTTTTCATGCATGCGTTGGTTGGTGTTTTATTGTGTTAACTTGCAGAGGACTTAGCAAGTTCAAAGTGGGGGAAATGTAGCGACCTGAAAATAGTCTATTATTCAGATGTGCTAACTTGCCTTTTACCTCCCCTTTGTACACCAAGACATTCGAATTGGTTTCATTTATATTCGCACGAACAATGACACAGGCGTCTCCTTCTTCTATCACTGGAAGATGGTTTATAAATGACATTACTCTATTCCCCATCCTCCCCTTGTGTGACTGGCAGGCGGGACCAGCAGGGGGCAGTAGCAGACAGAGAGTGTTGGAGAGAGATGGAATGTGATATATGGGAGCGGGAGACTGAAAGAGAACCTCTTCGGCTTTGGACTTGGCCGTGAACAGTCGCAGCCACGGCGGGCGTGTGCTTTTGGAATAGCCCCGCTGAAGAAGTGAAGCTGGAGAGCCCCGTGAGATAGCAACGGGTGATAGGAAGTACTTGCTAGTGGACACGATATCCTAGCAGTACCAGCGATAGTGTGTGAGCAAACAGTGCAGAGCCAGGCACTAACAATCGGGTTATAATAGTTACTGTGTGCGGTATAGGTAGCGTGCGGCTAATAATATATCTGAGTTCACAGTAGTCGGGTTATAGCAGTTACTGTGCCGGTATAGTGTGCGAGCCAGATACGGGCGCGGACCTACAAGCAGTCTGCTCCGGCTGTCAACAGCTGTCTTCACCGGCGTCCTGCATCAGCTCTGCACCTGGCTGCCTGCAACACGGGAGTGTGCGCCGACCAGCAGAGGTCGGCATCGCCCAGCACACGCTCTCAGCCAACACTGCCTCTCTGTCCAGCTCCGCCTGCTAGCACCTGCGACGAGAGCGTTCGACGCCATCTTGCCACCAGGACGGTGGTGGAGCGGCGCGGCCGCCATTTTGGTAGTGTAACATTAGGGCTTCGGTGCCCAGGATCTATTGCACGTTACACAGTGTGGTGCGGCCTGCGGGCGAAGTTAATGTTGCTAACTACAGACCCCAAACATTACATGCCGGCATTAGCATAGGGCTTTTGTTTTGGGTAATTGTGGGTCCACACTTTTGGTTTTCTTTCCTTTTCTTTGAGCGTGATAACATGTGTGTTTATTAATATTTTCCCATTCAATTAACCCTTCCCTGTGGGGAAGTTACAGACCTGGTGCATTATAATTAAAGCCTTTTGAGGTATTATTCTGGCCGTATAATTAAAGCCTTTTGAGGTATTATACAGGGTGAAGACCCAGACGTGGGTGATGAGTCAAACACAGTGAAGTATATTATCCCTGATATTAACCCAGAGGTGGGTGTATAATATACGTGTTTATGAGGTATTGAGTTACACACAGGAGCTATAGTAGGACTTCAGTCCAGTAGACCACTCCTATTAAATAATTGTAACTGACAGTATAATTAATATAAAGACTTGAATGGGGTTCTGTGTGCGTGTCCATTCCTGTGCCCAGCATTAACTCTTTTGGTGTGGGTAACGTATATATGATTAACCCCTTCCTACCCAACTCTCCCCTTTTCATTGTGAGGTTTCTAGGGTCATTGAGGGAGGGTACTGCTTGCCGGGGGAACTCAGAGTATTTGATTACAATTCAGTCACGAGGTGTGGGAGGGTCTAAGGAGCAACTGGGAGGAGTGGGAGCGTGTTGGGGAGTACTGCTGACCGCCCTGCGGCAGGGAAGGAAGACCAGAGTACCAGACCAGGTTGGTAAATCCCGGGCCCCATCCACTCACACTACCAGCCTCCAGTCGACGCCCCAGGCCCAAAGACGAGGGTGCAGTCAGACAGAGTTCTACTGTGTCCAGCTACCTCCTGACTGCCAGCAACCGTTCCCACGAAGCAGGGATAATCCACACTGCTACACTAGTAAATGGAGACTGCAGCCACAATGACATAAATAAATGACTAGACATGGTATGAGTTCTGAAACTATTTGAGTCTGCGACCACCTCACCACCTCACCACCTCACCACTCTACCACCTCACCACCTCACCTCTCTACCACCTCACCACCTCACCACTCTACCACCTCACCACCTCACCTCTCTACCACCTCACCACTCTACCACCTCACCACCTCACCACTCTACCACCTCACCACCTCACCTCTCTACCACCTCACCACTCTACCACCTCACCACCTCACCTCTCTACCACCTCACCACTCTACCACCTCACCACCTCACCACTCTACCACATCACCACTCTACCACCTCACCACTCAACCACCTCATCACCTCACCACCTCACCACCTCACCACCTCACCACTCAACCACCTCATCACCTCACCACCTCACCACCTCACCACTCTACCACCTCACCACTCTACCACCTCACCACCTCACCACTCTACCACCTTACCACTCTACCACATCACCACCTCACCACTCTACCATCTCACCACTCTACCACCTCACCTCTCTACCACCTCACCTCTCTACCATCTCACCACTTTACCACCTCACCACTCTACCACCTCACCACCTCACCACCTCACCACTCTACCACCTCACCACCTCACCACCTCACCACTCTACCACCTCACCACTCTACCACCTCACCACCTCACCACCTCACCACTCTACCACCTCACCACTCTACCACCTCACCACCTCACCACCTCACCACCTCACCACTCTACCACATCACTCAACCACCTCATCACCTCACCACCTCACCACCTCACCACCTCACCACTCAACCACCTCATCACCTCACCACCTCACCACCTCACCACTCTACCACCTCACCACTCTACCACCTCACCACCTCACCACCTCACCACTCTACCACCTTACCACTCTACCACATCACCACCTCACCACTCTACCACCTCACCACTCTACCACCTCACCTCTCTACCATCTCACCACTCTACCACCTCACCTCTCTACCACCTCACCACCTCACCACTCTACCACCTCACCTCTCTACCATCTCACCACTCTACCACCTCACCTCTCTACCACCTCACCACCTCACCTCTCTACCACCTCACCACTCTACCACCTCACCTCTCTACCATCTCACCACTCTACCACCTCACCTCTCTACCACCTCACCACCTCACCACTCTACCACCTCACCTCTCTACCATCTCACCACTTTACCACCTCACCACTCTACCACCTCACCACCTCACCACCTCACCACTCTACCACCTCACCACTCTACCACCTCACCACCTCACCACCTCACCACTCTACCACCTCACCACTCTACCACCTCACCACCTCACCACCTCACCACTCTACCACCTCACCACTCTACCACCTCACCACCTCACCACTCTACCACCTCACCACCTCACCACCTCACCACTCTACCACCTCACCACCTCACCACCTCACCACCTCACCACTCTACCACCTCACCACCTCACCACCTCACCACCTCACAACTCTACCACCTCACCACTCTACCACCTCACCACTCTACCACCTCACCACCTCACCACCTCACCACCTCACAACTCTACCACCTCACCACTCTACCACCTCACCACTCTACCACCTCACCACCTCACCACTCTACCACCTCACCTCTCTACCACCTCAACACCTCACCACTCTACCACCTCACCACTCTACCACCTCACCACTCTACCACCTCACCACTCTACCACCTCACCACTCTACCACCTCACCACTCTACCACCTCACCACTCTACCACCTCACCACTCTACCACTTCACCACCTCACCACCTCACCACTCTACCACTTCACCACCTCACCACCTCACCACTCTACCACCTCACCACCTCACCACTCTACCATCTCACCACTTTACCACCTCACCACCTCACCACCTCACCACTCTACCACCTCACCACCTCACCACTCTACCATCTCACCACTTTACCACCTCACCACCTCACCACCTCACCACTCTACCACCTCACCACCTCACCACCTCACCACTCTACCACCTCACCACTCTACCACCTCACCACCTCACCACTTTACCACCTCACCACTCTACCACCTCACCACCTCACCACTCTACCACCTCACCACTCTACCATCTCACCACCTCACCACTCTACCACCTCACCACCTCACCACCTCACCACTCTACCATCTCACCACTTTACCACCTCACCACCTCACCACCTCACCACTCTACCATCTCACCACTTTACCACCTCACCACCTCACCACTCTACCACCTCACCACCTCACCACTCTACCACCTCACCACCTCACCACTCTACCATCTCACCACTTTACCACCTCACCACCTCACCACTCTACCATCTCACCACTTTACCACCTCACCACCTCACCACTCTACCATCTCACCACTTTACCACCTCACCACCTCACCACTCTACCATCTCACCACTTTACCACCTCACCACCTCACCACTCTACCACCTCACCACCTCACCACCTCACCACTCTACCACCTCACCACCTCACCACCTCACCACTCTACCACCTCACCACCTCACCACCTCACCACTCTACCATCTCACCACTTTACCACCTCACCACCTCACCACTCTACCATCTCACCACTTTACCACCTCACCACCTCACCACTCTACCACCTCACCACCTCACCACCTCACCACTCTACCACCTCACCACCTCACCACCTCACCACTCTACCACCTCACCACCTCACCACTCTACCATCTCACCACCTCACCACTCTACCACCTCACCACCTCACCATCTCACCACTTTACCACCTCACCACTCTACCACCTCACTACCTTACCACTCTACCACCTCACCACCTCACCACTCTACCATCTCACCACTTTACCACCTCGCCACCTCACCACTCTACCACCTCACCACCTCACCAACTACACCTTCTCCATTATTGACCTCACATTCTAATTTTTGCTCTCTCTCTCTCCGGGAAGCTAATTTCAGAGGTAATGTTCAGGGTAACACAGCGGGGTGTAGGGCATTGGCCTGTTTCTCCCTGTGTCTCCTGTCATCATTAAAAGCTCTTTAGTCTGCGTATGCTGTGCTAGACACAAAGCCCCCCCCCCCCCCCCCCCCGCCGGACACCAGATTAGGAACACGGGAACATGTCAGATGGCTATGATCTCCACTGTTCCACCTCACCTCCACCTCACCCCTCGCCAGGTTTAATTGTGCAGAGGCCAGCGGTGAGTTAATTGCCCTTTAGTTTGGCATCGCGATGGGGAGTGTACGCTGAACAGAGCCGTCTCCCTGGCAACCAACTCCCTGGCGTCTCCCAGTCAAATCAGCAGCACTTCAGTAAAATCAGTGTGTTGAAATAGTGTGCGTTTGTCCTTGTTCACTACTCCCAGCTTCTGCTACTTATGATCCACCTCTTTATAGCTGATTTAAAAGTGGAGAATGGGCTTATGGACTTCAACTCCATTGGTAGGCTATTCCATAGTACTGCTGCTGAATATATGAATGAGTTTTGGCCTATTTTTCTATTCATTCTCACTGGGACGATGTCTGTAGGGCTCCCCCTGGTGGCATGTCCATGTACATCCCTAACCCTATTAAAATATCTACTAAGCCGGTGTTCTGCCGAATTCTACTCCCTCCTCGAAAACTGCTGCCGTAGCGCGAATCGCCTATATCTTTTGACAGCTGGGTGACGTCACCCTATAGTTCACTCCGAACTCCAACAGGTGTACCGACATGTTATCATCTACAAATGTAAATGTACTGAGGAACAGTATTCCCGAGTATCTTGTGTATCATGTTGAGTTTTAATTGAGAGACCCTCTCCTCAACCCTGAGCCACTTGAGGCTGTTAAAAGGTGTCTTTTTTTTTTACCTACTTTTTCCCCTCCCTTTTCTGTGATTTTCTCTCATCCCAATTTCCTCTCGTGCCAATTCTCCCTCCCCTGTACTGATCGTTGCTCGCATGTGCCCCCCACTGGCCGGTCGTAGGGAGGGTAGAAGCCCATCACATGTCCCCTCCGATACATGTGGAGGCAGCCAGCCACTTCTTTTCACCTGCCAGCGCTAGGGTGACCAGGTCAAAATTGTTCAGTCGCAGGACAGCAGCACTGCTTTTGAGAGGGGGGAAATATATGATTTTTTTTTTTATAATTTTTTTTTAAAATTATCATTTAAATGCCTTTATTTCATATTCGACGCCGACGGTAGGCTATATATAGCACATTTTGTTATTAATCTTATTAAACTGTACATGCTTCACCTTCTCAGCCACCACTATGTCACCAACATCTTTATTTAATCACACTTTCATCATTAAGCAGGTAACCATCAATCTTGGTATCCAAGCTGATAAAATCACTGCATTAAAGAGCAGGAGCTAAGTCTTTTCAGCCATCTTTTCCTGAGCATTATTAGCAGTGAAGTGTTAATAATTCAATAATCCATAGGATTAGTAGATGAATAGCCAGTTCTTTATTTGTTTTAATTTGATGTGTACATGCTGATACATGTCATATTAATATGAATCAAGTAATATAATCAAGTAATATTCATACTTGTGTGGTGTACGCGTTTTGGTTACTCACCCAATATGTGTGTCTGGTGAACCCACAACATTATTGGGATTTTAAAACAATAAAGCCATAACCATTTATGTAAATACTTAACATATGTTAACTGTTATCTCAATTACAACCAATATAGACAGCATAAACAGTATGGTTAATATTAGCCATTTATCTCTGCTAGATCACATTTATAAATACAAGTGCTATTTGTTTTGTGTGATAACAAATGTAAAACAGTATGAATGAAACAAGGTGGGGGCAGACAGTGAAGGTACACAGTGAACCTTTTTGCTTCATATTTACCATGTTTACTTGTTTTCACCTACAATTTCCACACGTTCGGGTCCAGTGTATAGTGCAAACTGTGCACCCAATGAAAACGTCTTCTTTTATATGCTCCTCACAGAAAATGAGCCAAGCCCAACGAGTCTCACTTCTCTTAGTAAACATTGAAATCAGGTCCCAGTCCAGGCACCGACCTGCTCCGGTGGCAAATCCTGCACTCGCCCTTCTGGGGATCATCTGAAGCAGATCTCAGCCATGTATATTTCTTCTCCCAGTCTCTGTTCACACACCTGCACGCCACACGGCTCGGCTGCGCATTGGTTTTTGACACAGACGTCGCCCGATTTTTTAATTTAAATATAAGAGGGTATTAACATTTAAAACATAATAATTATTGTTTTTACCATGATCTTTGAAATGCGGGACATTGTTTTGTTGCAGCGGGATGCGGGACAAACGTCCCGCGAAACGCGGGACAGGTGGTCACCCTAGCCAGCGCGGACTCTCATTGGCGAGGTGTAACGTGTGGGAGGCTCACACTGCCCCGGCCATCTCCTGTCTTTGCTGTGTAGGCGCCCTGACCGACCTGTAGGAGTCGCTGTTTTTACAACGACCAGATTACCACCCATGGACTTCCCTCCCGCTGACTCTGCCAATTGAGTCAGTATGACGGCCGGCCCAAGCCGGAGGCAACGCTGACAACCGGATTCGAGACCGGTGTCTCTTGCGTTGGTGACAAGTGCAATGTCCGCTGCACCACCCAGCCGCCCATGCTGTTAAAATGTGTCTGTGTAAGGTGAGTCCTGGGACACACACGCACGCATGCACGCACGCACGCACGCACGCACGCACGCACGCACGCACGCACGCACGCACGCACGCACGCACGCACGCACGCACACACACACACACACACACACACACACACACACACACACACACACACACACACACGCACGCACACACACATACCCATACTTACATGCACACAACACACACACACACACACACACACACACAATCCAGTGATGTGTGGCTGTGAGCAAATATATCCCTGGCTGAGCCCTATAGTGTAGATTGGGGGGTTGTGGCAGATTAGCAGCTAGCCAGCCAGCTGAGCCGAGATGTGATGAGGCCTGTTCACCATTCCTCTCTCGTAGCTGCAGCTCCACTGACTCATCCATCTCTATCTCCATCTCCCTGCCCCCATGTCTCCAACACCAGCTCAGCCTTAACCAATCGAATACTAACCACAGAACAGACCCTCCCTCCCCCACTCTTCAGCCTTAATCACTAACCACAGAACAGACCCTCTATACCTCCATTACCCTCTATACCTCCATTACCGTCTATACCACCATTACCATCTATACCTCCATTACCTTCTATACCTCCATTGCCGTCTATACCGCCATTACCATCTATACCTCTATTACCATCTATACCTCTATTACCCTCTATACCTCCATTACCTTCTATACCTCCATTACCATCTATACCTCCATTACCCTCTATACCTCCATTACCATCTATACCTCCATTACCCTCTATACCTTCATTACCTTCTATACCTTCATTACCTTCTATACCTTCATTACCTTCTATACCTTCATTACCTTCTATACCTCTGTTACCCTCTATACCTCCATTACCCTCTATACCTCCATTAAATCAAATCAAATCAAATCAAATTTATTTATAAGGCCCAACAACACACGTTAATGTCCCCATGGGCCGTACATGTCTTCTTTAAACAAGTCAAGAAGAAAACATAACAATAAGTCAAGAACAGAACAACAACACCATAAGGTCCAACACATTTAAAATAAATGCAAATAAATGAAAGAATGCAAGCACTCCCAGACATTACCATCTATACCGCCATTACCATCTATACCTCCATTACCCTCTATACCTCCATTACCATATATACCTCCATTACCCTCTATACCTCCATTACCATCTATACCTCCATTACCATCTATACCTCCATTACCATCTATACCTCCATTACCCTCTATACCTTCATTACCATCTATACCTCCATTACCATCTATACTACTATTACCTTCTATACCTTCATTACCTTCTATTTCTTCATTACCATCTATACCTTCATTACCATCTATACCTTCATTACCTTCTATACCACCATTACCTTCTATACCTTCATTACCTTCTATACCACCATTACCTTCTATACATCAATTACCATATATACCTCCATTACCCTTTATACCTCCATTACCTTATACCTCCATTACCATCTATACCTCCATTACCCTCTATACCTTCATTACCTTCTATATCTTCATTACCATCTATACCTTCATTACCATCTATACCTTCATTACCTTCTATACCACCATTACCTTCTATACCTTCATTACCTTCTATACCACCATTACCTTCTATACATCAATTACCATCTATACCTCCATTACCCTCTATACCTCCATTACCTTATACCTCCATTACCATCTATACCTCCATTACCCTCTATACCTCCATTACCTTCTATACCTTCATTACCTTATACCTCCATTACCATCTATACCTCCATTACCTTATATACCACCATTAACTTCTATACC
This sequence comes from Notolepis coatsorum, assembly GCF_963971535.1. Classification (NCBI taxonomy): domain Eukaryota; kingdom Metazoa; phylum Chordata; class Actinopteri; order Aulopiformes; family Paralepididae; genus Notolepis; species Notolepis coatsorum. The sequence goes on along the minus strand of NC_140178.1, from coordinate 77,598,421 downwards.
TCCATTACCTTCTATACCTCCAGTACCATCTATACCACCATTACCTTATGTAGCAGCCTGAATATTCTACAAAGTATTCAGTAGTGCTAACTAACTGTTACTTTCCCTGTGTGTGTATAACGTGTGATTTACAGTGTTCCTTTGGATAGCCTAACAGTGTTCCTTTGGATAGCTCGCCCAGTCTAACGACGAGGTGAGGTGCTACTCTTCTCCGGCTGCAGTATGGACTACTAACAATAACATTGAGCCCTTTTTCCCTTTCTGGAGCGGTCCTTGAGTGGGACCAGTGGAGTTTGCCAGCAGGGGGCGGAGTGGCAGTGGTGGCAGGTGGAGCAGTGGAGAGAAGCAAGCAACGAGGAAGAGGGAGTTACCTGGAGGAAAAGGGAGCAGGAAGCTCTCTTCGACATTGGACTTGACGTGATCAGTCGCAGTTACAGTGGGCGGGTGCTCAAACGAGCCCCGTGGTTGGGGAGCCCCGTCGGAACGAGCGGCGGGTGACAAGAAGAGTGCCCCGCTGGAACGAGCAGCGGGAGATGAGAAGTACTTGCTAGTGACGGGTTATCCTAGAAGTATCAGCGATAGTGTGTGAGTAAGAGAAACCGAACCGAAGGACTAACGTCTAGAGTTAACGAGACTAACGTCTAACGTTATCGGGTTATAGTAGTTACTGTGTGCGGTATAGTAGTATGCTGCTAGCGGCTCCGTCTGACTTGAGTAGACTACCGGGCGCGCGGCGCTGAAGAGACCGGTGGTATAGCCAGCCACGTTGCGTTAGCAGTGTAACCGATATAGAAGGAGGGTGCGTCGAGACCCAAAGCTTAGCTGTGTTTAGGGTAGCCACAGTATTAGCTCGCGCGACAGAAGCAAGCCAGCAACAGCAGCGGTGGACGTTTCCCAGACGTTACAGAGGACGCCTCTTCCCACCAGCAGAGGACGCCATACAGCACGCTCCTCCAGCTAAGCACTGCCTGCTGTCCGCCCAGCCTGCTGGCTGTGCTCGCGGGATCGCCGACGCCATCTTGTCACCCGGACGAGCGGTGACAAGAGTGGGTCCGCCATCTTGGCTAAGTACTAACATACCACGTGTATCAACAGCAACGTCCATTGAAGTGAACGCTAACAACCAGTGTCTAAGGGGTACCCCGAACAATTTAAGCCGGCTTAGGTTAGGTTTTCTTTTGGTAACGTGGGCCCACATTTACTTGGTTTTATTTTGTTATTTGTTTATTTGATTATTTGGTTCTTGAGTTCCCAATGTGTCTCCATTTTATGCCTGGGTTCCCCTAGTACAAGCGGGGTGTTTTAATGTATTGAGCACTCGGTGCCTATGGTGGGAAGAGCTTCCCCTACATTATAATAACAAGAGCACCCGGTGCCATGTATTAAGGAATAACAGTGTAATGGATAACATGCCCAGGCTTCTATATAAAGTAGACATAATCGGGATCATTGTGTGTAGGCCTGCCACGATAACACATTTTGCTGGGCGATTAATTGCCCCCGAAAATATCGCGATAAGCGATATTATTGCGACCGGTTAGAGAATTTTTTTTTGAGAAATTTATTTCCCAAAACTTTTATTTTGAAGCCCACCGCTCCGTCTTTTCCGGTGTTTAGACTTTTATTTTGAAGCCCACCGACCGGACCGGAAGTACTGTTGTTATTATCCTAGCGGCACCGCCACCTATGAGCGGCCAACTTGTCTCGTCCGGTTGTGTTTTTGAGCTAATGATAAAACAAATATTGAGATTGTTGGTGAACAACTAACTTTAGGTTAGTTTTAACGTTAGCTACTAACGTTAGATGCAGCTACTACAGGCAATCAACGATGAGGAGGAAGCGTCAAAGCAGTATATAATAGAATAGCTGTGGCGCGTAGGCACTGCAGCACGACTCGAAACTACCTACTACGTTATAATAAATGAATTCATGTTTAACTTGTCCCCGTGTCCAGTCCTTTGACTAGCCCCACCCGTTCATTGTAAACAATGATGCATGTAATTGTATTAACGTTATTCTGTGTTGTAGCTATGCTATACGTTGTATTTCGTTTGTTAGCTAATGTTGTTAGCTTTGAATGAGAATCAACACTCGATCTTTCATCTTTATTTAGCAGTCCAGTTTCTCCGGGCAGTAGCGAGTAACTACTTGGGTCTAAAAATAGCTAACGTTACACTATAAATAACGCTACTTGGTTAAAAGGAGCAACACCATTGAGAAATGTAGTTAAACTATATGTGGCGTTGCTACTGCCCCACAGAGCTGTGCTCTGTAGTATGGCCAGCGGCCCCCCACACGGACAGTGACTGACAAGGCGCAAATAGCAATTAATCGCGCCCGTCAAAATCATTGCATTACTTTTAATTATCGCGGCAATTAATCGATTTATTGCTTATCGCGGCAGGCCTAATTGTGTGTGTCTGTTTCTTCAAGTTCCATTTGCTATTCTAACCCCTGGGTAAATATTGTGACTGCATAATTATTTAACCATTACACCCCATTTACAGAATAGCATTTGAAGGGTCTATACAGGTGGTCAAGGAAGGGTACTGCTTAAAGGGAAGCCCAATAATACTATTGAACTGACAGTCACTGGGTGTGGGAGGGCTGTCGGAGGTACTGGGGGAAGTGAGGGTGTGTGGGGAGCTACTGCTGACCGCCTTGGAAGGCGAGGGAGACCAGAGTACCAGTCCCCAGGTTAGTAAATCCTGGGCCCCATCCACTCCAGCTGCAAGCCCTCCAGAACGACGTTCCGGGCCAAAGACGGGGGTACTTATAGGTCCAATACTATAGTATCCTACTACCCAGTGTCTGTGTACTACTACTCCCACAAGCAGGGATAATCCACCCTTCTACACTTATATACCATGTCTCCAGCAGCAGCTCAGCCTTATTGGGAGATAAACCTCGGGGGCGGCCCCATGACACATCCCATTATACCTCCATATCCAGCAGCAGCTCAGCCTTAACTAATCTAATCATTAACCACTGAACAGACCCTCTATACCTCCATTACCCTCTATACCTCCATATCCAGTAGCAGCTCAGCCTTACTAATCGAATCACTAACCACTGAACAGACCCTCTATACCTCCATTACCCTCTATACCTCCATATCCAGTAGCAGCTCGGCCTTACTAATTGAATCACTAACCACTGAACAGACCCTCTATACCTCCATATCCAGTAGCAGCTCAGCCTTAACTAATCCAATCACTAACCACAGAACATACTTCCATTACCCCACTCTCCAGGTAACCTTCCAACGCATCCCTGTGCCCTCTCTAGTAGTAGTCAAGTCAAGTCAAGTCAAGAGTTGTATTTGTCACAGCATACAAGTATACAATGAAATGCGGGTGGTCTAGTATAGAGCCCTCTGGAGGATGGCTGGTGGTGGTGATGATAATGGTAATGTTGGTTATTGATTTATTGGGTAAAGGTACAGACATTAGTACATCCCAGAGGATAACATGTAAAAACCTACTTAAGCACTTGTTTCCAACGTGGTCCTTGTTAGTGGACAAAACAAGAAGAAGACTACACACACAAACATACAATGGTAGTGATGGTGGTGGTGGTGGTAGTGGTGGTGGTGATGATGGTGGTGGTGGTAGTGATGGTGGTGATGGTGATGGTGATGGTAATGGTAGTGATAGTGATGATAATGGTAGTGATAGTGGTAGTGGTGGTGATGGTAGTGATTAGGGCTGTCAAAATTGGCCTAAAATGACATTCGACTGTTCCTTCTAAAAAAACATATATTGTTATTATTATTATATTGTACAATTATTGTCATTACACAGTACAAGACAGTGCAACGAGATTGTGTACGTCCAACCATATATAGGTTCTAACCATTTGAATAGTATTGCCCATTATGTAAACAAAATAAATTATCTTTATTCAACATACCTACCCCCCCCCCCCTCTCTCAGTAATTGGAGAAAGATCAAATTAATGAAAGTTTACGGCATATAGGATGGACATTCATACACAGCAACACGTCTCTGAGCAAGGTGTGATAAACATGGAACAATACATTTGTATTGCCTTGAAACGGGAAATGGTAATGAAACCATTGGGGACCTGCATGACGCTTCTGTCTCCATTTATTATTCAATATCTACAAGTTTTACCCTGAAGGATGATTTACAATAAAGTGCTAAGTGCTAAAAACAGAAAAGTATAGCTACTTACATTATTGACGCTAGAAGTCCCAAAATAGCATTAGCATAAAAAAGAAGGTAGGCCAGCTGTAGTTTACATAGCTTGCATACAACAGTGATGGTGATGGTAGTGATAGTGATAGTTGTAGTGGTGATGGTGATGGTGATGGTGATGTGATGGTGATGATAGTGATGATAGTGATAGTGGTGATGATAGTGATAGTGATAGTGATAGTGGTAGTGGTAGTGGTAGTGGTAGTGGTAGTGGTAGTGGTAGTGGTAGTGGTAGTGGTAGTGGTAGTGGTAGTGGTAGTGGTAGTGGTGATGGTGATGGTGATGGTAGGGATAGTGATAGTGGTGATGGTAGTGATAGTGATAGTGGTGATGGTGATGGTGATGGATGGTGATGGATGGTGATGGTGATAGGTGACCAAACGTCCTATTTTCACGCCTTGTCCGGGGTGTCCTTTTTTAAATAATTTTTTTTATGAAAATGTCCGGGTTTCAAAGACCTGCAGTGCGTAAAAAGACGCTCGCCTGACATATCATCATGTAACTCGAGAACCGAGGCACGGAATTGGTCGAGTGAGGTGGCATTCGAACGGCAACAAATATATCTTTTGAACAGTCTATTACATGTTACACAGTGAAAAATACAACCCCGAGCCGCTAGACGCTCACAAAGTGCCGCCCGACGCGGTACCACCTGTTAAGATTAAAACGCACATGGACACAGAAAAACATTTTAAAAAGCTGTGCAAGGTGAGAGTTTCTCTGCAAAGTTTACAGAATTCTTTGGTAAACAGAGGATGCTGTAAATGCATTTGCATTTCATACTGTGAAACATCACAACAGCTACAGATGCATGGATTGGAAAAAATACCTTTCCAGACTCTGACACTGCCAAAATGTTTAGTAGCCTTATATTTGGTTCATGGTGCCTCAAAATGTTTTTGGTTTGATTTATATAATAAACATAGGTAATAAATATGTCATGTTCACTAATGGAAAGTTATGCAAATGTACAAATCCAAAACTGCATAGTGCACTTTTAAAATAATTAGATTCGTATCTTTGTGAGGTTTTATTATTTACATTGAAAAGATAGAGATAATTTGTTAAAGCTGGGTTTTCTACAGAAGGGGTATTATTTAGAACATATATTTCCTTTTGTTATTTATTGTTGTCCAGTAAGACTTGAAAATAGAGATATTATTTTGTTACAGGTTGATTTTTAAGCTATTCTTGTGCCAGACTTTAAATATTATTTTCAAGCTTTCTCTCTGAGACCTCTGATCACTTGGTTTGACACTCAAGCAGTCATGTCTTGACGACCGTTGGAGAAGATGGTGTCCCCATATAGACTTCAGGATATTGTGTATACCAACATATCAATTAAGCAATGCAAATTACGATTTGGCCCTCTTATCACACATGTGATCCAGACTTGGCGTGACACCCAGAAAGTGGTTACTAACCGCCATCAATGGCACACGCATTCCCCTCATCCACACGTTGGGGGATATCTTCGATAACTCTGGTCTCCGCTCTTTCCAGGATCTATCCAACGGATATGATCTCCCCGGTACCTCCTTTTTCTTTTCTTTACAAGAGCAGCTCTGAAGACTCATGGCGTTCCATGGGACGTTCCACTAGTACATCATCGTTTTCACAAATTATTTTATGACAGAGACATCGAGAGGCTTCGTTTCTGACTTTTATCGCCATTTACTTATGTCCTCGTATAAAGACCTCCCCCTAGATACGATTTGGAGAAAGGATGTCCCGGAGTTGGATGTCGATTTTGATTGGGATGCAGTCTGGGAAAATGTTCGGTTATCCTCACTCAACCCAGATCACCAACAGATTCATAAAAATGTTCACAGGACTTATTTGACCCCTAGACGATTGAATCTAATGGGTCTCAGACCTGACTCTCGATGTACCTTGTGTCCAAACGGTGCCACCGGAACATTTATGCATATGTACTGGGAATGTCCTCCTGTTGAGCTCTTGGGAAAATGTTACCTCTCAGCAGGGCCGGACTGGGGAAATAATTCATACCGGGAGATATAGCGCGAAATATAGCCCCAATCAGGCCACTTTTTAAGCGGGGTTCTGGGGGTCCCCCACCAGGAATTTTTTTGTTACAAAGACTTAATTTCCTGCATTCTGGTGAATTTTAGTGCATGTGAATCACAAACTAATGAGCCAACAATTGCTTAGTAAAATGTACTGTTATGGACCTCAAATAAAACTGTTGTGGCACTAGCAATGCTACTCTCTCTCTCCACCTTCAAAAAGAAAAAAGCAAGAGCACAACATATTTTTCTATTTAGTATTATAATACAGTTAACCACTCTCTCCTGTAAGGGCCTTTCTTTTTCTTTGTTTTATCCCTCTCTCCTCCACCCTTTCTCTTTCTTCCACTGTCCATCTTGACATCAACGTTAATTGACTTTCGCTCTGCTGTATCTCTCCCGAGTCCCTCACTACCTGGCTCATTGCCTGGCTGTTATTCTGCATCTGAGTGCCGTCTGCCATTCCATTCGCCGCCACCGCTGTCAATCAGTTGTATCGCCTGGTCCCGCCTCCACCAATCACAAGCGGCAGCACGGCTCCATTGTGTGTGTGTGTGTCAGCATGAGGGAGAGAATCAGATAGTTCTCCAACTCTGTCGCAGACAGTGAAGTCCTGGTTGTTCCCCACCCACCTAGGTTATCTAACTATCGCGCCGCGCCGCCGCCACAACTAGAAACAATGGCCTGGCAAAAAAAAAGAAAAAAATTATAATAAAAAAAAGAAAATAATTTTTTTTTTTTTTTATATATAATTTTTCTTTTTGTATCTGTGCAGGCCAGGCCACCGGGAAAACTCCCGGTGCTCCCGATGGCCAGTCCGGGCCTGCCTCTCAGCTCTCAGATATTTTTTCTTTGACCATACCCGTCTCTCCTTCTGTATTGTTATTGAATGATGTCTCTCAATTACCGACCTCTACACATGTGAAAAGACTCATTTTAGCCGGCCTCACAGCCGCCAAAAAATGTATTGCCTGACGTTGGATTCACCCAGATAAACTCTGTCCGAAGGTATGGATTCTCACCTATCTTAATGTGATCTATCTGGAGATATCCACTGCACGTGTTATAGGGGTTAATGAATCTAATATCGCGATCTGGTTGGCTGCTGTTGAGAAGAGTGTATATAGTTGATTACTGAATACTATGTTGTTATGTATGTAACACTTGTTAAGGTCCTGGGACGGGTGGGGGGGGGGGGAGAGCGAACAAGTGTTTATGTCTTCATGTTTTTTTGGGGGTGGGGGGTGGGATACTTCTGGGGGGTGGGCGGTGGGTGGGTTATGTCTTTTGTGTTGTTTGTGATGTCATTATTATTTTGAGTTGATACTTTTGTACTTTTACTTGTTAATCGTATTTAGTATTATTAGTCTAGTGTTATATATAACAATATTTCTTATTGCTTATTGTTTTATCATTATTAATACTATTGTTTGTTATTGATATTGTTGATGTTGTGTTTTTGTTTTGTGGAAATTGAAAATAAAAAAATTTGATCACAAAAAAAGCTATTCTTGTGCCATTGAAATTTGTCAGAGAGATAATTTTAGGCGTAATAAAATGTTGATTGTTGAGTAATTTTGGTTTGGTGTGTCTTTGGTTAAAGAGAGATATTATTGTGTTATATAAAATAATATAAATAATCATTTTATATCCATACAGAGGAGGCATACTTTAAAGTGGAGATGAAGCAGTGAACAATGTGATCCTAGTTTGTTTGTTGTGTACCTTGTGTAAGACAGGGTCCTATAATAAAATGTGAAATCCTGCTTATTTGTCTGAAAAATCAAATATAATTTCCCTGTTTTCGCCATGGGCGGCGCCATTTTGTTGCTGACGTCACGGTGTTGGTTTGGTGTATACACTGTGGGTTAGCTGCATAGTAAACATGGTCTGTCGGGTCAGTCAAATGTTGCCTACCAAACAACGGGACCGCGGTGGTTCTTTTTGTATTGCTCCTGGCTGTTCAAACTAATTTTACCGTGTGAAAGAGAGGAAAGTTGGTTCATTTTCACAAACTACCAGTGAAAAAAACAGTGTTTTTTGGCTCAGGCTGGCTGCACTCAGGCGGCGTGATCAGCCTGTTGGACAGGGAAGGAGGATCTGCAGCGAACACTTCATTGCCTCGGATTATGTTGTTGGGAGTGGGAGGTTTGTCCAGAAGACCACTATCAGCTGAAGCCTGATGCGGTTCCGGCGTTAGCTCTCGGGAGAGATGGCTAGCTAGTTAGCACCAGCCGGGGACCGGTGTTAGCAACCGGGAGCGATGGCTAGCTAGTTAGCACCAGCCGGGGACCGGTGTTAGCAACCGGGAGCGATGGCTAGCTAGTTAGCACCAGCCGGGGACCGGTGTTAGCAACCGGGAGCGATGGTCCCCGGCTGGTGGTAACGCTAGCCATCGCTCCCGGTTTTTTTCTGTGGTTTATCTAAATACTAATTTGATGCTATGACTATGTGTTTATCGCTATGCTTCATCTCCCCTTTAAATATAGTATAACAATAAGGCATATTTTAGTAAACTTTGAGTATCATTATGTATCTCGAGGCTGGGGCCAGCATGTCCTCTTTTTTGGAAATCAAAATATGTCACCCTAGATCAGGGGTCAGCAACCTTTTTGACATGGAGTGCCTGTTTGAAATATAGTTGTAACTAGTGTGCCTCAACAATATTCCATGCATCGTAAATATTTTTTCTCATAATCAGGTATTTTTAATGATAATTTTTACATTATTACATCATTATCGTTATTGTTATTATTAACAATATTATTATGATGGTTGTATCAACCCTAAATCTGAGTTGGGGGGGGGGGGGGGGGGGATGCAATGCAGACAAACAGCTGCATACAGTGCAACCATTTCACTCACATTTGCCCATTGATTTTTGGACACATCTCCACCTACAGGCCTAATGGAGAACACCAGGAGAACACCAGGATGTGAATGGAGGGTGAATGTGAGGTATATCGTGTAAATACGTTTTGATTGATCGCAAGACTACACTGTAAAAAATATATAATAATAAGTTACCAGAACTTAAAAATATTGAGTTCAGTTCACATTATTTCAACCTAATAAAACTATGTTTATTGTCATTGTTTTAAGAACACAAGTTGACTTGGTAATACTCACATTTTGAGTAAAAAATATGGCTTTTAACATGTGCAATGTTCAATGAAATAGAAAAATAAATAATAAAATTAGTTGATTAATCCCACTGGTCACAATGGTGACCATAATAATGTTTTTGTTATTATGCTCTGCAAATGTTACTGAATGATGTAGCAATGTATTTCCAGCTAAATTGAAATAATAAACAAATAAAGGGTCTCAATTAAATATGTGGTAGTAAAAAGAACCTGTGGGAGGATTTCAACAAGATAATGCGACAACAGTGCAAAATATTTCACTATAATATTTCAAAGCAAAAAAAAAAAAAAAAAAAAAAAAAAAAAAAGTATATATATATATTTTTTTTAATGCTGCCCCCTGTGCCTATGCAAATGCCCCCGCGTGCCTATGCAGGCACGCGTGCCTAAGGTTGCCTACCCCTGCCCTAGATAGTGATAGTGATAGTGGTAGTGTGGTGATAGTGATAGTGATAGTGATAGTGGTAGTGTGGTGATGGTGATGGTGATGGTGATGGTGATGGTGATGGTGATGGCAGTGGCGGCTCGCCACTAGGGGCGCAAGGGCGCCGACCCACCTGCTGGCCAGCTGCTGTTAAATCAGAGAAGAAGACAATAAAACTTTTTCGTTTTTGTGTTTTATAGCCCTATAAATAATATAAACATGTTTAAAATGAATAATATTTACTCATTTTAAGTATGTTTGTATTTCCAATGCACAATATAACGTTATTATCTAAATTAAAAAAACATTGTTTTCATGAGCAGGAAGTGACGTTTTTTTTTATTTTTTCGTATTTCTCGCCCGGGCTAGAAGCGATAGCGCTCTGAGTGCGCGTCACAGTTTGATCGCTGTCTCCGTCACAGCCAATCAGTGCATACGGCGTTGTGCGTTGAAATATGACTATTATGTTGGAATCCGAGCGCGATTTGAAGCGGTCTAGGCAGCAGCGTGAACTTCGTGAAGAATTTCCATAGCCGCATTTCGCGGAGACGCTCTCTGATTGGCCGACGCCAGTATTTTTTTCCATGGCAGAATTTCACAGAGACGATCTCTGATTGGCCGAATCCAATTTCTAATGTTCCAATTCTAGCTTCTAGCTTGGTTCCTAGGTTGGTTGTTTGTCTTAGAGCGTGCTGTGACTGCAAGTTCTTTAGACTGTTAAGCTTAGGCACTCTTTCAAAGTTGGTTAAGGTTAGAGTTTGTCTTAGAGCATGGCGATAGAACGCCAGGTAGTTTGCAGTCTGTTCGAGCGGAAATGGACAAAGGAATGTACTTGTTGAGTGTTGTGCTAACGAGCTCAGCTAACACTTGGCTAACAAGCTATATGGCGGATTATACACGTTTATCAAGCTCTCCTGCCCTGGACGTTTCAACTAAACAGTGAGTCTCTCTCTCTCTCTCTCTCTCTCTCTCTCTCTCTCTCTCTCTCTCTCTCTCTCTCTCTCTCTCTCTCTCTCTCTCTCTCTCTCTGTGCTTAACGTTAACGTTTGTAAATAGTTTTTTTTAGGAGCAGTACTACTGCTGGCCATTCATGAAGCGAGACATTGCTGATTGTTTATTTATTTTATAACACAAGACTATGACTACCAACTGCCTAGCCAGCCGTGTATCAATCTTGGATGCAATAATAACGTTACTTACCACACTGACTATGTCGATGGCTCATTGATTTAACTACTGCAGCTCTCTCGGATTGAAAATACGTGGATTATGGCTTGTTCAATATCGTCTATGTTTGAATGAATGAATGAATGAGAACTTTATTAACAGATTGCAGAATGGGTACAATACAGTACGGCTCAATACACACAATTGTTAAGGGGATGCAGACCAGAGAAAGACGTTTGTCTTGTTTACATCAGGGTCCCAGATTTTCGATTCATATCGATAGTTTAATAGCTAGCCTTGGCTCGTTTAACAATATGCAAAATATGTGTACAGCCCTGTACTCATACTGAAGTTATTCTTGGTATATAATAGGTCTGATTGTGTAACGAATCGATTCCACGTCGCGCTGTGTGTGAGAGAGAGAAGGAGAGAGGGAGAGATCTGCCTGTGTTTGGAGACGGGCGAGTTTTGTTTCTAACTTTTCTATTTATATTGTGTTTCAAGTTGTGAATTAGAGTCTAGACTATACTTTATTTGACTGGTTGTGTGTTGTTGTAGTAACAGCTGAGCGACTCGTTCATAAGAGCCGATTCATTGCCGTGAGCGTGAGTCGAATCGCTCACGTCTTGCCATGAGTCTTGCGTGGTACAGTACTGTACTGTACATGTTTGCAAAATATTTGGTATAGCGCCCCTAGTGGCGAAGTACCCACCGGCCGCCACTGGGTGATGGTGATGGTGATGGTGATGGTTGGGCAGGGTGGGTTCCTTTGCCTGATGTCAACACATCCTATCTGAGGCACGGCGTGATAAACAGATTTTTTTTTTTTACCACCTGCCAAATTAGCCCCTTTCGTGACTTTCGGTTTGCAAGCCTGGGGCTTTTGTGACCGCAGTCACTTATTTTCTCATCGCGATCACCCAGCAAAATAACAACCAAGAGTGATCGCGGGGCTCGGAGTGTGTCAAAAACATATCAGATCTGAATTTCAAAGATACCCAGCGTACAATATGGGTTTAACACAGCTTCACGATGGGGTCTGGAAGCTCGGAGTTGCTAATAAACATTTTAAATCATTTTCATAAAACGAGTGTACTCACGGAGCGAACCTTGGCAAAATGGCTGGTGCGTCCAGCGATCACTGCGCTCCCTATCGGTCCCTGTTGGTCATTACCTATAGGCCATTACAGGGTAGAATCTGCTGAGCGCGTCTCCTGTGTATTGTTGTAATGACCAACAGGGACCGATAGGGAGCGCAGTGATCGCTGGACGCACCAGCCATTTTGCCAAGGTTCGCTCCGTGAGTACACTCGTTTTATGAAAATGATTTAAAATGTTTATTAAACCCATATTGTACGCTGGGTATCTTTGAAATTCAGATCTGATATGTTTTTGACACACTCCGAACCCCGCGATCACGCTTGGTTGTTATTTTGCTGGGTGATCGCGATGAGAAAATAAGTGACTGCGGTCACAAAAGCCCCAGGCTTGCAAACTGAAAGTCACGAAAGGGGCTACTGCCAAATGTGACAGATGTAAAACTGTGCATCGGAATGGGTTTTTACATTTAACATTTAATGGAACTTGAATTGGTTTAATCGCGCCTGGTCATTCCAGTTAGCCATCTGCCTAGCCGATTTCCCTTGGGGAACCGGCTTCCGCAACGGCTCTGTGACGGATACGTCTGTGCACCGCACCCGCACATGTTAACCGTATTGTTTGTTTAGTTAGTTAATGTTTGTACACGTTTACATTCATGATGCACATACACAATTTCTATTTCACATAATGACACACGACACATAGACTTGCGTACTGATATCATATCAATTCTTTATTATTTGACTTACATGGTTAAGTGCATGCATGTTGTTCATTGTTTGTTTCTCCAACTCTGCAGCCAGCCGTCCTCGCGCTGAGCAAACAGAGCAGCTGCGACTGGTCCACTCTAAATAGCCGGATGGGGGTGGTGGGGGGGGGGGGGGGGGGGTTTATTGTATTGTAATTTAGTTTCCTTATATGTATTTCCTTATTAATTAAGATTATTCGTTGTTCAGTTTGGTAGTTGTGTGTTTATTGTTTATTAGATTAATTAGAAGTGCAAGATATTATTTAGTAAAATATTAATTATCAATTAGCCCACTTAGATGAATGTATCTGGCCAGGGCCTATATATAGTTTTGAGTTCTCAGTTGTCATGGTCTTCTGTTCCGTTCAGGTCTGTTTTTACTCCTGCCTTTTATTATTTGGACCACTTATGTTATGTTTGTAAATTATGTATTTTGTATGGGTAAATAAGACCCTTATTGTTTTGGCTGTATTTTCATGGGTAAATAAAAACCTTATTTTTGGCCTACACCACTGTGTCCTCCTCGTCTGGCTGCTTGGTCCCTTACAGGCTCCCACACCACTTCGGGACAAAGAATGGATGTCATTGGGCTATCAAGCCGAGGCACCCCGTCCTTTAGTCCCTGGACCAAACCCTCCACCCGCGTGACTGGCACGTAGGCGGGGGTAAGGCCAGTGATGCGGGAGATTACCTGTCCCTGTTTCACGTAGGCCTCCATTGACGGGAAGAATGGGCAGACAACGCCCGTCTCTCTCACAGGACGACGTTGCCAGAGATGACCTATCATGTCATCAAGTCAAGTCAAGTCAAGAGTTTTAATTGTCACGGCATACAGGTATACAATGAAATGCGGGTGGTCTTGCCCGCAACGATGTGCAATACAGTGGTACAACATATAATAGAATCAAAAAAAGAAAAAAAACAACATTGTGCAGTAAACAGGTAACAGGTAACATGGAGTGACATCTCGGTATCTGTACATAGTTATTTACAGAGCATATGGGACATGCTAGTTAGCTTTGGTGGTGCAATACACTGTTCCTGTTATTCTAATTTAAAGTGTCCTTTCCTTTGGCCATAAGTGTGCGTGTGTGCGACATGAGTGTGTGCCCACTCATGTTAAAGTGTTAAGTGGCTGCTCGTGTGTGAGCGTGCACAGCGTGCGTGTCGTGTGTGTGTTCATGTGTGCTTGTGTGTGGATAGTTCAATGTTCTGAGCACTCAATGTTCATTGTTCATGGCTCTGATGGCCTGGGGGAAGAAGCTGAGCCTAAGCCGCTCTGTCCTAGTAGCTGGGGTTCGCAGGCGTCTGCCTGACCTCAGCAGCTGAAACAGGCTGTTATTGGGGTGGTGAGGGTGTTTCATTATCCTGCAGGCTCTGGATTTGCACCTCTTGTTGTATAGAACCTGCAGGGGGGGTAGTGCAATACCCGTGGTACGCTCGGCTGAGCGCACCACTCTCTGTAGGGCCTTCTTGTCCTGTGCCGTGCTGTTTCCATACCAGGCAGTGATGTTTCCGGTCAGGATGCTCTCTACAGCTCCTGAGTAGAAGGACTGGAGTATCTTCCCCGATACTCTGAACTTCCTTAACTGTCTCAGGTGGTAGAGGCGCTGTTTCGCCTTCTTTACTACTGTGTCTATGTGTGTTGACCATGTCAGGTCCTCTGAGATGTGGACCCCCAGGTACTTAAAGCTGCTCACCCTGTCCACGGTAGCCCCGTTAATCATCAGTGGTGTGTGCGTCTCCTGCTGTCCTCTCCTATAATCCACGATCAGCTCCTTGGTTTTACCAATGTTCAGGAGCAGGCTGTTGTCCTGGCACCAGCATTCCAGTACCTCAACCTCCTCCCGGTAGGCCTTCTCGTCGTTGTCCGAGATCAGCCCCACCACCACCGTGTCGTCTGCGAACTTCACTATGGAGTTGGAGCTGAACTTGGCCACACAGTCGTGTGTGTAGAGTGAGTACAGCAGGGGGCTCAGAACACAGCCCTGGGGGGACCCGATGCTCAGGGTGATGGTGTTGGAGGTCTGACCCCCCACCCTGACCGCCTGGGGTCTTTCGCTCAGAAAGTCCAGTACCCAGGCGCTCAGGGCGGAGCTCAGACCTAGCTCGATCAGCTTGTCCACCAGTCTGGTGGGGACTATGGTGTTGAACGCTGAGCTGTAGTCAATGAACAACAGTCTCACATAGCCCCCCTTCTGACGGTCAAGGTGCGAGAGGGTGCTGTGCAGTACCTGGGAGACCGCGTCGTCGGTGGACCTGTTTGTCCTGAATGCAAATTGCATAGGGTCCATATCACTGGGGAGGGAGGCACAAATGTGGTCCTTGACCAGCCTCTCGAAACATTTCATGACCACAGAGGTGAGTGCCACCGGTCTGTAGTCATTTGGACATGTTGGGGAGGGTTTCTTCGGTACAGGGATGATGGTAGACAACTTGAAGCAGGCAGGGACCACTGACTCCGCCAGGGATTGATTAAATATGGCGGTGAACACTGGGGCCAGCTGGTTGGCACAGGACTTGAGTATGCGTCCTGTTATGCCATCTGGGCCAGCAGCCTTCCTGGTGTTCACCTGCATAAATGCTCTTCTCACACTGTGTTCCGACAACGAGAGGGCGTCCCCGCCCCCCCCGCGGTTGCCCCCCCCCCCTTCCACAACAGCCGGCGCGCCAGTGACGTCACTAGCCGGAGAGCCAGCAGCGCCACTGTCTACACCAAACCGAGCGTAGAAGATGTTGAGCTTGTCCGCGAGGGAGGCGTCGTCGCTCCCCATTGAGGGGGCGCTGACTTTATAGTCAGTTATTGTCTTCAGTCCCTGCCATAATCCTCTTGTGTCGTTTTGTGCCATTTGTGTCTCCAGTTTGTCAGCATATGTCCTCTTAGCAAGTTTGACAGCCTTGCGTAGAGTATAGACTGAAGCCTTATACTCCTCCATGTATACTCCTGACTCTTTACCCAGGTTGTAGGCGGTGGTACGAGAGTTCAGAGCTGCTCTAATAGTGCTATCCACCCACGGTTTCTGGTTTGGGAAAATCCGCACCGTTTTTCTGGGGACAATACCATCGGCTATTGTTGTAATGTAGCTCACCACTGTGTCTGCGAGCTCGCTGACGTCACTGGCGCTTCCTTTGAACATATCCCAATCCGTTTCTGTAAACACGTCCTGGAGCGTGGCCTCTGATTCGTCGGTCCACTTCTTTGTCTCACGTGACACGACGGCGTCACGTGATCTCTGCCGATATGCCGGAAATAGCAAGATGGAGTCGTGGTCGCTCGAGCTTGTGGACCCCGTTAATGGCGGAGCGGCTACTGCCTTGTAGCCGGCTCTGAACGGGGAATAACAGTGGTCGAGTGTGTTTTTCCCTCTGGTGGAGCAAGCGATGTGCTGAAAAAAGGACGGCATCACTTTCTTCAGGTTGGCCTGGTTGAAATCGCCGGCCACTACCATCGCTGCGTCTGGATGTTTGATCTGGTGTCTGTTGAGGTGATCGTGTAGTTCTCCCAGCGCTTTGCCCGTATTCGCGTGTGGGGGAATATATACGGCGGTCATGACGACCGCGGTGAACTCCCTCGGGAGGTGAAACGGACGACACAGGATAGAAAGATGTTCCAAGTCCGGGGAACACGAGTTTGAGAGAACATGCACCCCCTCGGGATTAACCCAGGAATTGTTCGTGAGGAGGCAGACTCCGCCGCCGATGCTTTTTCCTGAGGCAGCGGTACGATCTGCACGTAATACTGTGAAGGCATCCGAGGGATATACGCTTTTGTCCGGAGTCGCCGACATGAGCCATGTCTCCGTGAGACACAAGATGTTGATGTCTCTCATCTCCCGTTGGAACCGGACCCTCGCCCTTAGGTCATCCATCCTACCCTCCAACGAACGGGCATTCGCCAGAAAGATGGATGGAATTGCTGGGCGGTAAGCAGCTCTTTTTAGTCTCAGTCTGATACCTCCACGTCTCCCTCTGTGTCTCCTCCTGCCGTAGCCTTTGTTCTTTTCCTTGCCGCCATTCTCCCGTCTGATTTCTGCTGGCCATTCTAGGTCAAAAGTGTCTCCAAACTCCTCTTTGA
The DNA here is from genome assembly GCF_963971535.1 of Notolepis coatsorum. Taxonomy (NCBI): domain Eukaryota; kingdom Metazoa; phylum Chordata; class Actinopteri; order Aulopiformes; family Paralepididae; genus Notolepis; species Notolepis coatsorum. Next base: position 77,581,513 of record NC_140178.1, on the reverse strand, counting down.
GCCCGGGGTTCAGGTCCATAAGTGTCTGACGGTCGTATGACGTACCCGCCAGTGTTGCTTTAAATAAAAAAGTAGAAAAAACAAACATAATAGCTAAAAGTGTGTACATCGTTGCGGAGCTAAAACCAGAGGCGTCTGACCGGGGTCGCGTCCTCATCATGAATCAGGAACAGGTGCAGGCAGAATCAGGAACAGGTGCAGGCAGAGGCTGCGGCAACGCCACGCCATTAGCGGCTGCGGCGGCCGCCATGATCTCGGGGAACAAGGCACGCAACTCCCCTTGCGCACCTCCCTCCACGTCGCCCGCGTCCCTCACGTACGGGAGGCTGCCATGTCGGGCACCACCATCCGATGCGGCAGATAGCTGGGCATCTTGTCTCAGGGTCGGAGGTTCTAACCCAACACCGGAGAACAAGGGACCCCAAGGAGACGCAACACTCCCTGCCACACCCCGAGGGGGAGAATGATACGGCACTAAACTCAAGTGGTGTATACAGACACTTGTCGGTGGTGAAAATAGGGAAGGAGCTGTTAGTATGGCCACACCCCTGCTTATGTAGAGGAGCGGATGGGGGTGTGGCCAGGCGGATGGGTGTGTACATGTGAAGAAATGTATTCAGTATTAGACTGGCTATGGGATGTGTTCCACTTGAGCGCAGAGCGTAAGCTAATACGATATATAACTGAACATATTTGAATTGATTTAACTGAGAACCTTAAGTCACAGTAACTGACCATATTTGAGTTGCCTTAACTGAGAATTGTAAGTATTAGCCAACTGAAAACATTTGAGTTTATCAACTTAGAGGCAGTGGATTGCCAATTTTTTTTTAAGTTCTGGTAACATATTGGGTTCTTACAGTGTATGTATACATATGACAAGAGTGAAAGTACAGCTGCATGCTCTGCAGTACAAGTCACCGATTGTTACAAAGGGATCAAATCACATTCCTCCAAGAGCTTTGTAATATCAAGTGTGGCCAAGCAAGAAAGGAAAATTGCTGTGGAAATTCTCTCTCTCTCTCTCTCTCTCTCTCTCTCTCTCTCTCTCTCTCTCTCTCTCTCTCTCTCTCTCTCTCTCTCTCTCTCTCTCTCTCTCTCTCTCTCTCTCTCTCTCTCTCTCTCTCTCTCTCTCTCTCTCTCTCTCTCTCTCTCTCTCTCTCTCTCTCTCTGACAAAGGCAGCCTAATTAAAGCTCTACCATTTCATATTCATGACTAATTAGCTAGCTCCAGAGTGGGTTGCTCTTAATTAAGCTCGAGAAATTGAGTTACACCTTGGTGGAGAATGAGCATGTGTGTGTGTGTGTGTGTGTGTGTGTGTGTGTGTGTGTGTGTGTGTGTGTGTGTGTGTGTGTGTGTGTGTGTGTGTGTGTGTGTGTGTGTGTGTGTGTGTGTGTGTGTGTGTGTGTGTGTGTACGTGCAAATATGTGTGAGTTTTGGCAACCAGGCAGTGTACATCTTGTGTAGTGCCCTGGCATTTTCCAAGGAGTTGACCCACCTCTCACTAGAGGTGGAGAGGGTAAAGGTTATTTAATGTACTCACTGTACAGCACAACACCATACATTTTGCCTCTCCAATACAACTTTATAATTGGTTAGTTATTAAGGTCTTATTATATATAGTACATGACTTGCAAGTTGTTACCTTAGCCTAAATAGTCCCCAGAATTGAAAAAAAACACCAGAACATGTCTGCCAGAGGATGGTCACAGAATTTTGGGTTTTGTCTCTACTCCCTGCGTATTTCGCAAGAATATTCCTATGAAATAGAATAGGAGCCTGATCATTCCAATCCACACAATTATTAAAACACAAATGCTTGTTTTACAAATAATAAAAACATAGCCTGAACCTGGCAATGACAGAAGATTAGAGCATCTGAGCTGAAAGGTTATCATAGAGCAGGGGTTCTCAAACTTTTTTATACCACAACCCCATTTTATTTAGGATTTTCTTTGGCGACCCCACACTTCATTTATAAACATTTATAAAACGAGGCATATTTAGCCAAAATATGTTGCAAAAAAAGAATATGCGCCACTGTCACCTACCCACGACCCCACTTTGGGTTGCGGCCCGTAGTTTGAGAACCGCTGTCATAGAGATTAGAAGGTGCTCATTGGGAGGGTTAAAGAATGAAGAGAAACAGAAACAGAAACATTACAATATTTAGGCATTTTGGCTAAGAAGCCTTGTTAGGTGAGTACAGAGGTTCTATATCATACTAGCTTCCGCTCAGCGTCATCTGCACACATCTCACTCCAGTGACGTGCACTGAATAAAACCTCACAATGTACCCTTACATACCAACATCCGTCTGACCACACCCCCATCCGCTACCTACATAAGCCGGGGTGGGGCCACACACTCATCTCCTTCTCAAATTTCACCCCAATGGAAGTGCCTGTATACCAATCACTTGAAATGGGAAAGAAAGTATTTAGCTGAAGAGAGGAAAACAGAAGAAAAAGGAGGTACGTTGACATTATATCTTTATTTTCTCTCTCACTATTTTCGAGAAAATACAGCGATATTGTCTTCGTCACTGGAGTGTCTGGAAGATGATGATCATTCTGACCTCCACCGGCTTTTTCGTATTAGGGGCTCGCGCCGCTGATATACTCCCCACCTGCAGTCCTCCTTGCTGCGGCTGGATAGGTATTGAACCTCCGGTCATACAGCTGGACTGTGGGAGGCACCGGCTGTTGTGAGAAACTGGTTGCTTCCGAGCTGGGTGAGTAATGTTTTGCTTGCGAGCACTAGTTGTCTGCTAGTGCTATGGGGGCTAGCTGACAATTTTACGAAGGCCGGCCCCAGATTGGGGTCCTCTGCTCGGCTTCTTAAGCGGCGGACGGAGGATCTTGGTCTGACGCCCATGATGGTCAAACTAGTGGGCCACGAACGAGACCTGGTTGAACCCGGGATTCTCTGGACAAGCGGATGCTTCTCTGTCCCGTGCAGGCCCCATCTTTCACATGAATGTGGAAGTACACCCTAAAGCACAAGGAAAAGTGGGCATGGATCTTCTTTATCGGTAGTTCCATGCTCAAGTCGGCTGCAGCCCGGATGGGAATTGAGCCGACTCCGCTGCATGTCTGGTAAATCACCGTTGACATTTCTTTTTCTCTTCTCTCTTAGGATGAGGGGGGACTCAGGCGGCGGCCTGTCTGAAGTGTGGCTTATTATGTCGTTGTGTACAGTTCAGGTGATAGCTGCTTAGCTGGCGTGCTAGTTTGTGACCTACTGTTGTTAGCCAGTCAGCTGTTAGCTGCGGCGCTAGCTCGTTGTGTTCACTAGGCTAGGAAACGTTAGCTTGTTGCTATCAGTCGGGCAGCTGTTAGCTTAATGCTACACTGTTGAACGTTACTGTGACTATAACATGCCTTAAACACTCTGACCACGACGTCATCTTTGACAGAGGATGTTAGTCGACCCTACACCCGGGTGCCATGCCAGCGAGGACTTCGTCAACATGGAGAACGGCGGCTGGGTGGCGTAGCGGACATTACTCTCATCACCAACGCAGGAGATGCCGGGTTCGACTCTGTGTCCCGTTAACCAGTGTTGCAGTCCTCTCGGCCTGCGCTCAGGTTGGAGGTAGGAGTCCTGACCAGACTTTAAACACTTCTTCTTTCCTTCCCTTCTAAATGTTTTTTTTAATAACGATGTTTCCAAAACATGTGTTGCTGCAATACATTGAGGATACGACGCGTGTTGTGTGTGAATTGTCTTGTCACTGGTATAGCTTCTCTCTCCATAGAAAATCGGCGTTGTTTTTTGCATGTGTAAAAATGAACTGGTTAGTTGTGATGAGAACATGTGTGTTCATGTAACGTTTGTAACGTGGGTGAACTCACAACTAAGTGGGTTAATTAACCTGTGAAGCTATGCTTAGTGACATGTGATTGAGGAATGAATCTTTTTCTCAGCCTGTGATGACAATGAACAGCATGTTCACATATTAACAGGGGTACCTGTTCAACCTGGTTGTATCAAGGGTAAGGTAGGAGGGGTGACCCCCCCGGTTTCCCTGGGGCTTCCCCCCCTCCTCTCAGACATGTTTGTTTACAATATATTGTGTCACTGTGTTTGTGGGGATACGATGTAACCTTCAGCTTAAGTTGCTGGGGTTGTGCTTCTGCTTGAGAAACTATTCTTTTCCTAAAGAAAAGGTTGTTTGGTCACTTATCAAGCTTAGCAAGGCCTGTGGCCAATACGTAATCAAGGACTTATGTCTCTCTCGTTATGAAAAACGGCGTTCCTCTGTAGTAAGAGTGTACTTTTGCCATTTTTTGTTGTGATGAAGGGTTGTGTGTGTCGTTGAGATCTACAACTGGGTTAGGTTTGGCCCACAGAGGGAGTTTCCTGGTCGCACGCCCTGAAAGATTGGGCGTGTGCACCGCGGAAATTCCCCCGCCATAGAGTACGTCACTGAGCGCGTTTCTATTGGTAAGACTTCCGTGAGTTGTTCAGGTTCCATGTTATGGATCTGTTTCAGGGAGTTGTCAGAGCTCCTCCTCACGAAGCTCCTCCTCAGGGAGAAGTGCCTTCTGTGAGTTCGGACCCTCCTTCCCAGTGAGGGAGCCTCCTCAGAGTTTCAGAGCCTCCTCCTCAGATTGTCAAGGTGAGTAGAACTTCAAAAAGGAGTTCTGCTCTATTGTATGTGTATTCGATTCAATTCGATTATTGAGTGTGTATTGGTTCAGAGCCTCCTCCTCGGAGAGTCCTAACCCAAGTGTTACATAGGTCAATGTTGCAATATTTCTTTTCAATCTATACAGCTCGCGTGGGAAGTCTCTCTGGGGATTCCCGTCTCCTCCCTGTGGTGAGGGTGGCAGGATGTAAAAATGAAAAAAAATGTACCCTCAGCCGCATCACGTGGGATTCATGTCAGTCTGTGTTTCTTTCTTTTTTAATAAAAAGAGGAAAGAACATGAAGCACGACGGCTCCTTGTTGTTCTCCCAGGCGACTTGGAGGAACAATGTCTGGTGTCTTGTTAGACTATCCATTGATGTGTTTGGGTCTCGACGCGTACATAGTGCTGGCTCGGGGTGTTTCTGATAAGAATCACGCATGAGGCTGGTACGCCTTGGTTGCTCGTTATTAAAACGGCGTTTTTATAGGGCAACTGGGATGGAGGTTTTCTCTTCCGAGCGCCTGTTACTAGGTCTCGACGAATTCTCGTTCATATCTGGGGGATGTTAACGGAATAGATCAAAACATAGGTAGAGGGGTCTCACGCCCTTGGGGTGGGCCACTGAGCGCGGTACGAATGGGACCGTCTGGGTGGCGCCCTCTTTTCATGTTTTAGATCGACACGCGTACCTACCCCCTCTCTTGGAGTGGGGATGTCGGCGTGATTAGGGCACGGGACTGGTTCTGGTCACGCTGGTCCAGGTCAGTTAACCCGTTGTCCGCCGGGGACGCAGATCTGCTGTTCTGGTACCCTGAGGGACTTGTGCTTTTTTCAGGGGGAAAAATGCCGTGTCAACCCGGGTGTCACAGGGTTGGGCGTTATGGAGGCCCTTTGTTGGGTACATGTTGTACCCTGCGCTATCATAAAGGGGCTGGTTCTCCATTATTTTCGCCCCTCTCTTACGCATGGCGAAGAGGGGGCTGTTGGGGTGGTCTTATGGACCTCCTCTGGCATCCCTGTGTGCTTCCCGGTCCGCCGGGCCCGGTCCGAAGTTGTGTTTCGTCGACCCGTAGGCCTGGGATAACCCCGTTTTGAAAACTGAAACACTTGTACTGCGGTATAGCCAGTGTATACCCGCAGGTGTGTTTTGGAGTTTTTTCTTGAGGGGTTATAGGAACAACCACCGCATGTGGTACCAAGAGGGTGGTTGATTCCCTGGTGTGTTGGAGCGGAGTCAACTCCCGGGTTACCCGGTTGAGTGTGCCCCTGCACGTTCATGACGTCTGCCAATCGTGTCAGCCTTCTCTGCCTCGGCCCCTCTGGGTTGGGTTTTTTTGGTGGAGGCTTTGTCATGGTGCGCAACAATGCCAGCATACGCCCCTTTCCGCCGGGGGGCTGTTTTCAGTTGACCCCTTTGGCGCCTGTCTCGTCCGCAGTGCTCCAGTCTCGGGTCAAATGCCTGCTGCCTGGATTGAGGGATCGACCTCTTCTGGAGGTCGTCTCCCCGGTGCGCTGCCTGCTCCCGCTGTAGTGTAGCCTCTTGAGTGCTTCGAGTTACAGCCAATGCTGACTGCCTGAGTATGCCAGGGTCAGTGTGCTAGGCGGCGTGCTAGTGGGGGGAAGGGCCCGCTCTTGGATGGGCCCTGTCCGAATACGCTGGCGATGTGGGGGGCGGTGTCACTAGTGACCGCCTGGTGAGGTCTTGATGTTGTGGCATTGTTGACCTCTCCGGGCCCCCTTTTTCCGGGGGATCCAGTCCCTTCAGTGGGTCTGGGTCTTCCTTCGCGCTCCGCTGCTACGGCCTTGCCACAGGGTTGAGTTTGCTCTTGACCCCGTGATTTTGGGCGCGGTAACGAGGTTTGTTCCTTCCGTTCTATCCTTGGTGGCATGCGGGTTGTGCGTGTGCGTAGTCGTGGGGTCAAGCCACGGTCTGCTCACCCTGTGCGTTGAGTTGCTTGAGTTCCTCTTCGCATGGTCGGATCCGTCTCCCTCCCGTCCTCCAATAGGGAGGGTATCCTCCATTAGGGAGGGTCGGGGGGCTCGGTCCTCCCCGGTCTGATGGTTGTGGGGGGCCTCAGCGGGGTACATTTGTCGAGCTTCAAGCTCCCGCTCAGCTCCCGTTGTGCAGATGACGCTGAGCGGAAGATAGTATGATATAGAATGATAGGTTATGAATATAACCGTAGTTCTATGAATACTAGTGACGCTCAGCGTCTAGACGCTACTGCGGCCCTTGATCTTTCCTTGTGGTGACATTTTTGGGAAGGAGATGAGTGTGTGGCCCCACCCCGGCTTATGTAGGTAGCGGATGGGGGTGTGGTCAGACGGATGTTGGTATGTAAGGGTACATTGTGAGGTTTTATTCAGTGCACGTCACTGGAGTGAGATGTGTGCAGATGACGCTGAGCGTCACTAGTATTCATAGAACTACGGTTATATTCATAACCTATCGTTAGAGAGCTGATAGTATATCTGTAAAAGGGATAAACCTGTGGAATAACTGTATTATTTAAAATGTGTAGTTTGATTCATACATTTAAGAAAATGTTCAAATATAAGGTGATACATAAATATAAAACTTTATTATAATCCTAATTATATTTTATTATAATATAACTATATATTATTATAACTGTGACAAAAATGTAAATGTGTATAGTTTTGTATATTACTGTATATAACTGTACACTATAACTATGAAACCTCCATAACCTTTTGTTCTAGTTTTTGCAAAATTATGTTCTGAATTATGTTTTTAGTTTTTTTATTAATAATGTAATGTAAAAAGGGTAGGCAATATAAGCCTCGGCTTCAGCCTACACCTTTTCGGTCGTTTTCTTAATTTATTTTTTTATACATTTCCTACAATTGTACATTCCTTTGTCAAAGAAGAATTAAAAAGCAACTGAGTATTTCCCAGAGACAGCAGTTATTTTGGTTTATCTATGTAGCTGAACAGCTCAACAGGAATCATTCAGAGGCACAAACTTAATTATTATTCTCTTCAGCGAATATCTTAGTTGTGATATCACTGACCTAGCAAAGCAATTTTATGTTTATAGGCACAGTATTTACTGAGATAAGAAAATGTATTTAAATGAGCTGCTACTTGATGCAGGACAGCAGGCTTATAGGACATTTTTAATTAAAGGATAAGGCTGGTGTAATTTTTTCATATTGTCAACATAGCAGCTCAGGTAGAGCGGTCGTATGGTAATCAGATGGTTCCTGGTTCCATTCTGACTCCCCTTGGCAGTGTGTTGAAGTGTCCTTGAGCAAGACACTTAACCCCTAACTGCTCCCGATGACCAGGTCGGCACCTTGCACGGTTGCCTCCGCCGTCTGTGTGTGAATGGGTGAATGTGAGGCATATGTTGAAAAGACCAAAAAGTGAAGAAATGCAACTACCAACAACTCCTCGTCTGACTCTGGGGAAGGTAGCGAATACATGTATTTCCCAAAATTGTTGGAGCGTTCCTTTAAAACAAGTCCCAGAGCCATAATGTTGGCTTTGGTCAGTATACGTAATTCATTGTTGCAATGAACACAGGCATTGTACGTTTTCCGGGAACTAATGAAGTGACAGTTATTGCTTTAAGTCTGCCTGAGCCAGAACTACTTCTTAAGCATTTGCTGTCACTTCATAAAGTAGTTCAGAGGTCTCTGAATCCTGGCCAACAGGAGTGCACACGCTAGAGGATCGTTGTCATTCTTCTGGAGCATGAGTCATACCTGCCCTCATGCATCAACGTGGACTTTGAACTTGACCTACTTCCACACGTAAGCACGGAATGTAGAACTAGCGTACGCACAGGGAAGTCGGCATTCATCACACGTGCGTACGCAGGCTCTATGGTCCTCCGTGTTGATGAATACCACTTTGTTCTACCGTCAATGCTCGTGCATGATTATCCATATATGGTCATGAAAATGAGGAAACACCCCCCATGGGATGTGAAATAATGGACCGACCCGAGCGGGACTCCGAGAAACTCCACGGAGAATTCACTGCTGTCGAACCAAGAAGACACTATCGCGTATTATGATTTATGGGATAAATAAAAGGCGGACTTGTAAACGGTGATGTCAGATATCAACGGCTCCCTAAAACCATTGCTGCAATTCTGCCTGGACAGCTCAAAATACTAATAAAGACCGTTCGTTGACCACTGTTTGGCGCTGGTTGTGTGTCATTATAACCGTGCTGTATGAATGCCTTTATTAGTTGTGTTCGATTGGCTATATGATTTTTAGAGGCATCTATTTTGTTGTCGGCTAATAAAGACCGCGCTGGAATATGACTGCCTTTTCCCGTGTTGTTTGATTAATACCCACGGATTAAAGTTCTCCTCAATTCTATTCCAAATCGCGATGGATCTCCCGTCAATTTTCTACCTGCTGCATATGATTTCTAGAGGCATACTACAATCTATTTTGATGTCAGTATTGGGTAGCCTATATAAACAATATAATACGAGAGCATAGAACAATGAATCTCACTGCATGTATGATGTATCCTGCCTTTCAATACATGAACTTGAATCCCATCATATAGTCTGTCCACTATCTGCATGGTGTCATTGCAATGCGTTTTCTATTCTTTCTTGTACAGTAAAAAGGGGGAAGAACACTATATTCATATGACTTATTCTGCTTACAGCTTCGAAATTCCACTTGTTTCGTTTAACGTAAAGCCTTTTAAATATAATCAAAACGTTCCCGTGTTTCGGCGGTCTGTGCGCAAAATAATAACGAGTTGAGCTTTATGATTTATGATGAATTGAAAATGGGGGACCCTGATGTAAACAAGACGAAAGTTGGTCTGCATCCCCAATTAACAATTGTATGTACTGAGCTGTACTGTACTGTACCCATTCTGCAATCTGTTAATAAACTTTTCAATCAATCAAGCTACGCGGAGCGCAGTCAGTCAGTAGCCTACACCCCGTATATTCCGATAACGCTATATAAACCATGAATGAATGAATGAATGAAAACTTTATTAACAGATTGCAGAATGGGTACAGTACAGTACAGCTCAATACATACAATTGTTAAGGGGATGCAGACCAGAGAAAGACTTTCGTCTTGTTTACATCAGGGTCCCCCATTTTCAATTCATCGTAACATATATGACATGCTGCATTCATTCTGAGAGAAAGATCTATTATTCCAAATGCTATTTATAGGGTTTTGACCATAATTACACTACTGTTGCTATCTTACAATGAACTATAATGAACTACGGTTCATACAGAACATCCAGTGTTATTATGCACAGAAGCTCATTTCCTTGTTGTAATAATATATTCTACCACTGGGAGCTAGGTACGCCAGGTCTGAAATGTGCGTAGATGTACGCACGAAGTCAAGTTCAAATCGAAATTGATGAATCCCACTCTTTGCTTAGAAATGATCGTACGCACGGGTTACGCACAGATCTGTGCGTAGAACACGTTGATGCATGAGGGCCCAGTTGGACTCCTGTGTCAATGATCATTATAGAGTGATATTATACAAAGATATCATAATATGGTATGTCTTTGCAATTAGAACGGTCTTCCCTGCTGAAATGAACTGCCGTCTGCAAATAAAAGCGACTGTATTCAAATGTAATTTTGTTTGAATCGGAATAGAACACAACCCAGGAGTTTTAAACGCAGTCTCCCATCATTAGTGTGCTGCTCCATAGAGTTTATAAATGCAGGCTAATCATTAGTGCACTGCTTCATAGAGTTTATAAATGTAGGCTAATCATTAGTGCACTGCTCCATAGAGTTTATAAATGCAGGCTAATCATTAGTTCACTGCTCCATAGAGTTTATAAATGCAGGCTAATAATTAGTGTGCTGCTCCATAGAGTATATAAATGCAGGCTAATAATTAGTGTGCTGCTCCATAGAGTATATAAATGCAGGCCTACTATATAGGCATATGGATCCGTCAGTCCCCTCATTAAATAATGACTTTATTTTCTTACTGTACTGTTACTGTAAAAGGTTGTATGAATTAACCAAAGGATCTTAGTGATTTCTCAATATGTGTTGTCTTATTTTAAAAGCTCTCTCCAATTATAATATATAGTATATATAGATATATTTGTCGACTAGTTTGTGGATGGGGTATTTGCCTGATAATCACACTGAATTGCATTGCAAAGTAATTTGAAAGTATAGGTGGGATCTAATGGAAGTCTAATCTCAGCAAAACTAAGCTACTTCACGTGCCGGCTGAATCCTCCCCACTGACCGACCGTTCAATCACAGTGGAGAACGGAGCTGTGGCCACTAACCTAGGTGTGGTCCTTGACGACCATCTGACCATCACATTGCCTCTTCAACTAGAACCTGCAGATCGCCAACACATGGTGTGTTGCCTATGTGAGTGTGTGTGTGCCTATGTGAGTGTGTGTGTGTGCCTATGTGAGTGTGTGTGTGCCTATGTGAGTGTGTGTTGCCTATGTGAGTGTGTGTGTGTTGCCTATGTGAGTGTGTGTGTTGCCTATGTGAGTGTGTGTTGCCGATGTGAGTGTGTGTGTGTGTGCCTATGTGTGGTCTTTGAGCGCCTTGTCCTGGCCCACCTGAAGTCCACCACAGACCCTCTTCTGGACCCCCTGCAGTTTGCATACAGAGCCAACCGTTCCACGGACGATGCTGTGAACATGGCTCTGCATTATGTCCTGGAACACCTGGACACTGCAGGGACCTACACCAGGATTCTGTTGGTGGACTTCAGCTCGGCCTTCAACACCATACTCCCGCACATCCTGGAGCACCAGATGTCCCTGCTGCAGGTGCCGGACTCTACCTGCAGGTGGATCACGGACTTCCTGACTAACAGGTCACAGCGGGTGAAGTTGGGAATCAACATCTCCGATCCCAAGTCCATCAGCACTGGCTCCCCACAGGGCTGTGTTCTGTCCCCACTACTATTATCCCTGTACACCAACAGCTGCGTCTCTCTGCACCCCTCGGTCAAACTCCTGAAGTTTGCGGACGACACCACCCTGGTGGGTCTCATATCCAGGGGGGACGAGTCCGCCTACAGGAGGGAGATCGAGAGGCTGCTGAGCTGGTGCAGCTGCAACAACCTGGACCTCAACGCCCAGAAAACAGTGGAGATGGTAGTGGACTTCAGGCGGAAGGCAGCCCCCCCCACCCCGATCATTCTGTGAGGCACCCCGGTGGCCTCTGTGGAGTCCTGCCGCTTCCTCGGCATTACACTCTCCCGGGACCTGAAATGGGAGCTCAACACCATCGCTCTCAATAAAAAGGCCCGGAAGAGGATGTACTTCCTACGTCAGCTGAGGAAGTTCAGGCTGCCGAGGACCATGATGGTCCAGTTTTACACCGCCATCATCCAGTCCCTGCAGCCACGGTCAGAGACAAGGCCAAGCTGCAGCGGGTAATACACTCGGCGGAGAGGGTGATCGGCTTCCCCCTTCCCTCCCTCGAATCCCTACACTCCACCAGGGCCTTGAGGAGGGCGAGGGAGATCATGGCAGACCCCGCCCACCCGGGTTACAACCTCTTCAACATGCTCCCCCACGGCAGGCGGCTACGGCTGCCCAAGACACTAAAGTCCCGCCACAGACTGAGTTTCTTCCCCTCAGCAGCTCGCCTGGTAAACGAGTCAGGTGTCCCCCTGCTCCCCCCCCCCCTCGATGGCGAGCTGCTAGGGCTGGACTTCTGGATTTGAACTTTGTGTTGCACTGTATCCATGTCCCCAACCACCGCACTTTCACAGTCTTATTGTTGTCTCACTGTTCTGTCCTGTCTTGCACTTTACTTAAAATTATTAATTTACTGTTGTATTGTTCTTAATTGTGAAAAAAGTATGCACTGTAATGTCAAATCACGTTCCATTTTGTACCTGTATAAAATGGCGAATAAAGTAATCTGAATCTGAATCTGAATCTGAATCTGCCATCTTTCTCTCTCTGCAAAAGTCATCTCGTCAAGCTCATAGCAGCAAGAGCAATACAGCGATATTTTCCTTCTCTTGGATGCCTGGATCAAATACCAGGTAAGATTATTATTATTATTTGTTAATTTATTAAACAGCAATGTGTGTAACTAATTTGCAACATTACAGCTATAGCCACAGAGCCATCTATCATAAGATAAGATAAGATAAGATATTCCTTTATTAATCCCCTTGGGGAAATTCGTGACACACACATACAGCTCAACGTCTCATAAATGATATTAACAACAACACAATCATTACATTTTTACAGTAACAATGGCACAGCATAAATTCAACAGACATGTACATTTGTTGACACATGTCAGCATTACAGGAGGCCTGAGACACTGTATGCGATAGTCGGCTGCATTCCACCATGTGAACACAGTGGATCGCGCCTGGTGAACTGGAGGGAGGGCGGAGTGGGGGGGGGGGGGGCATTGGAAATTCGGGTAAGGAATTTGGTTGTGGAGCAGTCAAGGGGGGGCCCCCACCGTCGAGCATCAGAGGCAGCCTACGTATGGCTGTGGCGCCAGATGAGTCACAACAGCAGGTGCGGATGGGGTGGGGGGGGTGGGTGGGGGGGTGGGGGTAGGGGGGGGCCTCATCAATCTTATCGCTTCCAGCTAGTACAGACCGTCTCCTCTTTCCCAGAATCACACATCGCCGGAGAGTCAACTCCTCCGCGTTGACCTTGGCCTCGGTCCGTTCCACAGCAGAAAGGATAAGGAGGGTGTGGGAAGGGGGAGGGGGGGGGGGGGTGATAACATGCAGCTCGAGGCAGATATGCCGCATATAGTTAAAATCAGGTCAATTTTGTCTAATCATCGTCACCATCGTCGTATCCCCTATTACGGTACGGTGGCATTTTTATTTTCACGTCCCTAATTTCCGACGTGATGTCCAGTATGGCCTGTGACCGCGAAAGTTCCTCTGCATGGTTAGAAGCAAGTCTCTCAAGAATTGTCTTCAAGCATGACTGTTCGTCTACATGATAGAGTTCGCCTCTTTCCAACATGGTCTTGGAGCTCAATTGTTCATCACCGCGCAGGGTACTTAGATCAGCGATCTTCTTAAACAGTTCCATAAGGTTTTCCTTGATCCCGGCCAGATCCCTGGCCAGGGAAATCAACTTCTTCCGAATTAGCTTCAGACAGTACCAGATCCAGCAGCTGACGGTGCCCAGGCCGAGCAGCATGACAATTAGAAGATATACGTCCTCAACGTCGTTTATCTCCAGTGGGAAAAAGCATATTGCGAGCCAGGTCCCGTATGTGCACGTGCACATGCTAGATTTGTGAAAGACGCTCCATCACCGTAATGTTAGGTATGTGTGTTCTGCCTCCATGTAGTAGTATTATAATATAATGGAAACTTGTGGAACTAGATAGCCTGTATAGATGGTGCTTTTGTAATATTTTCTAATTGTAACACTCCTCATAATGCATGAGTTGTTGTGCCCTATATCATCTTAGTAACTGTTATTATGTATTTGCCATCAGATGCAGGCTGTACGTGTTAAACACATGGACCGACAGAAATTCATCTGTTTTGAGTGTGGTGAGTGAAACGTTTTGCACAGCGTGCCGTTGGTTCTCAAAATGGCGTCCGCCTTGATAGTTAGGAACCAAATGGACCCTTATTGGTCTGTAACTCTGACGGTGTACAAATGGACCCAACGTCCATTGTACATCGTCAAGAGTTAAATTAACATTGATTTTACAATATAAATTGGGGTCCCAAAGATAGAAATGCCATTAAATGGGTGCCCTTGGAATTAAAATGGTTGAGAATCACTGCTAGAGCCGTATAAATATTGTCTTATGGGGGTCCCTGGCACATCTTTTCAAATGGGGGTCTGTGGGCTAATTGTCAATTTGGGGGGTCCTTGACATGAAATGTTTGAGAACCACTGCCCTATGCAACAACATACTGGGTGTCAGTTTAGGCATTCCCTGCATGTTAATGGAAGCTGTAGGCCTACAGTGCAAGGCACAATCCATTTTCTTTAGGATAGAGTGAACCAATCAATGTCTTAAGTATGTCAATTAAGGCTGTCAATCTTCCTCATATGATCAAATTTTCAGTGGCTATTTTAATATCCCATTTTTATGACATTTTAATTAATACAAATTAAATAAATTGCACAACAGATTTATCAATAAGCTTGTGCAATCTTGTTTTGTCTTCAGTTGCCAAGAAATTTGAAGTTCCTAGTACCTTGGACTTAAAGGTCTATGATGACTCAAACACTGAAGTCGACGAGGAGGCGTTTCAGTTTCTTCTAAAGAAACCAGACCTGGGTGTGTTGGAGATTTGTTCACCCCAAGACCCAAATCCTGAAGGTGAGTTGCTAACATGGAGCCTTATAGCCTCATCCATACAGTCCTGGCTGCTTGAAGCCTTTTTACAGCGCTTCCGGGTTCCCGTTTTGCGCTCTGATTGGCCAGGTCATGTGACATGAGCGCCAATTGTGGGACGGCAAGTTTCTACACTGGTTAAGCTTAGGCACTCTTCGAAGTTGGTTACGGTTAGAGTTTGTCTTAGAGCGTGACGGCAAGTTCTTTCGCCGGTTAAGCTTAGGCACTCTTTCGAAGTTGGTTAAGGTTAGAGTTTGTCTTAGAGCATGGCGATAGAACGCCAGGTAGTTTGCAGGCTGTTCGACGCGGAAATGGGCAAACACACTATTGGGCGCACATGTCACATGACCTGGCCAATCAGAGCGCCGGAAACGCGGATGCGTTGTAAAAAGGCTACACGTGTCCTGGCTAACCTAAAATGTCACACAGGTACTGTATATTTTTGTACTTTGAAATGATCTTATATATATATACGCCCAATGTAATGTAACGTGTGGATCCTTTCTAATCTAATGTGGCCTTTTTACATTACACTTGTCACAAACATTCCTCTCTTTCTAATGTCGTTACAAGCCTAAAGCTTTGTAGGGCTAATTCTAACTGGTAATGGTCTTCTTCCTCTGCGTTGTAAAACCTTTGTATACTCACTCAATAGCGTTTTGAATGAAGTGAACGAGCCAGACGAAGTTCTAGAGTCTTAAAAACAGAGGTTGTGTTTATTCAATCAATAAAACACAATTCAATTATGAATTGAACAGATATTCGAATTACTTCTATATCTAAAAGGTTTCAACTCTACAATCTATCTACTGCGTCGTCAGGTTGTTGATATGCGTTGCCTTGGCAACACAGGTCGTCTGGTTCAATCGTCTGCTGATCTTCTCTGTTCTCGAAACCGGGTGAGTGTGTTCTGTTGTGTTCCGTCTTTCATCTCTCCTCGAGTTCCTCTTTATAAAACAAAAGGCCCGCCCCCGCGCGCGTCGTCCAGTGACGATCGCTAGGGGGCGTCTACCTTCTTTCCGATTGGCTATTCTAGACGTCGGCCATTTTGAATCGTACCGGACGCCATCTTGTCACCATTAATTTCCTTATTTGGTAAGATTTAGTTCTAACTGGGCCGGCCATCTTTAGAACAGGAATAAAACATTTGTCTTTTTAGTTTAACAGCTAAAGGTACTTTGTCGTGGCTTTTATTGTTTTAAACCTAAAGATTATGTCTTAACTTTAGTTTATAAGCAGTGTAGTACTTTTATAGTATTCCATAGTCTCTAGTATGCATAAATGGGTCTATTTGTCTGGTTTCTAACAAGAACAAAGGAATCTATTGGTTCTATTTTTTAAGTACAAGGTTATCCTATTATTCTAAGTATGTTAAATCAAATTGCAATGTTTTATCTCTATTTTAAACTCTATATTTTGCTTAGATTAACTTAACAATGGTTTATAAGTGTCCTGTTTAGTCTTGAATTGATCAGTACAATTTATAAACAGATTGATTCTATTTTTCATACTTAATTAATATTAGTTTTGGTTGCTGTTTTCACAACTTTTGACCAAATGGTTATTCCTCTGTTACAGGCAAACAGGAGGAACTTTAAGAATAGATCCTGTCCCCACTATGACACCAGATGGCTCTTTGAAGTAGACTAACAAATGGCCGTTTCAAACTAGTTTACTCACAATCTGCTCTCCCCTCCCCTGTGTCTTCTACAGACCGGCGGAGGTTCAATATAGATTCTGTTTTGAAGCTAATCTAACACCCTTATCTTCCAGTCTCCTGACCAACTCTATTCAGGCCTTGCTTACAGTCAATAAAGCCATCTGTTGAACTGTTACTTCAGCAGGCTAGATTGCAGTATCAGGTCTTTTGTCTCTTGTAGACCCGAGTCCTGTTACTTAAATACAGGGTGTGTGACCTCTGGTAACCTCTGTTGGTACCAGAGAAACACTTTAGATTTGAGCTCATTCAACTACTGACTATACCTCAGTGCAGACTATACTATTGATTACATTTAGTTATTTTACCATTTTAGCTTTATCATTTGATATTCTTCTAAGAAACTCTTACCTTCTGTACAGTATAAAATCATCTTTCACTCTCCCCCCTCCCTCGTTAGACTTTTCCCCAGTCACACACACCGTCAGTTATTTTTAGGACCTCATGACTATGGAAGGTAATCTAGACAAAGAATTGGCTTCCAATGTTATCAGCTTTTTTTTGTTTTATGACTATATTTATCGTGTTCTTAGATCAATATGTCTGTTTGTGTAATTCACTCTGAAAGAAAAAGATTATTACATTACACCAAAAAAGATTAACATTCTAAGAAAACTTTTTACAAGAACTTTACAAGAACTTTTTACAAGACCAATGTCTCAAATTTTAACACAACATATACTCCACCCCCCTTTGAGAGTGGAATCTCATTTCACAATCATACCTTCTCTCCAGACAGTTCTCGGTCCGGACAGCTCAGCTCTGACGGCCTTCACCAACAATTCCTATACGAGAGGTCACAAACCATATTTCCCTTAATCTTACATCTTTCACACACTCTGCCAGCCCCTTACAAGCTGTCAGAGTCCCCCATAAGACAATTATCAATTACACATGTCCACACCTTACATTAAAACTATTTGGCCAATGACGACCAAAATTATCAGAGCTCGGCTATGTACAGATAACCTTGTTTCCCCAACTCTCTTCACACCCCAATTTGTGACACAACCTCCCAGATTCTACATCTGGACCCTTAATGAGTGGAAAACAGAATCATGAATTAGCTCTCATCCATCCCTCCATTTCCAGCTCATCATATACATTAGACTCTTCTATCAGTCCCGCTATGTCACTCCACCAATCTGTACCCTGACCGACGAGAGTTTGCCTCTCAGCCCGCCAGTATCTAAGAAAAAGAAAGAGAAAGGAAAAGAAAATAATCGAAAACAAAAATTTAAATATGAGTGTCATATCACGCAACACAACTCACAATTTCTTCATAAAACAAAATCAGACTTCCATCCAGAGGCATAAATACCCCTGTAAAAACTAGGAAAGAAATAAAACGAAATAAAACAATATATATATATTCTCTCATGATTTTTTTTTTCCCACCCTTTGATCAATCTATCTACTGATCAAGCATGAATAATTACTACTGGTCACTATCTGAAGTAGTACCATATAATTTCACTGTCTAATATTATATTGCTCCAAAAACCTGTTTTAAACCACCTTTTTGTTAATATGATTAGTCATGCATCGCCAGTTACTTCATCTCCTTACATCCCACTTACCACTGTTAGTCTTCCACAGCCGTTTTAGTAACTTGCACACATAATCTAACATCCAACTTATCTATATATATATTTATTTTTCCCTTTATCCCTTCATTTTCATTTCCTATATATATATATATTTTTTTTCAGTCTAATATCTATATCTATTTTCCTGAGCATCATAGCGTCTCCTGTGCATTTCCTCATCATTCCTTTCAGCCTGTGGCCTCTGCAGACACAACCTTACCACCTTGCAATTGGTTTGATAATGACCCACTATTGGTCCCTCCCCCAAGTTTGACTCTGACAGCTGACACCTCCCAATTTGATTATCCGGGCCCAGGTTCTGCCGCTGCCCCTCGGGCCTGTCCTTGGGAGGGACCTGGAAACTCACCCCTCCCGTGGTACCTGTCACAATGCCCTCGCTGCTCAGCTCCCCGTTCAGGTAACGGAGCATGTGGCATCTCTTGGTCATGTATCTCTCGTCTTGCAACCTGCATCAATATTCCAAAAATCATAGTTAATTTTAGCCATAATTTTAGCCTGTTCATCTTGTTCTCGCTCTCGTACTTCCGCCCAGTGAGCGGCTTGGTCGATAGCCAGCTGCCTCTTCACCAGGTCTCTACGGACTGTCTCATGTCTTTCGAACGCTTCCACGAACGCTCTCTGTCGTTCTTGAGAGAGGCACGTTAGCCCCTCTTCCTCCACCCTGGCGCTGGCTGTTTGGCTCCCCGTCACCGGGCCTCGCCTCTCGTTCTGGCTCTGGTGTTGGGGAAAATCTGGACAAGGGGAACTTGTGGGCTGAGAAAACTGTTCATGTATTTTCCCATACCTGTCGTCGGTCCCACGTCCCCGTGGCTCCGAATCACTCTCCTCTGTTCCAGCCGCAAGGCCAGGGTGGGCCTCCTCTGACTGCCTTAAAAATGCAGCCTTTCTCTGTCTCTTTGTCATTTTGTAGTTACCTGAAGTGGTTATTCCAATCTGGATTGGCCCCGTCGACTCCTGTTCGACGGACACTGGATGGAGTAAAACAGTTGTCTCTGTTTGTCTCTCCTCAATGACCCCCTGTGTTGGAGTCAAAGTCATCATTTCAAGACCCTCCACCATGCCGCTCACAGGAAGAGACTCCATCATCTCCAAATCAATCAGGTTAATTTCAGTGGTCATTTCTATCTTGGGAGTGTCTGCAAAGGTATTCGGCTTACACCCACTATAGTCCTTGTATTTGCCTGCCGCCCTTCGTGATTTCTTTTTCTGCTTTTTGTTTTGGTTATGCAGTCGATAGCGACCTCCTTTCTTCACTTTCTTACACTTCAATACAAGTTTTTGTAAAGGCCTGACATTTTTGGCCATTTCTTTTTCACCTCCACGGTTATACTACCTGTTATTGAAATAGACAGATTGTCAACACTTGTTATTGTTATCTTATCTAAACCTCTAGTTGCTCCTAACAAAGTTTCACCAAGGTGAACTTGCTCTATATTTGCCATTCTCACACTTTCAACCACTCATGCAATATTACCGTTTGAAAAAACAAGTTTCTCTGTGTTTACTTTATCTATCAACTTGAGTTAAAGTCACTCACACTCTCCTTGGGAGGGACCTGGAAACTCACCCCTCCCGTGGTACCTGTCACAATGCCCTCGCTGCTCAGCTCCCCGTTCAGGTAACGGAGCATGTGGCATCTCTTGGTCATGTATCTCTCGTCTTGCAACCTGCATCAATATTCCAAAAATCATAGTTCATTTTAGCCATAATTTTAGCCTGTTCATCTTGTTCTCGCTCTCGTACTTCCGCCCAGTGAGCGGCTTGGTCGATAGCCAGCTGCCTCTTCACCAGGTCTCTACGGACTGTCTCATGTCTTTCGAACGCTTCCACGAACGTTCTCTGTCGTTCTTGAGAGAGGCACGTTAGCCCCTCTTCCTCCACCCTGGCGCTGGCTGTTTGGCTCCCCGTCACCGGGCCTCGCCTCTCGTTCTGGCTCTGGTGTTGGGGAAAATCTGGACAAGGGGAACTTGTGGGCTGAGAAAACTGTTCATGTATTTTCCCATACCTGTCGTCGGTCCCACGTCCCCGTGGCTCCGAATAACTCTCCTCTGTTCCAGCCGCAAGGCCAGGGTGGGCCTCCTCTGACTGCCTTAAAAATGCAGCCTTTCTCTGTCTCTTTGTCATTTTGTAGTTACCTGAAGTGGTTATTCCAATCTGGATTGGCCTCGTCGACTCCTGTTCGACGGACACTGGATGGAGTAAAACAGTTGTCTCTGTTTGTCTCTCCTCAATGACCCCCTGTGTTGGAGTCAAAGTCATCATTTCAAGACCCTCCACCATGCCGCTCACAGGAAGAGAGTCCATCATCTCCAAATCAATCAGGTTAATTTCAGTGGTCATTTCTATCTTGGGAGTGTCTGCAAAGGTATTCGGCTTACACCCACTATAGTCCTTGTATTTGCCTGCCGCCCTTCGTGATTTCTTTTTCTGCTTTTTGTTTTGGTTATGCAGTCGATAGCGACCTCCTTTCTTCACTTTCTTACACTTCAATACAAGTTTTTGTAAAGGCCTGACATTTTTGGCCATTTCTTTTTCACCTCCACGGTTATATTACCTGTTATTGAAATAGACAGATTGTCAACACTTGTTATTGTTATCTTATCTAAGCCTCTAGTTGCTCCTAACAAAGTTTCACCAAGGTGAACTTGCTCTATATTTGCCATTCTCACACTTTCAACCACTCATGCAATATTACCGTTTGAAAAAACAAGTTTCTCTGTGTTTACTTTATCTATCAACTTGAGTTAAAGTCACTCACACTCTCAGATTTGGTGTTGGAATCGTCAGAACTGCATCTGTCCTCGCCCAGTACCTGTCAAGACAAAAGAACAACACCTGCACTTAATGTCAGCGCCTATTTCCCTCTTTATTCCATTAATATTTTACTCATGGAATGTCGGGCTTCTCTATACTAATAGAACTATTGAGAGCTAGTGCAATTTATTTGAACACAACAACACAGCCTTAGCTTTGTTTTCTCCGTTGTCCCATTTGAAAACAGTGGATTTTCCAATCACTTGTCGTGTATTCCACACGCGAATCTCAGAGGAACACAAATTTGCAATCTCTCCGTCTGTCCTGGTAGCTGTTGGTCACTTAGAACAATCAGAATTAATATCACAACAGCCTATCATTTCTAAACTTCTGGTGGATATTCGTTATTTAGCTGTTAAAAACTTGGTCCTTTCTTGATGATTTGTCATATAGTTCTCATATGTTACTTTGAATAACATCATTAACTAAATGACTAACTGCAACCTTAAATGTAACAATTTCTTTGTGTTTGTTTGCTTTTCAAATCCTACTATGGGAAATCAAAAATGTACTTCTCTCTACATTACAATCAACATTTACATTTTAACATCTCCTCACATACATCATACAACATCATTTTCATAATTAATAAACACTTCTCCCCCTTCAACACCAATTTTGGTGTTAACCTCTTCTGCCACCACCTTAACGAGGAAAAAATAAATGTTCAGCGGTTTATACCACTAAGTCCTCGTTCTTCATGTAGGCGTCCAGCCGACTGTGTCATAAATCACAGACGCCAGCACCACACTTTAGTAAAATCCCTACAGACCCTTGACTCCTCAAAGGCCTGTCATCTCTCAGCCTAAAGCACCTCCTCTCACTTTCGAACCCGAAAGAAAACCCCCTAGACTCTTCGCCAGGATTTCTAAGATCCACACAACTTTCAACCATATCAGCACCTAAACAGGCCAGCGCCCATATGGCACCCCAGACTCACACTCATAATAACAACACTTCTATCCAAAGAAAACACACACACGCCCAGTGAGACTAGTCTCACCAACCCAATCCAACACAAAAAATATTAATTCAAATTTCTATCGTATTTGCCATTTCTTTTTTTCTTTTTTTTTATATATTTTTTACTTTTATTATTACCATGCCGGGTGGAAAAGGGGGGGGGCACTGAAAAGGGAATTGCAACTCATAATAGGAGGGGGGGAGTAGGGGGCGTCTCTCAGCCTTCGGACACTGGCGGGGACCTCCAGCCGTACTCCTCGTGGGTCTTTACCGGGGACTTAAAGGCTGCCTCCGCTACCTTGCGGCTGAAGTCCTTCTTGGTCTTCACAGCTTTTCTGCAGATTCGTCCGTGCCCTATTACGAGGCTTACGGCAAACTACCTCATAATGGCCTCCACGGTGTAGGCGCTGGACCACCCGCGCGGGGTCAACAGCTCCATGCATATGGCCCCACCGTCTAACACGTAGCCGTTCTCCAGCCGCGGGGCGAGTACCCGCATGAAAAGCGGAGAGAATGGGAAATTATCGGGGAAAGAGACATTCAACAGTATGAACTCTGTGTTCGTTTCCTTCATGTCCTGCCATAACGCAGAGTCAATGTCTACCTGGTGCAACTTGACATTCCAGTCGAAGAGGTTGTCCTCGACCAGCTCCACCGTTATAAAGTTGTCACCTAGCCGCCGGATTCCCTGGAGCTCTTTCATGAGTCTCCGCGTCCGGACCTGGGTGCAGTGTTGCCAGCAGTGATGCCACAGATTACTTGTAAAAGTAATCCGATTACTGATTATTGATTACTCCTTTAAAAAGTAATCCAAGTTACTTTACTGATTACTTGATTATCAGAGTAACTTAGTTACTTTGAAAGTAACTAGGTTACGAAGTCGTCGTCGTTCCCCCAACCGTTTTTTTTAAACGCTTTATTGAAAGTGCATAAATTGTTTTTAACTTGTTTCTCTGCACATAACGTAAATTGTTAAACTAGTGCTTCAGCTTCTGTACCATCAAGTATGGTAAAGCAACAGTCTATGATGCTCACAGCATTAGAGCAGCCAGCCAGTGGTTTTACAAAACCAGTGTATCCATTCACATCTAACAAATGCAGGCTGAACTATTCAATTATATCAACTGTAACTATTAAATTGTTTTTATAAATGTCTCTCTATAAACATACAATCAGTCTCTCTTTAACATGTAAATTAACTGTAAATCTGGCAAATAAGAGCTTTTGCTCTGCCACCATCAAATATACATTAATCAAAAGGGAAAGAAACAATCTCTCTCTTTTGCTGTTTGGCTGGCCTCCGAGTCCTCCTGTACCTACTAGTCGAAGCGTCGGCTAGTGTTGTGATTCCAGATGCTTTCAATGCAATTGGATGTGCTGTTTTTAGCGGTAGACAGTATTTTGTTTCCTCCGCATATGAACGTGAAGTAGTGACTGACGAGCGTTTTGGGATGGAAGTCTGAACAGAAACTCACTTTTAATTTTGCCAAGCGTTTTGGGGTGGAATTCTCCGACGACGGAGCCCTGCTGTCACACGATTGGCGCATATGTCACATGACATGCTGTGAAGACCCGCCCTACTCTGCCTCTGATTCGCAGACTGTGGATGGGGAATGTGATTGTACCAAAGCAGAGTCACTCACAGACAGAGTGTCCAGTCACGCCGCGGCCCGCGGGACACATTCTTGTGTAACCCTTTCACTGCCACACTACGTCACTCCCAAAAGAAAAACAGCTCAAAATGTATTTTTGACTGTCGAAAACGAAATAAAATACTGCATTCCGCCTGCATTATGAATTTATGATGAGATAGTAACGAAATAGTAATGCACAGCCACTTGGACAAGTAACTGCAATCAGATTACTGGCTTTTAAAGATTAACGCGTTAGATTACTATTTTCGGGGGAAAGTAATCAGATTACAATAACTGGTTGCCAGTGAGGTGCCGATGGCGGTGCAGAGGGTGCACTGGTCGCTTTCACCCTGGCGATCACACCTCCTCCTGCCATTTGCTGTTTCTCCTTCGCACCTTTCACCATCTTTTATTGGTCAAATCAATCGTGCATTAGTCAATTTCGGCGATTCGTTCCTATATAATTCACTTAATGACACTTTAGGCAACATTACTCAACTACAGTACTAATGAGACAACTACAGTATGTAAGTAGCATACCTATTATTATTCTCCATTCCAGTCGATCCTAATGAACATGATCATATCACGGTGCGCTCACTGCGTTCGAGAGAGGGAGAGAAAGCGAGGGAGAGATAGAGAAAGTAGCGGGAGGGAGGGAGAGTTAAGGAGAGGGGGGCTGGTAACTTGTCTGAATGAAAAAATATACACTATGAACACTACAATCAGAACTAGGATTAATAAACAGATTATTTCGTATTACTTGGTCCAGTATAATAAACAGGGCTTAAACCTTACTTCAGCGTTCGCTGCACAACTTAACTCAAATTAAACACTACTTAGATGTGAGAAATGGTTCCTGCATGGGGATTTAAAAAGTTAACACTATACTTCTAGGCCTTAATGTAAAGGCATCAATCAAAAAGTCTCTGGAAGGAGATGGGAGGAAGGGGGGGCACATTTAACCAGGAATGGCGTGTAGGGCGGAGAGGGAGGGAATACTGGAAGCAGTCTGTTTTCCCTCCAAAAGCGATGTCCTTTGTTCTCCTGCTGACCTGCCCGCCTTGAGTGTGGAATCGATGGTGGAGAGGTCTTGTCCTGTCGGTTGGTTGTTCCAGAGTTCCTCTCCCCCATCACACCTGGGATCTTATAGCCAAGGCCCAGTGTCTCGGAGTTGATGACATCATCACATTATTTCCTCCAATCACAAGCCTGCTAAGCTGGCATTTGAAAATAGGGGTTTGGCTTATAGGCCAAACCCCCTTCACATTTACCCAGAGAATATTTTCCCTATATTTTTTACTTAAACACATTACTTGACTTGTTAATACTTTGATGAACCTCAAGATATATTGATTACATAAACACAGATATATTTCTTTATCACTAAGTCTGCTGACTTTCAGAACATATCTAATCATTCTGTTAGCTTAATAGAATACAAATCAATACCATATAGAACAATATAAAACCATCAATTAATCAAATTGAACATAAATTGGAAACAGCACAGACACATTAACTAATTGTCTAATTTAAGTATGACCAAACCTAATTATATTTTAACTTACTTCAATGACTTAATTCAAGATTACAAGTACAATATACCAGGAAATAGTTAGCTTGTTTGGAGATCTTCTCTGTGTGTGTGTGTGTGTGAATGTGTGTGTGTGTGTGTGAATGTGTGTGTGTGTGTGTGTGTGACTATGTGTGTGTGTGTGACTATGTGTGTGTGTGAATGTGTGTGTGTGTGTGTGAATGTGTGTGTGTGTGTGTGACTATGTGTGTGTGTGTGACTATGTGTGTGTGTGTCTATGTGTGTGTGTGTGTGTCACAGGAAACTCCAGCGAGATAACATGTTTACGTGACCTTTTGGTCTTTTGTCCCGATCTTACAGAGCCCATTGTCCTAAACTCTTCCCAGGCCATGGCAGATGGCCCTTGGGTTCCTGTCATTTGACCACTCACTCCATATGTAAATCGACCTGTGTGCCTACAATGGCAATCAGTCTATGTAAACACACACACAATCTATGAATTATTGTTTTGAGGGCCAAGTATTTCTACACATTAGTTAATCATGAGATCTATGTTGGGAATTTACCACAGTTCCCCACTTGGATAGTTTACCTATCCTTAATATGTCAAACATAGATATCAATTTCTACACACTACTATCTAGATAACACTTAAGACATTTTATTAGGATAAAATATATATCTGATTTGCCACACTCAGATCCTAAAATTCAAATTAGCCATTTCAGTTTATGATCGTGTGCACAGTCTTTAACAACTTGTTCTCGTACCAAGATCAATTTCCATTGGTCTCAACTGGGAGTTGTCAAATTCTGACTTGGAGCATTGAGGAGGGGGGGTCTATGTTTTCTAGATTTGACCCGGCCTCCTCTTTGTTGCTCAGAGCTGATGCAGTATCACGACTGCTGGGTGCAACTCAGAAAGCAAATTGCCTTTCTATTACACCCCATCTTCTGTCAAGAACATCTTGACTCGTGTTGACCTCTATTAGGGGGTAGGACCCCCTGCTGTATCCTCTAATGCTGTCACAGCGGTGGGGAGGTCGTTGCTGGCTGCTCAACCCCCGTTGACCCTCGGATTAGTGGAAGAGGTTTGTTTCTCCTCCCCTCCGCCTGGTCGTCGATAGGGGCGATAGCAGCTCCCCCCCTTCGCTTGTTGACCCCCTGGTCAATAGTTGAGGCCTTGCTTCTGTTGACAGCCGGAGTTGTTGCTGAGGCCTAGCCGCCTGTCTCCTCGTTGGTTGTCTGTCGTTTCCCTCTGAAGCCTCAAGACTCGGTCACTGCGTTGGCCAAGACTCTCCCGGCCCGAGAGGTAGGCGTCTCCTGGTTCTCCGCAGTGTTGTGGCTCCCCATGGAACCGCTGGGTAGACACTAGCCAGTGTCCTGCATCAACAGTACCGATGGAGTCCTCGGTCTTCCTTGTACCACTCTCTGATGACTGCGGATTCCCCAATCTCCCATCCGTATCCTGCAGTGAATATATATCGCTTCGGGGGACAGTGCAGGTCACTTCTACCACAACAATTGATTGAGAATCCATAATTTCCATAATTTTCCTCCCTCAGACTCTCTTTACTGGTCTGAGCTTTGACAACTTTCTTTTCCAAATCATTTATCTATATATTTCATGGCTTCTAGATCATAAAATTTCAAAATTCTGAAAAATTCACATGGCTCTCATTATATTATGCTGTCAAAACAGTATACTCCTCCACCTCTCGATGTGGAATACACATTCAAACATTGTTACCGTCATCCTCTGGACAGCTGCACCCGGACCGGACGGTCAGCACTGACACCTCCACTCTCCCAGTACTCCTGTGTGTATGGCAACAAATCACAGTCCGCCTTAAACACACATCTTCCACACCACAAGCCAATTATCAATTGCACATGTTCACACCCTACACAAGACTAATTTGGCCAATAGCGACCAAACCTATTGAGCTTCATTAATGTACAGAGAATCATGCTTCCCAACACTTTTACCAACCACGACACACCCCCAGCCCCTAAAACTGGGTATTCAATGGGCGGAGAACAAAAATCCATAACTAGCTCATGTTTCTTCACTTTGTTCCCAGTCCATTTTACAGACATATACTACCCCGTCCTGATGTGTCGAGATCACTCCCAGCTTGCCAGGTACCCTAAGAAAAAACACACAGAAAGAAAGAAAACAGAAAACAAAACACAAAGAAAACGCTGCCAAACCAATAAACGAAAAAATAAACCAAACTTGTGAGCTTTTTCTTTTTTCTTCTGAGCTCATCTTTAACTAAGAAACAAAAAGGGAAATCAAATGAATAAACAAACTGTACGCTCCCGGCCTAAGTCAGGAATTGCTCGTAATACACTAGAAAAGAGAAGTAAAAATAAAAGTAAATAAACACCTATCCTATTGCTCATAACTGTTAATACGCTTCTATCAATACTATAAAATACTAGAAACAACTATGAGTCTTTTCAATTTCTTAATCATGCAGTCCACCCTTTGATCAATCTGAATGTTGACCAAGCATGGATAATTTACTGATCACTAGCTGCCGCAGTGTCACATCCTCACACTGTCTAATATCGATTAACTGTTTAACATAATTTGATCCTCCTGTTAGTCTGATTAGTTCACGCATTTGTCAGTCACTCATACATCCGTTTTTAGTAACTTTCATTCATAATCTAATCACCTAACACCTCTATTTTTTTTTTTTTTTTTTTTTATTCTAATCTAATTAGGAGCCTATTTTATCATTCAATATATCCCACCTCTACCCTAGTCAGTTGCATATATTTTTATTCTGCCGGTGGCCTCTGCAGACATGACCTTTGAAAATGACCCTTCACTCCACAGCTCCAACAACACTGGCGGTCTCCCCCGGGTTGTGGGACCCGGTGGGTCAGTTGCCTGTGACCGGATGACCCTGGGGTCATCGGGCCCAGAACATGTCCTGGTGGTATGCCATCATCGCCATGGTTCCCTGGAGCCTGTTCGGAGGAGAAAGCCACGTACCTATTTGGTCCAGTCACAGTTCCTTGAGAGGGGCCCGTGGTTGGGAGGGGCCCGCCACCCGTTTCTGTACAAACACGCCCTGTTGTGGATAGATGGTCCCGCTCTGCACAGTCCCGAGAAATGTGTCCGAGGGTCCCACACGTCCAACAGTGCACCTGCCGCACACGGTAGCCATTCGGATTCCTGCCTCTGCCTCCACCTTTTCCTCGTGGTTGCCACCTCGTGGGTGGTCTTATTGGGGTTGGTTGTTGTTCCGGCACGGGACCCCCTTGTGGCCCCAACTGGGCCCGTCTCTGGCCATCTGGTTCTCCAGAGGGAGAGGGGCGATTGGAACCTGTCTCCCCTCCGGGCTGTGTGGACTGGATTAGGCCTTGGAGATAGTCCACTACCCGTCTAGCCTCGGCTAGCTGTTGTTCGAGAGGGAGGCACGTCTTTAACTGGCAGTCATCTGCAACGGACACTTCAGCGTGGATTGACTCGGGTAATACAGCTGTCTCTGGGTCGCTTGCTGCAACGACTCCCTGTGGCGGAGTAAAAGACATTATTTCCAGTCCCTCCGTCTCACTGGACACTAGAGGGGAGTCGATCAAATTCCAGTCAATCAAGTTAACGTCCAATTCGGTCAATGTAATGTCTGCAGAGGTCATCGGCATTAACTTGATTTGGGTACGCATTCTATACCGGCCTCCTTTAACTACAAGGTTCTGTAATGGCCTGAATATCTTTGGCCATCTTTTCGTCACTTTTATTTTGACATCTCCAGTCGTTGAAATAGACAGATTGTCTACCCTTTCTATGGTCAGTGCATCTAACCCTCCGGTTGCTCCTATCTGTGTACTTTCCATTCTCACTTTTCTTCAAACACTCGTAACGTCACCGTTTGGAAAGCAAGTTTCTCTGTATTCAAACTATTTTTACCAAACTTGAGTTAATTTCACTCACACTTCTATATTGGTGTAAACAGGAATTGATAATCTCGCTCTTGTGATACTATACCCCCTGACTGTCAACAGTCTCTTTGATTTCCCTGTTGGGGTTCGGAATTGTCAGCGCTGGCCATCCGTCCTGGAGCAGCTGTGAAAAGAGAAGCAAAAAATACACTTAATTATCAGTGACATTTCCCATTCACAATCCATCATTTGTCTTTTAGCATGGAATGTCGGGCATCTCCTATACTAAGATCACATGAGAGCATTTGTGCAATTTTCGTTTTTGATTTATCAATGACACAGCCTTAATCTTTTTCCAGTTGTCTCCATTGGAAACCCAGACTCTCAATCCTGTTTCATGATCCTCCTTAACACAACTCCGGGGAACTTATTTCGCATCAGCCGTTTCCTTCTGTCGGTCAATCAGAAATGTTATTTACAGCCTATCATTTCTAAACATCTTTATTGGACATGGTAATTTAGGTGAATAATCTCACTTTTACTCTAATTGTTATTTGCAAATGACTATGTGTATGTGTAACTATATTTATTTCTGTCCGTGAAAGCCTAGTATGTATTTCGCTCATATTACATTATACATATCAGTAACACACCTATTTTCCATTCGTAACCTCTCACACAGTTACTATATTTCCCCCGTAACACCTAACCCCTTAGGTGTTAAAATAACGCGCTTCTCACGGGAACAGAAATCAATTTTCAGTGCCTTATGTCACTGAAGTCCCCGTGCATTTAGAACAGTGTCACACAACCCGTTCATAACCACAGGTGCCGACACCATCCCCACATTGAAAATCCTGCCGACCAATGACATTCCACTGGCCAACTCGTCCTGTGGCCCACGGCATCACCCCCAGTTTGCAACCTGGAACGCGAAACCCCGGGCCCCCTACTCAAGGATATTCAAAGATCATTCCACTCACAACCACTGCCACACACATACAGCACCCCTGACACCACCCTAACCAGTCACCCAAATACCCACACACAATATAATTCGACGCGCGTAGTGGGGCAGCGAGCCTTTGACGAGTGCACGCATAGCGCACCCCCGTTAATGCGCGGCGGCAGACAGCGAGCCCACCCCCGCCACGACGTTTAGCAGTCCCCGTACCCCTGGTAAAATGAAAAATGTGCGCAGTGTGACAACGAGCACCGACGAGTCGCACACAGCGCACAAAGCGTGGAGGCAGACAGTGAGCCACGACGAACTGTCTACCCACACCCCCATCGCAGGCGCAGCCGAGTAGAGTAATTATGCTCCGACTTACGGCCCACCAACATGAACTGGTACTGAGCCCCCGCCTTACCAGCCGGAGCTTGTCCAAATGTAAGGAAAGAAGTACGAGCGCCTTGTCGAACAAAGCGTAGCGCCAACGCCAGTCAACACCACTGCCAGCACTAGAAATTCCCTAAAAATAACAATAAAACTGAATATGGAACAACAACATACGCATAATAAGTCCCAAATTCAACCTACCGCCCTTGAAACCCTACAGTAAACAGCAACAAACAATATACCTAGCACTACACCGCGTTTGAAACCCATAAAAAAAAAACTCTATATACAGGCCCTAAACTAGGAGAGAAAGAGAAGCGTTTCGGGGGGGCCGAGGGGGGGGGGAATATATGGAAGAGAGGCGGTGTTGGAATGAGGGGAGTGAGCGAGAGGGGGGGGGGTAAGAGAGAGAGGGAGGGAGAGGGAAAGAGGGGGGGAGGTGAGAGGGAGAGGGAGAGAGGGGGGAGGCGAAAGGGAGAGGGAGGGAGGAGGGTGAGAGAAGGAAAGAAAGAGAGGGGGGGGTGAAAGAGAAAGAGAGAGAGGGAGAGGAGGTGAGAGGGAGAGAGAGAGAGGGGGGAGGCGAAAGGGAGAGGGAGGGAGGAGGGTGAGAGAAGGAAAGAAAGAGAGGGGGGGGGGTGAAAGAGAAAGAGAGAGAGAGGGAGGGGAGGCGAGAGGGAGAGGGAGAGAGGCGGAAAGGGAGAGGGAGGGAGGAGAGGTGAAAGGGAGAGGGAGGGAGGAGGGTGAGAGAAGGAAAGAAAGAGAGGGGGGGGTGAAAGAGAAAGAGAGAGAGGGAGAGGAGGGGAAGAGGGGGGGAGGTGAGAGGGAGAGGGAGAGAGGGGGGAGGTGAAAGGGAGAGGGAGGGAGGAGGGTGAGAGAAGGAAAGAAAGAGAGGGGGGGGGTGAAAGAGAAAGAGAGAGAGAGGGAGGGGGGGAAGGTGAGAGGGAGAGAGAGAGAGAAATAGAGAGAGAGAGAGAGAATGGTGCGTGTGGGAGAAAGAGAGAGAGTGAGAGAGAGAGAGGAAGAGAGAGAGAGAGGGGGAGAAAGAGAGGGGGAGAAAGAGAAGAGAGGGGGAGAGAGGTGTACAATGAAAACGTTCTGTGAGCAGAATCCAAACATTTTCATCCTGTCCTCTTCTGCCCCCTATCGTATTCCTAAATAAACTCCACCTTCCCCTTAACAATGGACGCTCGCCGCCCCTACCAAGATGGACGCTCGGCGCCCCTACCAAAATGGACGCTCGGTGCCCCTACCAAGATGGACGCTCGGCGCCCCTACCAAGATGGCCGTCCCATCGCGAGACATCCCGAGAGCCCCGTCATGCCATGACGTCAGCACAGTTAGCTTAGCATATTAGCTTCGTCAGCTTCAACCCAGCGCGCGTAGGCCGTCAGACCGCGCACCCTTATGACGTCACAACCGGCGACCGCTTTAGCCGTTAGCGCGGCTAGGTAGCATTAGCTTAGCTTCTCCCATGATCCCATAAAAACGTTCCCCAACGACCCATTCCGCCGCGCGGGCCGTCTCCTCGCAATGTTAATATAACCCCACATTCCCCACAACAGAATCCTACTTCCCTCAAAACGCCAGTGTAGTGATTTAAATAGAAATATAAAAACATAACAGCAAAACACTAGTTTGACCCCTCTGTCGTCTCCACCGGCGAGCTTAGAACGACTTCCGGGTCCCCGTCTAGATAATCCCAATCACCTTAAACATTACACATCTATCTTATCCGCCACGAATATGAAAACTTTTAAGTGCCTTACACATCCCCGTAATCTCAAGACACTATCGATCGACCCTATACATTTGAACCTATGTTTATTTGTCCGCCGTATCTTCCGGCGCCTCAGAGGCTAATACAACAGCTAACTGCTGCTGCGTTCCACGGGCCTCGGAAAACCGGCGTTTACCATTACATTTCCCCATGGCCAACCGGTGACTTAAATTACATAATAACACAACTACACTCTCACACGTCCCACCAATCACTCCTAACCATAAACATTCGCCAACTATACATTCATACACGCTTCCTAACACAAATAAAAATTACAAAATCAGCATTCACGCACATTACCGTCTCTCGAACGCCGCACAGCAGCGCGACCGGTAAACACTAGACTATTAAGTACTATTATATGCTACAGCCTAACGCCGTCTAAATTTAACACGCCCGCCGTGCCCAAGGCTAAACCAGACCTACTTGTGCTCAATCTCTACTTTACGACGCACGGCGTGCTTAAGCCTCTACTTTAAGACATACAACGCACACTTGTTTACCTTGGTTTAACTCTGAGCACGAATCTAGACATGTTCCTGTTCCGACTGGCAGCGGCGCTCCGTTTGTTGTGCTAAAATTCTACTTTAAAATGTACCACGCACGGTGTGCTCAATCTCTACTTTAGAAAATACGACGCACGGTGTTTACAGAGCCGCCCTCCCCAGCCAGAACATTCAATTAAATTTTCCCTTACATCATGCTTACATGAGGTTAAATTCTTAGCAACCCCCTCCGTGGTTCGAATAGAGCACCCAAACATCATCACACTCACCTCTTAGTAACTTCCTAGTTACTTGAAGACGATCGATCGATCAGTTGTTCTCCTCGTCGACCGGCGTGTAGAGAAAAAAAATTTCTTTTGTTGTGGTGATAACACGAGCGCTCTGATTCACTGAAGTACGGCACCAAAATGAAGTGGATTCCCAGCTTAAATTCCCTACCGATACTACTCTGCGTTGTGATTTAAACCTTTTTACAAGCTCTTGGAATCACTTCTCTTCAAACTGAGCAGTGCAGGCAGAAGGAATTAGGAGGAAAAAGGTTATATAGCAGCTGTTTAATCAAAGTTTAAGAGTGTATACAAATTACAATAAGAAAATGCTATAGTTGTGATCACAAACACTATGCCGTGAGTGATACAACCAGACTAATATTACAGTATAAAGAATGATAGTTGATAAGTTGTTGATGGTCTTTGTTGTCTGGCTGACAAAACAAAGCAGTCTGTTTTCCCTCCAAAAGCGATGTCCTTTGTTCTCCTGCTGACCTGCCCGCCTTGAGTGTGGAATCGATGGTGGAGAGGTCTTGTCCTGTCGGTTGGTTGTTCCAGAGTTCCTCTCCCCCATCACACCTGGGATCTTATAGCCAAGGCCCAGTGTCTCGGAGTTGATGACATCATCACATTATTTCCTCCAATCACAAGCCTGCTAAGCTGGCATTTGAAAATAGGGGTTTGGCTTATAGGCCAAACCCCCTTCACATTTACCCAGAGAATATTTTCCCTATATTTTTTACTTAAACACATTACTTGACTTGTTAATACTTTGATGAACCTCAAGATATATTGATTACATAAACACAGATATATTTCTTTATCACTAAGTCTGCTGACTTTCAGAACATATCTAATCATTCTGTTAGCTTAATAGAATACAAATCAATACCATATAGAACAATATAAAACCATCAATTAATCAAATTGAACATAAATTGGAAACAGCACAGACACATTAACTAATTGTCTAATTTAAGTATGACCAAACCTAATTATATTTTAACTTACTTCAATGACTTAATTCAAGATTACAAGTACAATATACCAGGAAATAGTTAGCTTGTTTGGAGATCTTCTCTGTGTGTGTGTGTGTGTGAATGTGTGTGTGTGTGTGTGAATGTGTGTGTGTGTGTGTGACTATGTGTGTGTGTGTGACTATGTGTGTGTGTGAATGTGTGTGTGTGTGTGTGAATGTGTGTGTGTGTGTGTGACTATGTGTGTGTGTGTGTGACTATGTGTGTGTGTGTCTATGTGTGTGTGTGTGTGTCACAGGAAACTCCAGCGAGATAACATGTTTACGTGACCTTTTGGTCTTTTGTCCCGATCTTACAGAGCCCATTGTCCTAAACTCTTCCCAGGCCATGGCAGATGGCCCTTGGGTTCCTGTCATTTGACCACTCACTCCATATGTAAATCGACCTGTGTGCCTACAATGGCAATCAGTCTATGTAAACACACACACAATCTATGAATTATTGTTTTGAGGGCCAAGTATTTCTACACATTAGTTAATCATGAGATCTATGTTGGGAATTTACCACACCTGTTCTAACGGAAGGGAAGAGAGAAGGGAAGAGAGAAAGAGAGAGAGAGAGAAAAGAGCTTGTATTATTGTAAATTACTATACTTAACTTAGTCTGAACTTAACTTTATTCATATCTTGTATGATCCACTAGTCATACTGAATGCAATTTTAATCTTGCAACAACTATGCTCAAATCACGCATCAACTGTTCAGAACAGATCTTAATCTAAAGTAAAACATTACCATTACAACACAGTTGAATCGAACATTTAACATTTAAAGCCACTTTGATATAAAGAGAGAGAAAGAGAGAGAGAAAGAGAGAGAGAAAAGGGAAAGAGAAAGAGAAAGAGAGAGAGAGAGAGGGAAAGAGAAAGAGAGAGAGAGAAAGAGAGGGAAAGAGAGAGAGAGAGAGAGATAGAGAGAGAGAGAGAGAGAGAGAGAGAGAGAGAGAGAGAGAGAGAGAGAGAGAGAGAGAGAGAGAGAGAGAGAGAGAGAGAGAGAGAGAGAGAGAGAGAGAGAGAGAGAGAGAGAGAAGAAAGGGGGGGGGCCTTCTACCACAGCAGACAACCATGTCGCTGTTCGTTCCACTAGTCTGGTCAACACCGCCCCCTGTCGTACTTTACTGTTCATGTCTTAACAAATGCTCAACTCCACTACCCATAATCCTCTACCCTTGTTCCGACGGCACCGTGGCGAGCATGCGCAGACCGACACATACCGTCAATAAGACTGATCACAAACACACATTTTACACTGCTTCAAGTTCACAAAACAACCAACAAACCCAAACCGTCCCGTTTTCCCACAACTGCCATCATACTAGACTAATAACAGATATCGATTGATAACCAGATTTGTATATACATTTGTTTTTCATCCGCCATTATGCAAACGGGAAAAAACGATAAAAAACTACAACTTTTACAAAATGGCCGTTACGGCGCTTCCTGTTAATTTCGGAAGTTGTATTTTGCTAGCCCGCCGCTAGTGGTCACGAGTTGCATAATGCTATACAGTTTACACAAAACACCGTCAACAGTGTCCAGTATAACGCAATCCTACGTCACACGCAGTACAAAATAAAATAACGTACGTTAATACAATATGAAAAAATGTATCAGTTTACTGTACATTCAGCATTAGTAGCTCAGTTAGCTTAGCTTATTAGCTTCGTTAGCTTAGCTTAGCATAGCACAGCATTGTTATTGATAGTTAGCCTAGCTTAGCTCTAATAGCCAGCTTAGCTTAGCATTGCTAGCCCAGTTAGCCTAGCATTAGCCACGACGCCTAAACGGCATATTGTTCCGCTTTCCGAGTGTTATAACAACCAGCGACGTCAGCGCCATCACAGTTTTATCCCGCAACAGAACTTTAATCCAGACTCTTAAGTGCTAGTCTACATATCATACAACCAAAATAATTTTTTCATTACCCGTTCGTCCGTTTTCACCGCCCGGCCGAAATACACAGTATATTAAATCCAACGCACCCACAGATGCACGTCCGCCCATTAGAACCACCTTGTGTATTAAATCTAACGCACCCCAAGACTCCCCGACCGGACGTTACAGCGACGACTTCCGGTTCAAAACTTTACCGATTTCTTTGATTTCTGCTACATTAAACAACGATCTTAATACAGCAGAAATCTATAATCGTAACTCACAAGTCGCCTACTTGTAACCCTACCTCACTCACGATTCCTTCAATATACATGATATCACGACGCAACGTTGTATTTAAGACGATTACCACCGCGGCTAACTAGAAGCTAATGCTAACCGGTTGGATATAAATACACGCGCATTCTCGCGAGGTTTCCCCGCGTGACCACGCCGTTTACCATAAGAAATACATAATGGCATATTTATAAATCACACACGCCCGCATACTTTCATAAATACTACAACATTCACTCATCAAACATACTTACAGCTTACATTGCCCTAGTCACACAAAAACATCCATCCATTAGTGCTTCCTTATTACATTCAACTTCTCACAACAACAACTTCATCATTATTATTTTATAACCACATTAAGTGCGTCTTCAGCCGGCCGGCCTTAACTCTACACACATTTACGAGCCGTACAATTCAGCGGTCTTAGACACCTCAGGCAAACCGGCGCTTTTGCAGGATAACTACACGATAACTACAAAAATGTGAAACAAAGGGGAATTCGGACGTGAACCTAGACGTCATATTTCCATTCCATTTATCATCGTTTGTAAGCTGTATATTGCTTGTATGCAGCCCACAACGTCCCCGACAAATATATCCACCTTTCTCCCTTAGCTATATACCTTACCCCTGTTTTGAGCAAATGCAAACCAGGGTCAAACCACTACTACACGCACCTCTTCTCGGTGACTCGTGTAATATTAAACCGCTTACCTGATTCTCAATGTCAGAAAATACCGTCGCTGCTTATACGCTCGGCGGCACTCGATTAACCCATTAATGCAATTCCTTCGGCACCATCCTATTTCGTCTCGTCCCTACTGATCATTGTCCAACAGAAGGCATGTAACAAACATACTTATTGTACCATTTCCTCCCCATCCCTCAGCCCGCCCGAGCTCGGCAGGAGACAGATAACGGGGACCTGGTCAAATCAAGCACCTTCCATTAAAACAACCAGCACTAGGTGCGAGCCTGTCCGTCTCCTTATCCAGAAGTTCGGACAGCCTTAACTCATCAATATGTTTTCGCCATCATTCTTGATCCAAACGCAAGCTTGATCGCGAGTCCATTAACATCTAAATGTACTCTTTATCGCACCGTAATGATTCACGACACGTTCAACGGACGCGATTATCAAACGCGATTGTTCCTCCCTCCCCATCAACCTGGACCCCCTGCAATTTGCATATCGCCCCAACAGGACGCCATAGCCCATGTGCTGCACACAGCAGCATCACACCTGGACAAGAGGCAGGGAAACTACTGTATGTGAGAATGCTGTTCATCGACTACAGCTCAGCATTCAATACCATAGTCCCCTCCAAACTCATAGCCAAGCTCAGGGACCTGGGCTTGAACTATGACCTCTGCCAGTGGGTCTTGGACTTCCTGACGGGTAGACCCCAGGTGGTGAGAGCAGGCAACTGCACCTCCTCATCCATCACGCTCAACATAGGGCCCCCCAGGGCGGTGTTCTGAGTCCCCTCCTCTACTCGTACTCGCTGTACACACACGACTGTGTGGCACAGTGGAACACAATCATCAAATTTGCTGACGACACAACGATGAGAGGGCCTACCTGGAAGAGGTAAAGAATCTGTCGCAGTGGTGTCAGGAGAACTGCCTCTCCCTGAACGTCAGCAAAACAAAAGAGATGATTGTGGACTTTAGGAGGTCGAGGGTCAGGGACTACAGCCCCCTCAGCATCGACGGGGCACCGGTTGAGAGAGTGAACAGTTTTAAGTACCTCAGAGTCCACATATCCGAGGACTTGACATGGACCACACACATTGACAGTGTTATCAAGAAGGCACGGCAATGCCTCTACTTCCTTAGGCGCCTAAGGAAGTTCCAAGTGAGTCAGAAGATCCTTAAGAACTTCTACTCATGCACAATAGAGAGCATCCTGACTGGCAATATCACCTCCTGGTTTGGGAATAGCACAGCACAAGACCGTAGCAGACTACAGAGAGTGGCCCGTTCAGCCGAACGCACAATGTACTGTATATTGTATTGTAACTCAGTTACTTTTCTACTCTGCATTGTATATTGTATATATGTATATATTGAACACTTTTGTCTACGTACTTGACTTCTATTTTATATTATTATACTTATTTTATACTTATCTATTTTTATCTAGCACAATCTCTGGAGCAAAACAGAAAGAAGCATTTTATATAAAAGTATTCTGTACTTTTGTATGACAACTAGGGATGTCCGATATTATAGGCCTACCGATATTATCAGCTGATATCGGTTGATATCGGTATCGGAAATTAACAGTTGGACAATATCGGTATATCGGTATCGGTAAAAAAGCCAATATCGAGCATCCCTAATGACAACTAATAAAGAAACTTGAAACTTGAAACAGCTGGAGTAGTTCAGCAGGACATGGGTGAGTCTGACCATAGAGCAGGGGCGGCGATATAGGCGAGGCAGCCGCCTTAGGGCCCGCGGGGGGTCTGGGGGGAGGGGGGGGCCCGGGCCTGGGACTGAATGGAGTTGCCGTTCATGGGACTGGATCGACAGACTGCATTGCGCCATGCCCCGGGTCCTATGTTCCCCCTATGTATCCCATGTTCCAAAAGGGTTCTATGTTCCCCGGGTCCTATGTTCCCCCTATGTTTCCCCGGTAGCGATAAAGGCTCGCCCCAGGCTCGCCACAGCAGTGGATTTCAAAGATAGCCACTTTTATAGATAATTAATTTGTATCGCAACGGAGTCATGGATCTAGTCGGGCCACGTAGCATTATGTCGACAAAATTCAAATAGAATAAACAAGTGTAAAATAAAGAATTTTAAACTAAGTTTAGTCTATTAAATCATTTTATAAGCGTTCGTTTATTTGCGGTCTGTGTGAGAAGCATCCATCTGCAGAACAACAGCCCAGCTCTCTCTGTCCCCACGCTGTCAGGCCGTCACAGGCCCACTCAGCAGCGCCACCCACCCAATGGCTGAATTGCCAATGGCTGAATTGGAGTATTGCACTGTGCGGGATTGATTGATTGATTGATTGAAAACTTTATTAACAGATTGCAGAATGGGTACAGTACAGTTTCGTCTTGTTTACATCAGGGTCCAACATTTTCAATTCATAATGACATTTATGACATACTCAATGCAGTACTGTTACATTTGTGACATACAGTAAATATATACAAGGGGGAGGGAACTACATTTATGATGAATTGAAAATGGGGGACCCTGATGTAAACAAGACGGAAGTCTTTCTCTGGTCTGCATCCCCTTAACAATTGTGTGTATTGAGCTGTACTGTACTGTACCCATTCTGCAATCTGTTAAATAAAGTTTAAATAAACGCATCGTGGATCTGCCCGCAGGAACGCCCTACCCAAAGCTGTAAAGGGATGTGAATCACTACCCACTTTCAAAAACACTCAAAGAACACCTACGGGAGACTGCAATTCGAAACTGGCCCCCACAAATGTCCTAACCCAGTTGTACAGTAAATGACCAAGTATGGCTTTGTCAGTATTCCACTGTACAGTTTTTTTCCTGTTTTATTCCACTATTCCAGGAATTTCCAGAATTGTGTGTGAGAGATGGGATCATAGGAGAGAGAGATGGGAGAGAGACCTGCATGACCCAGCTTGGCTTCACAGTAGAAGAGAAGACAAAAGCGATTTGATCATTCTTTATTTTTTTATGACCCTCCGTGCTCCGTGACTTTCAGTGTGTACATCCTTATTGAAGCGTTCTTATTAACGTGCGTGTTGCGCACACGTGGGAGGAGGGAGGGATGTCCCGGTGCCGGGTGGTGTGTGTGTGTGGGGGGGGGGGGCCGAGCTGGCCCGAGCTGTCAAGAGCTGTCAATCTCGCCTCAGGGCCCGTGGGGCATTCCAACCGCCACTGCCATATAGTGTAATAAACAGAGCTGGAGTAGTTCAGCAGGACATTGATTGGGAGCCTCAGGAAAATGAGCAGCACGGCAGTCATCCGCCCACACAATTATGGGAAATATTGCGCTTTTTTCCTGCCTGTTCCACTACTGACGGCTTTCATTTTCTCCTCCCATGTTAAGAGAGGGGGGGGGGGGTTCTCAATCGACAGCACACGCGTACGCACACAAACACACACACACACACACACACACACACACATACAGTACACACAGCTGCTTCTCTCTGCCCATCACAACACCACCCCATATGTCATTTATATAGGCAGTCATGTCACGTCCTGGCACTGTGCCAATTTTTTTTTCTACACTAATCAACATTTGGAGGAAACCCACTCACAACCCGCCCGCCCATCCTCCACCCTCCTATACATCACAGTATAAAGCATACGCCTCGTCGCGACTACCCCCGTCCTCCACCCCCTACGCCCCCTCAACACCCTGCTCTAGGGGGGCTTGTGGGAGGGAGGGAGGGAGGGAGGGAGGGAGGGAGGGAGGGAGGGAGGGAGGGAGGGAGGTCAAAGGGATGGGATTGGTGGCACTGAGGCACCCAGCAGCCAGTGGTGTATTGTGATGCTGTATCACTGTATATCCAGTGTGGTCTTCATAAAGACTGTCCCGGCCCCCCGCCCACACACACACATGCACACGCGCACACACACACACACACACACACACACGGACGCATGCACGGACGCACGCACGCACACACACACACACACACACACACACACACACACACACACACACACACACACACACACACACACACACACACACACACACACACACACACACACACACACACACACACACACACACACACACACACACACACACAGCATGGAACTCAACACTGAGGGCATCTAAGTCAAGTCGATCACAACAGAGGAAGCTGAGAAAGTGGCAAATCTGTTTGAAATGCAAACATGCACATTATACTAAAGCATTACATTACGCGCAGGAGTGGGTTGTGAGAATTAGACCATGCCTAGGGGTGGTCGTTAGGCCCGAGGCGCAGCCGTGTGGCTTTTATACAACTGGCGCATTCATCCAACCTTATTGCTATACAATAAACACACATTAATTGAAGATTTATTGAAAAAACCATCCGCAGAAAAAGTAGTTCCCAAAAAAAAAAGGGAAGTTGCCTCCATGTGGAAGCAGCTCGGAAGTGCATCCAACTGTTCTCACTGTCTCTCAACTAAGACATCCAACAAACTAACACATCCAACTGTCTTTCAACTAAGACATCCAACAAACTAACACATCCAACTGTCTTTCAACTAGACATCCAACAAACTAACACATCCAACTTTTCTTTTGTTTTGAACCTACTTTCTATAGAACTTCATTCTTAGATGCTTCTATAGAAAGTAGGTAAAACAAATTAAAGAAACTTTTCTTTGCCCTATATAAGGGGGGGGGGGGGGTTCTTTGCCCTATAAGAGTTATTTTTATTTTTTTAACCTACTTTCTATAGAAGCAGCTGGGAGCAGTGTTCATTTTGTCAACTAAATTGATGACGAAAGATGTTCGTCAACGAAGGTTTTTTTTATGACGACAACGAGACGTGACGTCACGTTATTGAAGACCATGTCACACTAACGAGACTAAATAGTTTATTAAATATCGTTGACCTAACTGGCTAACCTAGCTCACGCTAATGTGGCTAACTGATCGACCTCTCGCACACAATTAATGACATGTTGCGGACAGCCATACAGGTGACAATGTTTAGCTTTTAGTGCCAAATGATTCTGAAAGAGTCTGAGGCTGAGTCTCAAAAGAGAATGTTGAATATTTATTGTGCATTAAAAATCACAACAGAGCCTCTGCTACTAGCCAACCTAAACAGAGCCTTCTGGAAGCAAGTGCAACAACGTATAATGACCGTGTGGAACCAATGTGCCAACAACCTTTCCGTGGGTGAAGCATAGTTGTCATTTAATGATACTAATACTAATCTATACAATCACCTGTTGTTGAATAAATACCATTACTTTCTAGTTATTACTAAAAAAAACAGTCAAACCGTAGCTGTAAAAAAGAAAAGAAAAAAAAGTTGTATAATTTATATAATATAATTTTTTTTAGTACATTAACTAAAAATAGACAAAAATGTCATCCGTTTTCGTCGACAAAATCTAGACTAAAACAAAAAAGACAAAATTGAGACAAAAACTGACTAAGACTAAAATGCTCAGACATTTAGTTGACTAAAACTGACTAAACGAAAAATAAATGAAGATGACTAAATATGATGAAAACGAAAAAGGAGCACTTGACACATGACTAAGACTAAAACTAAAATGAAAATAGCTGCCAAAATTAACACTGGCTGGGACGTGTGGAAGGTCACACTACCTCCCTCCAGATCCTACCCTCGCTGTGCAGGCGCCCCGACCGAACTGTAGGGGTCGCTGTCCACAACGCCCAGGACCCACCCATCAGCTTTCCCACCCCTAACACTGCCAATTGTGTTAGGATGAACGACCAGCCAAGCTGATAGCAACGGCGAGAGCTGGATTCGAACCCAGCGTCTCCAGCGTTGATGGCGAGCGCCTTGCCCACTACACCACCTAGCCGCCCGACAAACTCTAACCTTAACCAACTTCGAAAGAGAGCGACTTCGAAAGAGTCGCCAAGCTTAACCAGTTGGAAACAAGGCGGACAGTAATAAAATTAGCAATCAATCAATCAATCAATCAATTCAATAATCCACACTCACTTAAAACAGCGCACCTCCCAGCTGCTTCTATAGAAAGTAGGTAAAAAAAATATAAAAAAAATGATTTGCAATTAATCAATCAATCAATCAATCAATTCGCGCGATTTCTATTTTTTTCCACAATGACTCATGACCCATCAATTACATCATCCAACATTGTTTAAGAAACTAACACATTCGCCATGACAGAATCGTTTTTCATTTAGTCTTTATGACCCTACACTGTAAACCCGAATAAGTTTCCAGAACTTAAAAAAATTGAGGCCATACCATGCCTCAATTTTTTTAAGTTGATAAACTCAAATGTTTTCAGTTGGCTAAGACTTACAATTCTCAGTTAAGGCAACTCAAATATGGTCTGTTACTGTGACTTAAGGTTCTCAGTTAAGTCAAATCAAATATGGTCAGTTACTCTGACTTACAGTTCTCAAGTGGAGTCAACTCAAATATGTTCAGTTACTGTGACTTACAGTTCTCAGTTAAGGCAATTCAAATATATTCAGTTACTGTGACTTAAGGTTCTCAAGTGGTGTCAACTCAAATATGTTCAGTTACTGTGACTTACAGTTCTCAGTTAAGGCAATTAAAATATATTCAGTTACTGTGACTTAAGGTTCTCAAGTGGTGTCAACTCAAATATGTTCAGTTACTGTGACTTACAGTTCTCAGTTAAGGCAATTCAAATATATTCAGTTACTGTGACTTAAGGTTCTCAAGTGGTGTCAACTCAAATATGTTCAGTTACTGTGACTTACAGTTCTCAGTTAAGGCAATTCAAATATATTCAGTTACTGTGACTTAAGGTTCTCAAGTGGTGTCAACTCAAATATGTTCAGTTACTGTGACTTACAGTTCTCAGTTAAGGCAGTTCAAATATGTTCAGTTACTGTGACTTAAGGTTCTCAAGTGGTGTCAACTCAAATATGTTCAGTTACTGTGACTTACAGTTCTCAGTTAAGGCAATTAAAATATATTCAGTTACTGTGACTTAAGGTTCTCAAGTGGTGTCAACTCAAATATGTTCAGTTACTGTGACTTACAGTTCTCAGTTAAGGCAATTCAAATATATTCAGTTACTGTGACTTAAGGTTCTCAAGTGGTGTCAACTCAAATATGTTCAGTTACTGTGACTTACAGTTCTCAGTTAAGGCAATTCAAATATATTCAGTTACTGTGACTTAAGGTTCTCAAGTGGTGTCAACTCAAATATGTTCAGTTACTGTGACTTACAGTTCTCAGTTAAGGCAGTTCAAATATGTTCAGTTACTGTGACTTAAGGTTCTCAAGTGGTGTCAACTCAAATATGTTCAGTTACTGTGACTTACAGTTCTCAGTTAAGGCAATGCAAATATATTCAGTTACTGTGACTTAAGGTTCTCAAGTGGTGTCAACTCAAATATGTTCAGTTACTGTGACTTACAGTTCTCAGTTAAGGCAGTTCAAATATGTTCAGTTACTGTGACTTAAGGTTCTCAAGTGGTGTCAACTCAAATATGTTCAGTTACTGTGACTTACAGTTCTCAGTTAAGGCAGTTCAAATATGTTCAGTTACTGTGACTTAAGGTTCTAAAGTGGTGTCAACTCAAATATGTTCAGTTACTGTGACTTACAGTTCTCAGTTAAGGCAGTTCAAATATGTTCAGTTACTGTGACTTAAGGTTCTCAAGTGGTGTCAACTCAAATATGTTCAGTTACTGTGACTTAAGGTTCAACCTTAAATCCATGTGATTAAGTTAACAGAACTCAACGACATTGAGGCCATCCCATGCCTCATTTCTTTTAAGTTAATCAACTCACATTTTTAAGTTAATCAACTCAAATATTTGCAGTTACTATAACTTAAGGTTC
Organism: Notolepis coatsorum; assembly: GCF_963971535.1. NCBI lineage: Eukaryota > Metazoa > Chordata > Actinopteri > Aulopiformes > Paralepididae > Notolepis > Notolepis coatsorum. The sequence goes on along the minus strand of NC_140178.1, from coordinate 77,536,759 downwards.
AGTTTTAAAATCCATGTGAAAAAGTTAACAGAAAAATAACTACACAAGCACATTATATCAACTTCAAACAACTCTTTTATTTTTTTCTATTCAAAGAGTATAAAAGAGTATACATATATAATCTGTATGTTAGCAATGTACAATAACACTGTAAACACGTACACTGTTTTTGGACTATATATGTTAACAATACCGACCAGGTATTAGTGCCTTGCAAAGTGCAGATATGAAGTTTTCCCCTTTTTTTGTATGCATTTAGGAGGTTTTGTTCTTCATCGAAACTATTTATCTTACAAAAACATTGTGTTACAACTTCAAACTCTTTATATTTATTTCTATTCAAAGAGTATACATCTATTTATCTTACAAAAACATTGTGTTGCCCTCTCCAACATTATGGCAATGTTAAAATTGAAAATATATATATATAGAAAATATATATAGAAAATAAATACATGCATGTTATAACATGTACATACAATGTAATGTATATTACACATTTAATCCCTCTGGTCACAATAGTGTAATAATGTTTGTTATAAGGCTCTGAAAATGTTACTGAATGATGTATCAATGTATTTCCAGCAAATATTGAAATAATAAAGGGTCTCAATATGTGCAGTGCACATGACCAGAGCCGTTTACATCCTGGCTGAATTACTCAAATTTGTATAGTGTGGTCATAGAATGAGCAAACATGTTGACGGCAACTATTGTGACCGTTGGGATAACACAGTGTATCTATGTACAGTACAGAATAAAATGTATAGATTATCTGAAAATTGTCAATCCGCTTGGCACATGTAAAATTCACAAACGTTGTGCTGTATATTGGGTCCTGCCAATGTGGAACCAAAATACCAATCCACATTACATGCTATACAGCTGGCAATACTGTTAATAGTGCACATACCTACATATGGAAATGCAGCTGCATGTATTTGCTCCATGATGTATCATGGAACAAGATGGTGTTTTCATTGAAAGAGTTAGTCAGAATGTCAGAGGCACCATCCGTCATTTAGAGCAGGCTATGTTTGCAGAATGATAACTAGAACACTACAGTACTCTGTACTAAGAACACTATACAGTACACTAACTATACTGCCCTGTCAAGGCAGACCGCAGTAACTTCCAAACAGTGAAACTGAGAAAAATGGCTTTAAAGTTTTTTGACTTGCCATCCAAAATGTGTTATAGGTAGATAGATGATAGTACCCAGATTTAACATGTATTAATGAAGTAATCTTTAGGCATACAAAAATATGACGTAGTTATTTTAATTAACCCCAAAAAAGCAGATACTGCACTCTGCTGCACGATTTCCTTAAATAATTATACAGGTAATGTACAGGCAAAGTGCAGTAACTTCAAATGCAATGTTGTTTTCCCTCCAGCTTTCATAACTTCACCTAGCCATTTTATTTGGATCATCATCATTCCAATATATTCAGGTATTAAATTTCATTTTCAAAATGGCTAGGTTAAGTTATGAAAGCTGGAGGGAAAACAACATTGTATTGGAAGTTACTGCACTTTGCCTGTACATTACCTGTATAATTATTTAAGGAAATCGTGCAGCAGAGTGCAATATCTGCTTTTTTGGGGTTAATTAAAATAATTATGTCATATTTTTGTATGCCTAAAGATTACTTCATTAATACATGTTAAATCTGGGTACTATCATCTATTTACCTATAACACATTTTGGATGGCAAGTCAAAACACTTTAAAGCCATTTTTCACTGTTTGGAAGTTACTGCGGTCTGCCTGGGTTTTGAGTGTGATTTTGTAGTTACTGCAGTTTTTAAAACCCCATATCTCCAAAACTGAGCGACATTAACATCTGAATCTTGGTCACAAGATAAAACATTTATTGACAAGGTCAATTTCACTCATAACTAAATTTTAACTTTTTTCAAGTTACTGCGGTTAGCCCTTGACAGGGCAGTATACTACTGCCTATAAGGTCTCAAGGATACAGTCCCACTCTCAGCATACAAGATCGATGGTCTGCTGCTGCTGACTCCCAAGCGATTCATTCAAGTGAAACAGAACTGAGTCCAGCTAATGGTGAATAGTTATTTTATTAATCAATTATTGTGTCTTTATTCACTCTAGTTGTGTAATTGACCAGTTCATATTCTGTATAAGTTCATATTCTGTATATGTTAATAATAACGCTTCTGTGTTGCGTTTATGGCTCCTGGTATATCGCCTTGTACTCTGTACTGAGAACACTAACTCTACCACTGCCTACAAGCAATGGAAGCAGTCAGAGCAGAGTGGCATTTATGCCCATTGCCTCCTATTGTTCCTCGAGAAACAAACGTTTGGGACTTGGATGTTGCCTTTGAGATTCTGATAAACTCTTTCAACTCTAAAACTTACTTGGATGAAATTACAATAATGCCAGCTATAGACGGTTAAGAAAATTCGAACTGTAAAACTCTCAAATGTAAACATATTACATAAAAAATAAAGAACAAGGTACATTGAGTAGTTTGGACCTATTGGCTGAACATCTGCAAAGTAGTACAGCAACTTTTGAAGGTATTATTTTGACATGACAAGACATTTCAGATGAGTTTCTATAGACACACTTTTGAGGTGTTGGTAAGTGCTTTGGGGTAGTGCATAGATTAGTCCAAACATTACAGGAAGGAATCACCAAATCTGGGGAAGCTGATCATGATATGACTTTCAATGACAATAGAGATTGTCACAGGCTGGTAGTGAACTGGACTTGTGTCATGATCACTGATTACAGTAAGGAATAGAAACTCATCTGAAAGAAGGATGTGGGGTGAGGTATTAATTTCCTTGTCATGTCAAAATAATACCTTCAAAAGTTTAATGCAAGAGCGGTCAGGTGACGTAGCGGAGATTGCGTTCGTCACCAACGCTGGAGACACTGGATTCGCGTGTTCGAATCCAACTCCCTGCGTTGTCACCAGCTTGGCTGGCCGTTCACACTAATACAATTCGGCAGTATTAGGGGGTGGGGAAGCTGGCGGGTGGGAATCTGGCGTTGTGGACAGCGACGCCTACAGGTCAGGTCTCGGCGCTTGCTAAGCGGGGCAGGACTTGGTGGAGATAGCGTGCCCTCCCACGCGTTACACTTCACCAATGAGAGCCCTCGCTGCCAAGTGAAAAGACGTCACTGGCTGTCGGCGCACGTCTCGGGGGAAGCGTGCGATCGACTCGGGACGCCCTTATACCGACTCGTAGGAGAACATGCATACAGCACCAGGTAGGGGGGGGGGGGGAATTGGCACAACGACTAATTGGGACGGGGAGAAAATCCATTGAAAAATCAGAAGAAAAAAAAATGATTGCATCATCAAGTCATTCTTGAGAGTCTGCAACCTGGGCAACAGTTTACCAGCTTCTAGACCTAGTAAAATCTTCTGAATGAATTCAAAAGTGTTGGTAAGTCCCTTGGGGTAGCTGAGGTGTAGTGCATAGATTAGTCCAAACATTACCAGGAAGGAATCACTAATCAGAGATTGTCACAGGCTGGTAGTGAACTGGACTTGTGTCATGGTCACTGATGACAGTAAGGAGGGCCACTGCAACACCCTGAAGCTCTGGCTCATCAGGCGTGTCCTGAAGGAATGAAAGAGACATAATAATCACAAATAAATCCATGGTTTCTACAAAGTGCAGCACAAAGCTAAGTATATGGAGTTGTGTTTGTAAGTTGTTTATATTTTAGTTAGAACTATTTTTTTGGTGAGAAGGTTATTTTTATTTAACCAGGTTAGTCCTGTCGAGATCAAATATCTCTTTCACAAGGGAGACCTGGAAGGAAGGAAGACTGATACTTAGCATTTTGATTAACTGTTCACTTAATATACAGTTGTACTGTAAATTATTTTCACTCGGACTCACTGTGCAGGTTTTGAAAAATCCAGAGACTTCCTCATGCAGATACACAGGCAGGGCATGGAGAACAGTGGTACGCCTGGTGTGAACATCATGGATTTCCTATTAAGATGTAAGATTAAGAAGAAAAAAAGAATTGTATTATATGGAAATGTTTACTGAACAAAGCGGATTTTAAACAGTCCAATCAGATATGTCCACAAATAACATGTTCACATCTTTAATGCAATCAGAAAAATGGCAAACACAATGGTGGACTAATTGTAAAATTCAAAAGCTCATTTGAATCATTGAACCTGTTCAATGTTACAGAGGTTCGACCTATGACATGTCATGTATAATAATCTATTCACCTGTTCATCGTGGATTTTTTTAAATGTGAGCCAAAGCATCTGCCGTGTTCCCAGTTTTGGACGCCTTCTGTCTGAATAACGTCATCAGTCGAGGAAGATGGCGGTCAAGCTCAGCGTAGAATGTGTTGGGCAGGTTCTGGTTGGCAATCAGCTGGAACTCTGCATACACCTATATTTAAAAACAGCAGGACAATATAGTATATCAACATCAATTAGTCACTTCAACTTGGTGGATCTCTTACTTTGTTTGGTTTGGGCTTCAGAGCATGACGGCGGGATTTCTGGCATTTTGATTAACTGTTCACTTAATATACAGTTGTACTGTAAATTATTTTCACTCGGACTCACTGTGCAGGTTTTGAAAAATCCAGAGACTTCCTCATGCAGATACACAGGCAGGGCATGGAGAACAGTGGTACGCCTGGTGTGAACATCATGGATTTCCTATTAAGATGTAAGATTAAGAAGAAAAAAAGAATTGTATTATATGGAAATGTTTACTGAACAAAGCGGATTTTAAACAGTCCAATCAGATATGTCCACAAATAACATGTTCACATCTTTAATGCAATCAGAAAAATGGCAAACACAATGGTGGACTAATTGTAAAATTCAAAAGCTCATTTGAATAATTGAACCTGTTCAATGTTACAGAGGTTCGACCTATGACATTTCTGTAGTAAATTCCCACAGACTTTCTACAATAATTTGAGGTTATTGTAGCACAATACAATGAGATTGACTATCTGGAAGGAGGAGGAAAGATTCATACTGATAGAATTGTTGGTCTCCTCATTCTGACTTAGCAGATGAGGAATAAAACGTTTACGCCAGACAAACCAGAATTGTAGTTCAACTCAGCTGATTTATTTGATCAGAGCCAGGAGTCCAAGGTGAATAGAACAACGGATTTATCAGAAAACATCAACATGGCTGCTGTGTACAGGAATCAACAATCAGGTTTGCATCTCAAACCTAAATACTGCACATCAAACAGTCACTTGGTTAACATAATTTGAACATACATTGACTATGCTGTACACATTTATACATGAGTAAATCTGGTTTCAGATTTACACTAAACTTTAAACAACAAATGGTGTTTTCCCATGATTTACTCACATAAAATGCATCAGCTCACAGTAGTCTCTGGGTGGACGAAGCGGTGGAGCCCCCAGACCCCCTGTGGTTGGGTCCGGCCTGAGAGCTCCCGAATTACAATTTGTCTCTTCCTTATATCCTATCATGTCTAGCCAAAATAGCACTATTACAGTTGATCCAATCATGTGGTTGCCCCCACCTCTGGGTTTCTCTGGGGGAGGCCGGCTGCCCCCCCCTTTGATCTCCTGTGTGGATCTTGACTCAATACCCAGAGGGGCCGCTAGTGGCCCCCGTCATTGTCTTCCTGATGGGCCTGTCCCAACAGAAATCTCCTCTTAAATGAATAATATATAACTTTAACATTCCTTCTATATGGCTATAGATGTCTAATATCATCCAAGTACAGTCAGTGCTTTCTAAGACTGATACCAGACATCATATGAGACCTTTTGATACTAAACAGTTGATTAATAGATTGTCCTGTCTTATAATGTCAGAGCCAGTATGAGGTCTCTGGTTAGACCAGCTGTGCTCTGCGGTAATCTGGTCACAGTAGGTGTGACTTTTGTCTCTTTGTTCTGAGTACATTTGTTAGTGGGGGTTTATTGACTATTTCTGTAACACCAGTATCACTTAAAACACCCTCTACTGTTGAAAGGGCACACATTTCTTTTTGCAGTATGGTTCTCTAATTTATTCACACATATTAATTATGAAATTCCAAGGCAATATTACCACATTCCCCACTTTGGCAATTCACATTGTCATATACTGTATATTGACTTGATTTTCATACTAACCATACATAATAAAATTCATTTTTTCCCAAAATTAAAATTCATTTTTTCAAATTTTCTCCATTTTTTTTTTCTTTTTCCATTTTTCTTTGGTACATCTCATCAATTTTTGCCTTCTTGTCTTCTTCTTTTCTTTCCCACATTTCCCCTGACTATGGCCCCCTCCCGGGGAATCCAAATGACCCATTCATCCAGAACCCCAATTAACCTACTCTGCCCTCATGATCCAGTGTTTACCACCTGCTATCATTGGGCTTTGTTCCTCTGGGCTCACAGCCAGAGGCCTATTTGTTGAAAACAATTAAAACAATTTAATCTAAACATTACACATTTCAAATAAAACACAATTTTTTAAAATTATGGTATCCGTTTACATGATCTGGGGAGACAGAAATTAGTATTCATTCTTTCATACATTTTGCTTCTCCTCTCCTGTTAATTCCTTTTCCAAGTCAGCCCAATCACATTTTGCATAATCAACTCAGTTGGTCTTCTCACCTCTCCCCCCTTTTATGAACATCCCTATGGACATAAACCTTACCACCTCTGCGCACAGACGGACAGGGAGGGCGGAGCAGCACCCAAGGGAAAAAAAATGTTCACCAGAAATTACCGGCCATAACCTACACCTAATCTCCTACCTATGTGTATGTGTTTAGTTCAGTACTCTTGCGTTGTGTCATAATCTATACCAGTTGTTACCGTTCAGTCACCTCCCGTCCAACATACCAACAATCACACAGAGGCCCTTGTCCAACGCTTTGGTTGCACAGTCTCCGACCGTTTTCGCCCCCCCCCCTCCACCCCATGTCGGCCAGCCTCAGCTGAAGCCAACGTTTGTAGGCCTGGACCTTGTCATATTCTGTCCCATGACTGTATTTCCATGGATCTACAGACGAACGACTCCGTCAGTCTGGAGGTTTGTCCCAACCTCCGGCCTTTGTACCCGGGGCTATATTGAAGGAGGGGCCGCAAGCGACCTCTTTCCACAGTCCAACAACCTCCCACAGGAACTGACTGAACGGGTTCACACCATCGTGTCATAATCTAATGAAATGTATTCCTACATATTTTCCCCATGATCCCTCCACTTGTGATGGTCCATCCTCCCTCTCCGACTGAACTGCAAGGGAACAAAAACACAGAACAAATTTTCCTTATACAATATGTCAAATATTTCTCAAGAGACGCCAAATGGTTAATCATTATGCAAAACGTAATGGGACCACTTAACTGCCATCGATCTGTCCCAATGCATCTCACGCTCCAACAGTCCTCTCACCAGATCATGACAGAGAAACAACAAACGAGGGCAAATAATCAAAAAAACATTCCAACAGATGTGAAAGCCAATCAAATGAAATTTAACCAGCTCCAACCGCAGACCACCTTAATGGTCATTTAGAAAGAAAAGAAAAGAAATCAAAACTCTAAATTCAAAGATTAAAAAATAGAAAATAACTCTAAAAATCTAATCCAATTCCTCATCCAATTGATTACATAAACACAGATATATCATACTTAAACCCATTTTGTTATTCTTAAGACCAGTTTCACCTTAAGTGAAAGCTAAGTTGCGTGTGTGCATGCATGTGTGACCAAATTGTGTGAATGTGTGTCTGTGTGTGTCTGTGTGTGTGTGTGTGTGTGTGTGTGTGTGTGTGTGTGTCTGTGTGTGTGTGTGTGTGTGTGTGTGTAAATGTGAATGGGTGTGTGTGTGTGTGCCTGTGTGTGAATGGGTAGACAAAGCCTCCTTGCCCCCATCCCCCGCTCAATCATTCACTGAAATCAAAAGGACATCTCAATCTCACACATACATACAAAAATTAAATTTAAATAAAAAATACCATCTGTACCAGCTCAACCAAAATTACGAGCTCCAGTAATCATTCATATTCTAAATATATATCTCTCTCACACACTCGTTAATCAACCACAGACCGACAATGGGTTAGTTCCCCTGCGCTCATCTCTTCTACTCTCTCATCAGGCTACACTCATCCCTGGCTAATACAATTCACACTTAATTTCTACACTCCTACCTACTGCCAGAGAGAGTCTAGGAACTCTCCCTCAACGACAGAACCTCAAAGCAGTCCTAGTACCTTGAGAGTCTACCGCTATTCTCCCTAACCAAAAAGCTAGCCCTCCAAAAGTCATAATCCCATTGAACGACTACCTCCCTGATTGTCTCACTCACTCACCCAGCTGTGTTCTGTATTAGCACGCTTCCTGTCTCAACATTTCCCCCGTCATAAAAATAACTGCCAACTGTTCTCTCACTCTACAACTGTCTCCTGCATCTTCACCTCTCTCATCCTGTTGCATCTAATCTCTCTCATCCTGTCATAAAAGAACAGCTATTGTAAGCAGCTGTACATCCTGACCCCCCTTGGGCATATTGGCCCGCCTCAAAAGGATTCCTACCCCCCTGGGTAATATAACCTTCTCAACTTTTGCCTCTTTCATGACTCATGCATACAGTCTCCCCTGAGCATAAAGGCTTTTGACACAAAGACCCTATCTCCTCACTTCATGAAATAACCTTCATCTGTAAATCATTAAATGGTTAATCACACTTCTCATCTTCCTAGAGGCAAGCCGCCCCCAGGTTTTTGAATTAATCACACATTCCCAGGGAGAAGGCCAACCCCCTCCCCAGCGTATAAAATTATTAAGGATTAATAAAAACAATCATGTCAAAATTTGTCATCTTCAGCAAGCCTCCATCAATAAATTATCCTACAAGTCGGAGGCTTGTGTCAACATTTTAACACTGTATTAAAGATTTAACAATCTAAAACAAGCATAAACACATGTCCTAACCATATTAACAGTGTATTAAAGATTTAACAATCTAAAACAAGCATCAGTAAATTATCCTGCTTCACAACCGGGCTTGTATCAAATTCCACTACAAAAACATTTAGCAAATAATATAAACATTATCCTATTTAAATCTTCAGTGTTATTAAAGCTATAACAAGTATCAACATCTGACATTTCAACATCAATGCATTCTATACAAGCATCTTAATTCAAGCTACATAACATTTATAGTGGTTAGTTTTAAATGCTCCTTTCCTCATACACGTGTGAAACTGGGGGACCCTGATGTAAACAAGACAAAAGTCTTCCTTTGGTCTGCATCCCCTTAACAATTGTGTGTATTGAGCTGTACTTACTCATTCCCCCCTGGTTAAAAATATACCCCTGTGCATCAAAGACTCTAATACAAACTACCCAGTTATAGCCGGTTTGTGAACCCCAGATCTATCATAGGCAATGTATCCATTATTTCATTCCTCCTCAATAGGCTCACTGTATTGTTTGCACCCTAAGTAAACCCTTACTGACTATCACCCCTAACCTAACCACTATACATGTTACATCCCTTCCCCTGCTCACACAAAAATACAATGCACAATATACAAATACCGCCATATTACATAATGCAGAATATCCTCTCACCCGTTATTCGAGCGAACTATCACGAATGCACTAGACCCAATCCACGTCGTACCGCGCATGCGCAGTGGCAACCGAAGCGACTGTTAACGTTGCTATGACAACCTAATTCTGCCACGACATTCATAAACCTGCCACGACATTCATAATCTGCCACGACATCTATCACGTTATCTACCCCTTCCCCAACATCACTCTCAAAACTCGAAACGTAACATTCTGCCGCCCGCAAACGCTACAAAACAACGGCATGCAAGCTAACTAGCTTTAGCCAGCTCTAATGCGACGTTCAAGGCCCTCACGGGAGCCGTGCCTTCCAAGATCCGTTCATCCACGCAATTCGCTCAGTACCATCCAAAGCATAAACAATTCACACAAGCTTAAAATAGCCAACCACTCTAACAGAAAATAATTTTTAACACACTCACACCAACCAACGCCGCACATATAGTTCAACACGAATCCTTTCTCCTACCTACTCCGCCTCACTTCATAGCACCGCGAACGTTACATACTCTCCACAACACTATGACGTCACCAAGCAGCGAATCCCTAATATCATATTATACCATCGTTCAATAATAACCCTCAAAACGGCCACAATTTCTCCACCCTGCGTCTCAACCGCCTCTTACCTATAATCGCCGCCACAGTGTTTAATCAATCCTCTCATAACGCCATTGTAACGTCCCCAGTTTCACCGCGGACTTTTCCACAGAGCTAAGCCAGCCAGCCCCAACCACCAGCAGGGACTCGCCTCAAACATATGTCCGTTGGTCATCAAAACACCATAACAAAACAACAATAAGCTCCCACGTTTCGCCAATCATTCATAACCATAGCCATAGTCCCCATACAATTCCTAACCATAGCCATAGTCCCCATACAACCATTAAGTACTTTATCAGTCATTTCGACCGAATTGTTTTTGTATCACAGCGAACGTAATTAATCAACACGCCGGTTTCGCTCAAGATTAAAAAGGGATCTCCGGACCCAATTCGATTGTATGCCTAAGGACGAACACACATCTTCATTTAATTCGGCCGAATAGGTCCCTGCAGACACATCCTGACTATCACGTGATCAGCCAGCAAACCATTCATTATTGAGCCTTCTTGAACACGCCGGCACCCTACACTTCCATTAATTACTACGTTTTAATCCTGCAATCGCACAGACCCCTGCGCTGATCATGCCAGGGTCTAACAATCTTTCACCATACTTGACTTGCATGTTCTGAAATAGTAACAGAGCCCTTAGCCCGACGCATTTATGCCCACACTGACCCACTCACGGTCCCCGTCCCGCCTATTCTGTGGCTACAAGCAGGGACACAATGCACCTTGGACCCAGCTCTCTTTCCATTTCAGAACAATCAAACCTCCCCAACTTACCCGCGCCCTCTTTCTGAGAATAATTTTTAGGGCAATTACATACTCAGAACGCGCTCCTGTCGTATACAACAGAATAACCGTGCTTCCTAGCAAGAAAAGCCTTTTACCTGCCGTCTGATACGACGCCACCCCCGTTATAACATGACCAGATATCCTGTGCGGCACCAATACGCAATCACATTAATATAACATGAGGCCTTGTAATTACTCCAACTTCCCCGTACAGTTCATAAAGTATATTCCATACGAGTTAACCAACCCAACCCCCGTGGCCCGCTGGGCCGAGACCGGCCTCCTGTGTCTGAATGAACATACAAACACAAAAAGCCCACGTTTGCATGTTCACTGCACAACAAGCGCGATCGTCATACCTCCGGACATCCTAACCTAAGACACCGCACCCGCACCCCCTAACCCATGCATGCAGAAGCCATATTCACCGTGGGCCCCAAACAGTGGCGTACACAACCAACCTTCAACCTGTTCCTCTCCCTCCTCCATTCAGACAACAAGCCCATCGTTAATCACTCCAAACGCAGCAACACCCCAGCTCTTCGCCCCGTGTCCCCAACACACAGCAAGGTCCAGATATGATACATAAGACAAGACCCTACTGCACCTTTTCAGGGGGAGACACAAAGGGTAGGGAAGAACGGCACCATTTCTGTAGTAAATTCCCACAGACTTTCTACAATAATTTGAGGTTATTGTAGCACAATACAATGAGATTGACTATCTGGAAGGAGGAGGAAAGATTCATACTTGATAGAATTGTTGGTCTCCTCATCTGACTTTAGCAGATGAGGAATAAAACGTGTAGGCCAGACAAACCAGAATTGTAGTTCAACTCAGCTGATTTATTTGATCAGAGCCAGGAGTCCAAGGTGAATAGAACAAAGGATTTATCAGAAAACATCAACATGGCTGCTGTGTACAGGAATCAACAATCAGGTTTGCATCTCAAACCTAAATACTGCACATCAAACAGTCACTTGGTTAACATAATTTGAACATACATTGACTATGCTGTACACATTTATACATGAGTAAATCTGGTTTCAGATTTAAGGATTTACACTAAACTTTAAACAACAAATGGTGTTTTCCCATGATTTACTCACATAAAATGCATCAGCTCACAGTAGTCTCTGGGTGGACGAAGCGGTGGAGCCCCCAGACCCCCTGTGGTTGGGTCCGGCCTGAGAGCTCCCGAATTACAATTTGTCTCTTCCTTATATCCTATCATGTCTAGCCAAAATAGCACTATTACAGTTGATCCAATCATGTGGTTGCCCCCACCTCTGGGTTTCTCTGGGGGAGGCCGGCTGCCCCCCCCTTTGATCTCCTGTGTGGATCTTGACTCAATACCCAGAGGGGCCGCTAGTGGCCCCCGTCATTGTCTTCCTGATGGGCCTGTCCCAACAGAAATCTCCTCTTAAATGAATAATATATAACTTTAACATTCCTTCTATATGGCTATAGATGTCTAATATCATCCAAGTACAGTCAGTGCTTTCTAAGACTGATACCAGACATCATATGAGACCTTTTGATACTAAACAGTTGATTAATAGATTGTCCTGTCTTATAATGTCAGAGCCAGTATGAGGTCTCTGGTTAGACCAGCTGTGCTCTGCGGTAATCTGGTCACAGTAGGTGTGACTTTTGTCTCTTTGTTCTGAGTACATTTGTTAGTGGGGGTTTATTGACTATTTCTGTAACACCAGTATCACTTAAAACACCCTCTACTGTTGAAAGGGCACACATTTCTTTTTGCAGTATGGTTCTCTAATTTATTCACACATATTAATTATGAAATTCCAAGGCAATATTACCACAATGTCATGTATAATAATCTATTCACCTGTTCATCGTGGATTTTTTAAAATGTGAGCCAAAGCATCTGCCGTGTTCCCAGTTTTGGACGCCTTCTGTCTGAATAACGTCATCAGTCGAGGAAGATGGCGGTCAAGCTCAGCGTAGAATGTGTTGGGCAGGTTCTGGTTGGCAATCAGCTGGAACTCTGCATACACCTATATTTAATAACAGCAGGACAATATAGTATATCAACATCAATTAGTCACTTCAACTTGGTGGATCTCTTACTTTGTTTGGTTTGGGCTTCAGAGCATGACGGCGGGATTTCTGGCATTTTGATTAACTGTTCACTTAATATACAGTTGTACTGTAAATTATTTTCACTCGGACTCACTGTGCAGGTTTTGAAAAATCCAGAGACTTCCTCATGCAGATACACAGGCAGGGCATGGAGAACAGTGGTACGCCTGGTGTGAACATCATGGATTTCCTATTAAGATGTAAGATTAAGAAGAAAAAAAGAATTGTATTATATGGAAATGTTTACTGAACAAAGCGGATTTTAAACAGTCCAATCAGATATGTCCACAAATAACATGTTCACATCTTTAATGCAATCAGAAAAATGGCAAACACAATGGTGGACTAATTGTAAAATTCAAAAGCTCATTTGAATAATTGAACCTGTTCAATGTTACAGAGGTTCGACCTATGACATGTCATGTATAATAATCTATTCACCTGTTCATCGTGGATTTTTTAAAATGTGAGCCAAAGCATCTGCCGTGTTCCCAGTTTTGGACGCCTTCTGTCTGAATAACGTCATCAGTCGAGGAAGATGGCGGTCAAGCTCAGCGTAGAATGTGTTGGGCAGGTTCTGGTTGGCAATCAGCTGGAACTCTGCATACACCTATATTTAAAAACAGCAGGACAATATAGTATATCAACATCAATTAGTCACTTCAACTTGGTGGATCTCTTACTTTGTTTGGTTTGGGCTTCAGAGCATGACGGCGGGATTTCTGGTCAACCATGTCATTACATGCTTTGCGGAATCGGTCGCTGATGACTAGCTCGCGGGGGCGCACAGAACACACACGCAGATGCGCCGCTAGAGTATATAAACCAGGCTTAAGAATCACAAGTTTCACTTTAAAACACACAGAATGTGCCAAATGTTAACACAGGAAAGAGAGCTGATCTATATTACCTCAGACTCCATTTTGAGAGCAGGCCAGAGGTCCATGAGCTCTTTCACTGGTGGGCTGGACTTCACTATGGTCTGTCGGCGCAGGGCAAATGTGGTCTGCATCAGCTTTCTATGTCACAAATACATGTAGAATGTAAAACGTTAGGTTGGCAATAGTTTAGCAATAGGTTAAAAGTGTACTTATATCATTTTAAGTTTTCTATTTGCGATCGTCTATTCTGACCCGGAACCGGAAATGGAAATGTTGAACCATCGGAATTGTAGTTTACTTGCCATTTTGTAGAGGAGATCGCTAGATATCGGCCTGCGTTGAAATTTCTCCGATCTACACTTCCTGTCACATACTATGGTGGTTCAAAGTTCAGCGTTCTGAATGAATCATATCAATAATTGTTATGATTCGCGATAATAAGCTACAAAAGGTAACGTTTTTGACAAATATTGAAACGCAGTCAGTTTCTCCACACTATTGTTACCATGTAGGAAGAATTAGATCTGAAATTAGTTTCAAAATGGTTACACTGTGGGGGAAATAAAATAGTACAGTCGATTACAGTAAATATCAGTATCTGTTATTATGCACGCCTGGTGATACTATATCCAAATTTAACTCTGCCATTTGAAATATACTATATGTATATATATATAAATGTGCTAATTGGCTATAATAAGGTAATGTATAAGCATATATTCTATATTCTATAATAATATTTCAAATTGCATTGGTCCGGATGGGAGAATTCAGTACTGTATATACAGAACCTTCAGTTTGATCATCTTCCCTTTATCAATTTCCTTAGATCTTTTGTACACATGATCTCAAGAGGGTACTGAATGTTTAAGTTTGGTCATTATTATCATGGTTTTATTCACTGTCAAAGATGAAAAGAAAAATCATAATTCATATTTTCCTTTGTTTCATCACAATTTAAGCAAGCCTAGTAATAGACACAATATTTCTGACACTGAGAATACATTCATTGAGGTCCATAGATGTTCCTAGATACCAAGAATATGCAAATAGCCCTTGTAGAAGTGGAGCAATATTCCATTTACCTAGGTATACATTTTATGCAGATTTTCACCTGGGGTGGAACAGGTCACTAGTTACAACAATGCTTATGTAACTATTAAAAACGTACATTTTAATCACGAAACAAAATGGCAGACTAACGTTAGCTAGCATGCTAGCTAGCTAACGCTAGTAGCATGCTAGCTAGCTAACGCTAGTAGCATGCTAGCTAGCTAACGTTAGTAGCATGCTAGCTACTGTAATAATATGCAATACTATTTGCTAAAACAAGCTCCAAACTATTTGCCACGGCACAGAGATAACATTTAGTCAAACGATAACAGCCCGGTGATGGTATCTGAACGTGATCATACTATTCCCATAAGAACTCACTTACCAGTTAACTAGTATACTATCTAGCATGCTAGCTAATAATGCTAACAATGCTACAAGCTTCGTTCTGCACTGTAGGCTACTAGTTGCTTGCCACCACGGTAATAATTCACAAAGTAGCATGTAGTCAAACGATGACAGCAAGATTATGGTATGTGAATGGCATAATACATTATATTGTCAATGACTTACCAAGGAGTTTGGCTCAGACTATTTGTCAAGCCAGTAGTGAAGACATCATCGCGCCAACAAGTTACGTTTGAATACGTCAAGTCCCGTGAGATCTTCTAGGTCTCGCGAGTTGCTTAGGACTACCCTCTCGAAGGAGAGGGGAGGGGGAGGAGGGGAGGAGGGGAGGAGGGGAGGAGGGGAGGGGGGAGGGGGAATCTATTCTCCACTTGCACAATCTGATAGTAGCCACTTCCGGCTGACTTCCGGTTGCCAATGGCACTTCCTGTCCCATCCAAATACATTGGTTTTAGCTACTTTTCTCCCCTTATTTAAACAACTTTGTCGTCACAGAGAGGCAATGAAACGTTTGTATTATTATAGTATAGAATGTATTTAATAAGCAAACGTTTGTCAAAACCACTCAAGGAACACCTACAGGAGACTGCAATTCGAAACTGACCCCTGTAAATGTCCTAACCCAACCCCCTCCAATGTACAGTAATTTACCTAGTATGGTTTTGTCAATATTCCAATGTACAGTTTTGCTTGTTCGTACAGAGTCCCAACCCCCTCCAATGTAAATGACCTAGTATGGTTGTCAATATCCCAATGTACAGTTTTGCTTGTACAGTTGTACAGTGTTCCCGGCCCTACCCAACCCCCCCCCCCCCCCCCCTCCCCCCACACAACCCCACCCAACCTCCTCCAATGTACAGTTTCTACGTCAAATGTATATACTCCCTTTTCTGGACTCTTTTTGTATCACAAACGGTACTGTATTTGCAAATCTGGTATGTCATAGATGTAGCAGTACTGTCTATCTGTATGTCATATATGTCCTGATGAATTGAAAATGGGGGACCCTGATGTAAACAAGACTAAAGTCTTTCTCTGGTCTGCATCCCCTTAACAATTGTGTGTATTGAGCTGCACTGTATTGTACCCATTCTGCAATCTGTTAATAAAGTTTTCAATCAATTCAATCAATCAATCAATCAGCAGGGTTTTTGGGCTGTATTTCATGTAAAAACGTTTACTGTTAGTTTCCTTGCTCAGCCAGCATTAGCTAACAGAAGCTAGTGGTTAAACAGGCCGGATTAGCTTTGAGCTAACTATCTTTCCCGACCCATGTATTCATTCCATTCTAAACATAACGTTAGTTTACAAAACATGACCTGTCTATATAACGTTGAGGAACAAATTATAAGTGTGTGGGTGTGTGTTTTGGTGAACATTGGACTGCAAACAGAAAATGCATCACAGTTACAGACAGTAGCTACTGTTAGCTGCACTCAGGCTGGTTGCACTCAGGCGGCGCGATCAGCCTGTTGGACAGGGAATGAAGATCTCCAGCGAACACTTCATTGCCTCGGATTATGTTGTTGGGGGTGGAAGGTTTGTCCAGAAGACCACTAATCAGCTGAAGCCTGATGCGGTTCCCTCGGTCTTCGACAGACAGACCGGCGCAGGCTCCCGGGAGCGATGGCTAGCTAGTTAGCACCAGCCGAGGACCGGCGTTAGCTGCCGGGAGCGATGGCTAGCTAGTTAGCACCAGCCGGGGACCTGGAGCGATGGCTAGCTAGTTAGCACCAGTCGGGGACCGGCGTTAGCTGCCGGGAGCGATGGCTAGCTAGTTAGCACCAGCCGGGGACCGGCGGCAGCTCCCGGGAGCGATGGCTAGCTAGTTAGCACCAGCCGAGGACCGGCGTTAGCTGCCGGGAGCGATGGCTAGCTAGTTAGCACTAGCCGGGGACCTGGAGCGATGGCTAGCTAGTTAGCACCAGTCGGGGACCGGCGTCAGCTGCCGGGAGCGATGGCTAGCTAGTTAGCACCAGTCGGGGACCGGCGTCAGCTGCCGGGAGCGATGGCTAGCTAGTTAGCACCAGTCGGGGACCGGCGTTAGCTGCCGGGAGCGATGGCTAGCTAGTTAGCACCAGCTACCTCTCACACCTCTCACACCTATCACATCTCTCACACCTCTCACACCTATCACACCTCTCACACCTATCACACCTATCACACCTCTCACACCTATCACACCTATCACACCTATCGCACCTATCACACCTATGACACCTCTCACACCTATCACACCTATCACACCTCTCACACCTATCACACCTCTCACACCGATCCCACCTCTCACACCTATCACACCTCTCACACCTCTCACACCTATCACACCTCTCACACCTATCACACCTCTCACACCTCTCACACCTTTCACACCTCTCACACCTATCACACCTATCACACCCTCACACCTATCACACCTCTCACACCTATCACACCTCTCACACCTATCACACCTCTCACACCTATCACACCTCTCACACCTCTCACACCTATCACACCTATCACACCTCTCACACCTCTCACACCTATCACATCTCTCACACCTCTCACACCTATCACACCTCTCACACCTCTCACACCTATCACACCTATCACACCTATCACACCTATCACACCTCTCACACCTCTCACACCTCTCACACCTATCACACCTCTCACACCTATCACACCTCTCACACCTATCACACCTATCACACCTCTCACACCTATCACACCTCTCACACCTCTCACACCTATCACACCTCTCACACCTCTCACACCTCTCACACCTCTCACACCTTTCACACCTCTCACACCTATCACACCTATCACACCTCTCACACCTCTCACACCTATCACACCTATCACACCTCTCACACCTATCACACCTCTCACACCTATCACACCTCTCACACCTCTCACACCTATCACATCTCTCACACCTATCACACCTCTCACACCTATCACACCTATCACACCTCTCACACCTATCACACCTATCACACCTCTCACACCTCTCACACCTATCACACCTCTCACACCTTTCACACCTCTCACACCTATCACACCTATCACACCCTCACACCTATCACACCTATCACACCTATCACACCTCTCACACCTATCACACCTCTCACACCTATCACACCTATCACACCTCTCACACATATCACACATATCACACCTCTCACACCTCTCACACCTATCACACCTATCCCACCCATCACACCCATCACACCTATCACACCTATCACACCTCTCACACCTCTCACACCTATCACACCTATCACACCTATCACACCTCTCACACCTATCACACCTCTCACACCTCTCACACCTATCACACCTATCACACCTATCACACCTATCACACCTATCACACCTCTCACACCTATCACACCTATCACACCTATCACACCTCTCACACCTATCACACCTCTCACACCTATCACATCTCTCACACCTCTCACACCTATCACACCTCTCACACCTATCACACCTCTCACACCTATCACACCTATCACACCTCTCACACCTCTCACACCTCTCACACCTATCACACCTCTCACACCTCTCACACCTCTCACACCTATCACACCTCTCACACCTCTCACACCTTTCACACCTCTCACACCTATCACACCTATCACACCCTCACACCTATCACACCTCTCACACCTATCACACCTCTCACACCTATCACACCTCTCACACCTATCACACCTCTCACACCTCTCACACCTATCACACCTCTCACACCTCTCACACCTATCACATCTCTCACACCTCTCACACCTATCACACCTCTCACACCTCTCACACCTATCACACCTATCACACCTATCACACCTCTCACACCTATCACACCTATCACACCTCTCACACCTCTCACACCTATCACACCTATCACACCTCTCACACCTATCACACCTATCACACCTCTCACACCTATCACACCTCTCACACCTCTCACACCTTTCACACCTCTCACACCTATCACACCTCTCACACCTCTCACACCTATCACACCTATCACACCTCTCACACCTATCACACCTCTCACACCTATCACACCTCTCACACCTATCACATCTCTCACACCTCTCACACCTATCACACCTCTCACACCTATCACACCTATCACACCTCTCACACCTCTCACACCTCTCACACCTATCACACCTATCACACCTCTCACACCTCTCACACCTATCACACCTCTCACACCTTTCACACCTCTCACACCTATCACACCTATCACACCTATCACACCTATCACACCTCTCACACCTATCACACCTCTCACACATATCACACCTATCACACCTCTCACACCTCTCACACCTATCACACCTATCCCACCTATCACACCTATCACACCTCTCACACCTATCACACCTATCACACCTATCACACCTATCACACCTCTCACACCTCTCACACCTATCACACCTATCACACCTATCACACCTCTCACACCTATCACACCTATCACACCTCTATACCCATTCTGCAATCTGTTAATAAAGTTGTACTTAAGTTATGCTTTTACATTATACTTACTTAATAAGTGAATAGTTCCAAGTCAATCAAAAACGATGAGTTTTATTTACTCAAAACATAATGCGGTTTACAGTCTGTATCTACTTAATTATCTTAAGTTGTACTTAATTTATGCTTTTACATTATACTTACTTAATAAGTGAATAGTTCCAAGTCAATCAAAAACTATGAGTTTTATTTACTCAAAACATAATGCGGTTTACAGTCTGTATCTACTTAATTATCTTAAGTTGTACTTAAGTTATGCTTTTACATTATACTTACTTAATAAGTGAATAGTTCCAAGTCAATCAAAAACTATGAGTTTTATTTACTCAAAACATAATGCGGTTTACAGTCTGTATCTACTTAATTATGTTAAGTTGTACTTAAGTTATGCTTTTACATTATACTTACTTAATAAGTGAATAATTCCAAGTCAATCAAAAACTATGAGTTTTATTTACTCAAAACATAATGCGGTTTAGAGTCTGTATCTACTTAATTATCTTAAGTTGTACTTAAGTTATGCTTTTACATTATACTTACTTAATAAGTGAATAGTTCCAAGTCAATCAAAAAAGATGAGTTTTATTTACTCAAAACATAATGCGGTTTACACTCTGTATCTACTTAATTATCTTAAGTTGTACTTAAGTTATGCTTTTACATTATACTTACTTAATAAGTGAATAGTTCCAAGTCAATCAAAAACTATGAGTTTTATTTACTCAAAACATAATGCGGTTTACAGTCTGTATCTACTTAATTATCTTAAGTTGTACTTAAGTTATGCTTTTACATTATACTTACTTAATAAGTGAATAATTCCAAGTCAATCAAAAACTATGAGTTTTATTTACTCAAAACATAATGCGGTTTTCAGTCTGTATCTACTTAATTATCTTAAGTTGTACTTAAGTTATGCTTTTACATTATACTTACTTAATAAGTGAATAGTTCCAAGTCAATCAAAAACTGAGTTTTATTTACTCAAAACATAATGCGGTTTACAGTCTGTATCTACTTAATTATCTTAAGTTGTACTTAAGTTATGCTTTTACATTATACTTACTTAATAAGTGAATAATTCCAAGTCAATCAAAAACTATGAGTTTTATTTACTCAAAACATAATGCGGTTTAGAGTCTGTATCTACTTAATTACCTTAAGTTGTACTTAAGTTATGCTTTTACATTATACTTACTTAATAAGTGAATAGTTCCAAGTCAATCAAAAACTATGAGTTTTATTTACTCAAAACATAAGAACACGTCACACGAACTCAAGACATTCAAGTTAGTAGAACTTTCATAGAATATTGAGTATACCCTACTCAAACTAATTGATTATTTTGAACGTGCGGGTTTACAGTGTATCAACTATCCTTTCGTAATGTTTACTGTCCGGCGTGTCCGCCATCTTGCTTTCACTTCTAAAAACTCGCATGGCGGAGTGATAGTAATGCGGTTGTGGGCGGGTCCTGGGACCAAGAGCGTTGGTTATTACAAATACCCACGTGTAACTTGACTGTTTCAGCCAATCAGATTCGAGAAATTTGCATGCCGTTGTATAAACATAAATATACTTGCATGCACGGTCGCAAGCACATACACACACACACACACACACACAGACACACACACACACACATACACACATGCAAGCAGATACACATGCATGCATGGTTACAAGCAGGGCCGCCTCAGGGGGTGTGCGAGCAGTGCGGTCGCACAGGGCCTCGCGGGAAGGGGGGCCTCGCACAATTATTTATTTATTTTTAATTTTTTTGCAAGGTCCCCCTTCCCGCGAGGCCCTTTTTCATCACAGACCTAAAATCTAGTTTTGCTTATATGCTTATATATTTCACATTAGACACGTTTGTAGAATGTTCCTGGCTCTGCGGCTCTGCAGCAGACATACTCACTATTGGAGCTCTGGGGCTCTGCAGCAGACATACTATTGGTTTCAACGAAGGGAGGGGTTACATCATGTGTACGCCGGCGTGCGTCAGCTGCGTTTGACTATTTCGCGCGTGCAGCTTTGGAGGTTATGCTTAGTTATGCCAGCCAAAACGAAGAGGACGGTCATTCGGCAGATGGACTGAAGATGAAAGTTGTTGCATGTTAGACAGTTCAGTCAGGCTAGCCATCCCGGCTAAAGGCAGGGACAGCTAGTTAGCTTTAGCTACGTTATAATATTGAGTGCTAACGTCGGGATAGCCATGATGATGTCGGCTAGTAGCTAGCTTAGCTAAAGGCTAACTAGCGTTAGCTAACCTAGAGAGAGCACGTGCAGCATTGTTATGCCAAGATGAAGAGGACGGTCATTCGGCAGATGAACTTCATCAACTCCACGCGGTTGTCTCCATCCTCTTGGACGTTTGGTGAGTTTTTAATGCACTCTATTCTATTCCCGCCGTGGATATATCTCTCTCTCTCTCTCGGGAGCCAAACGGGCCGGCTAGCTGTTGTAGTAGCTAACGGTGTGTGGCCTGGTGTCAGCACCTGGTGCGAAGGAGGTGAGCTTGGTGTTTCATTATAAGAATATCTCCATGCTCAAGTCGGCTATAGTCCGCGAGGGACTTGTTGCCGGCACCGCTATGGTAAACACCACTCTGTAGTGGGACGTGTATTGCCTTCTTTTTCCCTTCTCTCTTCGGATGAGAAGAGGAAAACACAGCGGCTGTCTGAAGTGTTGGCCTGTATTGCTTTTCTCACGTTGTACAGTGGTAGCCGCATAGCTTGCTTCTGCGTTAGCTAGTGGTTAGCGATAGCCGGGTTGAGCTAACTGTTAGCCAGTTAGCTGTTTAGCTACGACGTTAGCTGCTCGTTTTCGCTCGGCTGGGAACGTTAGCTTGATGCTATCAGTTAGCCTAGAGTTAGCTGTTAGCTTGTGCTACGACCATTGACATTAGCCGTGAGAATAGCAGGCCCTGGCACTCTGACTACGACATCATCTTTGACAGAAGATGTAGTCGGGCCTGCACCATGACAAGGCTCCGGCCATAGCTTCTTTTTGTCCCGCCAGCGAGAGGCCTTTCGTCAACGTGGAGACCTGTGTTGCGGCCTTTCGCCCTGCGTTCCTTGGTGCAGGTAAGATGTCCATTGGACATTACCCCACTCTTCCTTCCTTCCCCTCCCGAATGTTTTGTTAATAACGATGTTTTTTTCCAGGCAAAACATATGTTACTTCACAACATTTGGAGATACGACATGTGCTGTGTGTGAATTGTCTTGGTCGTTTGTGTAGCTTGGGTAGCGTTGGCCAAAGCTGTGTGTGGCCTGGTGTCAGTACCTGGCTACTCTATTTGCCGTTAGCCTATTTAGCTGATGTCGGCCATTGGCTCCTTGCTACTTTGTTTTCTCTGGTATAGACCCTCTTCTCTTTGGATTTAAGTGTTGATCTTTGTCCTTTTGGATCTATGTATATTCATGTTGCCTTTGTGAAGTTATCTTTTCCTTCTGTTTTGTTCTTCCATTAAAAGTTGAATATCCTTTAGGGGCTCATCTTTGCTTATCTCTCTCATACATGCTCTCTCTCTAACACACACACAGACATGCTCTCTATCTCTCTAACACACAAACACACATGCTCTCTCTCTCTCTCTTTCTAACACACAGACATGCTCTATATCTCTCTCTAACACACAAAATTACATGCTCTCTCTCTATATATTTCTCTCTCTTTCTAACACATATACATGCTCTCTCTCTAACACACACACACAAACAGACATGCTCTCTCTCTATCTCTCTCTTTCTAACACACACAACTGTGCAGCGATAACACTGTATATTGACTGTAGAACGGGAGCTCTCTCTCGCTCTCTCTCTTGCTATATGTTGACTGTATCATGCCCAGCCTCGGGCAGCGCTATTATTTAAGAATATGTTGACTGTATGAAAAAAAAAAAAAAAAAAAAAATGTTTACCTTTTAGGGGGGGGGGGGGGCTGCTCGCGTTTACATCTTGCACAGGGCCTCGCATTTCTCCCAGGCGGCCCTGGTTACAAGCACATACACACAAATGCACGGTCGCAAGCACCCTCCTCTCCCAGCAACGTAATCACTCACACAGGTGTAATACTCACAGTAATCAGACACAGGCAGGAGCAACCAGCGATACTTCTCTCTCTTTGGTTCACTCTTCTATTTCTCTCTCTCTCTCTCTCTCTGTTTCATTCTTCTATCTCTCTTTCTCTCTCTGTTTCACTCTTCTATCTCTCTTTCTCTCTCTCTGTTTCACCCGTCTATCACCCAACCTGACCCCGTCTATCACCCAACCTGACCCATCTATCACCCAAACTGACCCCGTCTATCACCCAACCTGACCCCATCTATCACCCAACCTGACCCCGTCTATCACCCAACCTGACCCCGTCTATCCCCCAACCTGACCCCGTCTATCCCTCAACCTGACCCCGTCTATCCCCCATCGCGTTTAAATCTTGCACAGGGCCTCGCATTTCTCCCAGGCGGCCCTGGTTACAAGCACATACACACAAATGCACGGTCGCAAGCACCCTCCTCTCCCAGCAACGTAATCACTCACACAGGTGTAATACTCACAGTAATCAGACACAGGCAGGAGCAACCGGCAATACTTCTCTCTCTTTGGTTCACTCTTCTATTTCTCTCTCTCTCTCTCTCTGTTTCATTCTTCTATCTCTCTTTCTCTCTCTGTTTCACTCTTCTATCTCTCTTTCTCTCTCTCTGTTTCACCCGTCTATCACCCAACCTGACCCCGTCTATCACCCAACCTGACCCATCTATCACCCAAACTGACCCCGTCTATCACCCAACCTGACCCCATCTATCACCCAACCTGACCCCGTCTATCACCCAACCTGACCCCGTCTATCACCCAACCTGACCCCATCTATCCCCCAACCTGACCCCGTCTATCCCCCAACCTGACCCCATCTATCCCCCAACCTGACCCCGTCTATCCCCCAACCTGACCCCGTCTATCACCCAACCTGACCCCGTCTATCACCCAACCTGACCCCATCTATCACCCAACCTGACCCCGTCTATCACCCAACCTGACCCCGTCTATCACCCAACCTGACCCCGTCTATCACCCAAACTGACCCTGTCTATCCCCCAACCTGACCCCGTCTATCCCCCAACCTGACCCCGTCTATTACCCAACCTGACCCCGTCTATCACCCAACCTGACCCCATCTATCACCCAACCTGACCCCGTCTATCACCCAACCTGACCCCGTCTATCACCCAACCTGACCCCGTCTATCACCCAAACTGACCCTGTCTATCCCCCAACCTGACCCCATCTATCACCCAACCTAACCCATAGTCTATCACCCAACCTAACCCCGTCTATCACCCAAACTGACCCTGTCTATCCCCCAACCTGACCCCATCTATCACCCAACCTAACCCATAGTCTATCACCCAACCTAACCCCGTCTATCACCCAAACTGACCCCGTCTATCACCCAACCTGACCCCGTCTATCCCCCAACCTGACCCCGTCTATCCCTCAACCTGACCCCGTCTATCCCCCAACCTGACCCTGTCTATCCGAACATTTTGCTCTCCCTCAGTTTGGCTGACTAATTGAATTTGCAGCTGGTTTTTAATTAACGACGGGGGGCGATTTGCATAAACCCAGGCGATTTGCATACGTGGGGGCGGCCCCTCCCCCTGCATGTCTGAGTGCCTGGCATGGAGCCAAGAGCTGGTGAGGAAACTGTCTTCAGAGAGAGAGAGAAGGAGGGAGGGAGGGAGGGAGGAGAAAGGGGGGCGGAGGATAAGGTGTCTGCAGACGAAGGAGAAGAGGAAAAGCAGATGGAGGAAAGAGAAGGAAACTAATGAGAGACAAATAACTCTCATGCCATGAGACTGGGTGACGAGGGGGGGGGGGGGGGGGGGGTGGCAGGACAGACACACACAAAACAATACTGGCACAAAATAGCTGCACAGATTTCTCCATCAAGTGCGCTAATTGACAAAACAAAATGACGAGGGGGGGGGACGTGACGCATGCATTCTATACTACTCATCTTACAAACAGCCCATAATTGGCTCTATGCAGATGTGCTGGGCGGGCTTCACTAACGAGATGCGGTAAAGAGGTGCACTGCAGTGCATTCGTGGACCGCTGCTTAGACGCAGCACCGTGGAGACGAGGGTTGTACAGTACGTATCCTCAACTCACAGCGAGCACCTTCTCTGGCACTGGAGTGTGTGTGTGTGTGTGTGTGTGTGTGTGTGTGTGTGTGTGTGTGTGTGTGTGTGTGTGTGTGTGTGTGTGTGTGTGTGTGTGTGTGTGTGACTGTGTGTGTGTGTGCGTTCGTGCTTGCGTGTGAGCGTGCTTGCGTGCGAGCGTGCGTGCGTGCGTGCGTGTGTGTGTGTGATGTGCATGAGAGAGAGGAACGTTTGAGGAGTTTTGAACTGAATTTAACTGCTATAGAGCCTGGGAGAGAGAACGATATTGAACTAGTATGGAATTAATGGCAATCCACTGCCAAGACACACACACACACACACACATACACACACTAGGGCTGGATATTGAAATCACTCTTACAGTAATGATGGAATTACGTGAATTACGTGATCATTTTTATTATGTGATTTCGAAATTTGATGTCATATGATACCAAATTTCGATACCTAAGTAGTTAATCTCATCAGTGTCAGTGAGCCAATACACATGTTTGTTCCAAAATATAACATTTCTTCTGTTCAACCACAATCCAAAATCATCGAAAATATAACAAAGTTTAGGATTGACAAAGTAAGGTATCGGAAAAGGTATAATTTTGGTATCAGTATCAAATCCCAGGTATCGGGTGTTGGCACCAGTATAAAACATGTTGAAACAATACCCAGCCCTAACACACACAGCCCACAGTACAGTACCATCCATCACCCGCCACCCCACCCCATCTTGTATTAATGCCCCTCCTGTAACGCGTGTTAGTCAGGTCTGTCTGGAGGACGTGATGTTAGACAGGTCTCTCTGGAGGACGTGATGTTAGACAGGTCTGTCTGGAGGACGTGATGTTAGTCAGGTCTGTCTGGAGGACGTGATGTTAGACAGGTCTGTCTGGAGGACGTGATGTTAGAGAGGTCTGTCTGGAGGACGTGATGTTAGACAGGTCTGTCTGGAGGACGTGATGTTAGTGAGGTCTGTCTGGAGGACGTGATGTTAGAGAGGTCTGTCTGGAGGACGTGGTGTTAGAGAGGTCTGTCTGGAGGACGTGATGTTAGTGAGGTCTGTCTGGAGGACGTGATGTTAGAGAGGTCTGTCTGAAGTTATCTTTTCCTTCTGTTTTGTTCTTCCATTAAAAGTTGAATATCCTTTAGGGGCTCATCTTTGCTTATCTCTCTCATACATGCTCTCTCTCTAACACACACACAGACATGCTCTCTATCTCTCTAACACACAAACACACATGCTCTCTCTCTCTCTCTTTCTAACACACAGACATGCTCTATATCTCTCTCTAACACACAAAATTACATGCTCTCTCTCTATATATTTCTCTCTCTTTCTAACACATATACATGCTCTCTCTCTAACACACACACACAAACAGACATGCTCTCTCTCTATCTCTCTCTTTCTAACACACACAACTGTGCAGCGATAACACTGTATATTGACTGTAGAACGGGAGCTCTCTCTCGCTCTCTCTCTTGCTATATGTTGACTGTATCATGCCCAGCCTCGGGCAGCGCTATTATTTAAGAATATGTTGACTGTATGAAAAAAAAAAAAAAAAAAAAATGTTTACCTTTTAGGGGGGGGGGGGGGGGGCTGCTCGCGTTTACATCTTGCACAGGGCCTCGCATTTCTCCCAGGCGGCCCTGGTTACAAGCACATACACACAAATGCACGGTCGCAAGCACCCTCCTCTCCCAGCAACGTAATCACTCACACAGGTGTAATACTCACAGTAATCAGACACAGGCAGGAGCAACCAGCGATACTTCTCTCTCTTTGGTTCACTCTTCTATTTCTCTCTCTCTCTCTCTCTCTGTTTCATTCTTCTATCTCTCTTTCTCTCTCTGTTTCACTCTTCTATCTCTCTTTCTCTCTCTCTGTTTCACCCGTCTATCACCCAACCTGACCCCGTCTATCACCCAACCTGACCCATCTATCACCCAAACTGACCCCGTCTATCACCCAACCTGACCCCATCTATCACCCAACCTGACCCCGTCTATCACCCAACCTGACCCCGTCTATCCCCCAACCTGACCCCGTCTATCCCTCAACCTGACCCCGTCTATCCCCCATCGCGTTTAAATCTTGCACAGGGCCTCGCATTTCTCCCAGGCGGCCCTGGTTACAAGCACATACACACAAATGCACGGTCGCAAGCACCCTCCTCTCCCAGCAACGTAATCACTCACACAGGTGTAATACTCACAGTAATCAGACACAGGCAGGAGCAACCGGCAATACTTCTCTCTCTTTGGTTCACTCTTCTATTTCTCTCTCTCTCTCTCTCTGTTTCATTCTTCTATCTCTCTTTCTCTCTCTGTTTCACTCTTCTATCTCTCTTTCTCTCTCTCTGTTTCACCCGTCTATCACCCAACCTGACCCCGTCTATCACCCAACCTGACCCATCTATCACCCAAACTGACCCCGTCTATCACCCAACCTGACCCCATCTATCACCCAACCTGACCCCGTCTATCACCCAACCTGACCCCGTCTATCACCCAACCTGACCCCATCTATCCCCCAACCTGACCCCGTCTATCCCCCAACCTGACCCCATCTATCCCCCAACCTGACCCCGTCTATCCCCCAACCTGACCCCGTCTATCACCCAACCTGACCCCGTCTATCACCCAACCTGACCCCATCTATCACCCAACCTGACCCCGTCTATCACCCAACCTGACCCCGTCTATCACCCAACCTGACCCCGTCTATCACCCAAACTGACCCTGTCTATCCCCCAACCTGACCCCGTCTATCCCCCAACCTGACTCCGTCTATTACCCAACCTGACCCCGTCTATCACCCAACCTGACCCCATCTATCACCCAACCTGACCCCGTCTATCACCCAACCTGACCCCGTCTATCACCCAACCTGACCCCGTCTATCACCCAAACTGACCCTGTCTATCCCCCAACCTGACCCCATCTATCACCCAACCTAACCCATAGTCTATCACCCAACCTAACCCCGTCTATCACCCAAACTGACCCTGTC
This sequence comes from Notolepis coatsorum, assembly GCF_963971535.1. Taxonomy (NCBI): domain Eukaryota; kingdom Metazoa; phylum Chordata; class Actinopteri; order Aulopiformes; family Paralepididae; genus Notolepis; species Notolepis coatsorum. Next base: position 77,507,568 of record NC_140178.1, on the reverse strand, counting down.
TATCCCCCAACCTGACCCCATCTATCACCCAACCTAACCCATAGTCTATCACCCAACCTAACCCCGTCTATCACCCAAACTGACCCCGTCTATCACCCAACCTGACCCCGTCTATCCCCCAACCTGACCCCGTCTATCCCTCAACCTGACCCCGTCTATCCCCCAACCTGACCCTGTCTATCCGAACATTTTGCTCTCCCTCAGTTTGGCTGACTAATTGAATTTGCAGCTGGTTTTTAATTAACGACGGGGGGCGATTTGCATAAACCCAGGCGATTTGCATACGTGGGGGCGGCCCCTCCCCCTGCATGTCTGAGTGCCTGGCATGGAGCCAAGAGCTGGTGAGGAAACTGTCTTCAGAGAGAGAGAGAAGGAGGGAGGGAGGGAGGGAGGAGAAAGGGGGGCGGAGGATAAGGTGTCTGCAGACGAAGGAGAAGAGGAAAAGCAGATGGAGGAAAGAGAAGGAAACTAATGAGAGACAAATAACTCTCATGCCATGAGACTGGGTGACGAGGGGGGGGGGGGGGGGGGGTGGCAGGACAGACACACACAAAACAATACTGGCACAAAATAGCTGCACAGATTTCTCCATCAAGTGCGCTAATTGACAAAACAAAATGACGAGGGGGGGGGACGTGACGCATGCATTCTATACTACTCATCTTACAAACAGCCCATAATTGGCTCTATGCAGATGTGCTGGGCGGGCTTCACTAACGAGATGCGGTAAAGAGGTGCACTGCAGTGCATTCGTGGACCGCTGCTTAGACGCAGCACCGTGGAGACGAGGGTTGTACAGTACGTATCCTCAACTCACAGCGAGCACCTTCTCTGGCACTGGAGTGTGTGTGTGTGTGTGTGTGTGTGTGTGTGTGTGTGTGTGTGTGTGTGTGTGTGTGTGTGTGTGTGTGTGTGTGTGTGTGTGTGTGTGTGTGTGACTGTGTGTGTGTGTGCGTTCGTGCTTGCGTGTGAGCGTGCTTGCGTGCGAGCGTGCGTGCGTGCGTGCGTGTGTGTGTGTGATGTGCATGAGAGAGAGGAACGTTTGAGGAGTTTTGAACTGAATTTAACTGCTATAGAGCCTGGGAGAGAGAACGATATTGAACTAGTATGGAATTAATGGCAATCCACTGCCAAGACACACACACACACACACACATACACACACTAGGGCTGGATATTGAAATCACTCTTACAGTAATGATGGAATTACGTGAATTACGTGATCATTTTTATTATGTGATTTCGAAATTTGATGTCATATGATACCAAATTTCGATACCTAAGTAGTTAATCTCATCAGTGTCAGTGAGCCAATACACATGTTTGTTCCAAAATATAACATTTCTTCTGTTCAACCACAATCCAAAATCATCGAAAATATAACAAAGTTTAGGATTGACAAAGTAAGGTATCGGAAAAGGTATAATTTTGGTATCAGTATCAAATCCCAGGTATCGGGTGTTGGCACCAGTATAAAACATGTTGAAACAATACCCAGCCCTAACACACACAGCCCACAGTACAGTACCATCCATCACCCGCCACCCCACCCCATCTTGTATTAATGCCCCTCCTGTAACGCGTGTTAGTCAGGTCTGTCTGGAGGACGTGATGTTAGACAGGTCTCTCTGGAGGACGTGATGTTAGACAGGTCTGTCTGGAGGACGTGATGTTAGTCAGGTCTGTCTGGAGGACGTGATGTTAGACAGGTCTGTCTGGAGGACGTGATGTTAGAGAGGTCTGTCTGGAGGACGTGATGTTAGACAGGTCTGTCTGGAGGACGTGATGTTAGTGAGGTCTGTCTGGAGGACGTGATGTTAGAGAGGTCTGTCTGGAGGACGTGGTGTTAGAGAGGTCTGTCTGGAGGACGTGATGTTAGTGAGGTCTGTCTGGAGGACGTGATGTTAGAGAGGTCTGTCTGGAGGACGTGGTGTTAGAGAGGTCTGTCTGGAGGACGTGGTGTTAGAGAGGTCTGTCTGGAGGACGTGATGTTAGAGAGGTCTGTCTGGAGGATGTGATGTTAGAGAGGTCTGTCTGGAGGACGTGGTGTTAGAGAGGTCTGTCTGGAGGACGTGGTGTTAGAGAGGTCTGTCTGGAGGATGTGATGTTAGAGAGGTCTGTCTGGAGGATGTGGTGTTAGAGAGGTCTCTCTGTAGGACGTGGTGTTAGAGAGGTCTGTCTGGAGGACGTGGTGTTAGAGAGGTCTGTCTGGAGGACGTGGTGTTAGAGAGGTCTGTCTGGAGGACGTGATGTTAGACAGGTCTGTCTGGAGGACGTGGTGTTAGAGAGGTCTGTCTGGAGGACGTGGTGTTAGAGAGGTCTGTCTGGAGGACGTGATGTTAGAGAGGTCTGTCTGGAGGACGTGATGTTAGAGAGGTCTGTCTGGAGGACGTGATGTTAGAGAGGTCTGTCTGGAGGTGGAGGACGTGATGTTAGAGAGGTCGGTCTGGAGGACCTGGTGTTAGACAGGTCTCTCTGGAGGACGTGATGTTAGAGAGGTCTGTCTGGAGGACGTGGTGTTAGAGAGGTCTGTCTGGAGGACGTGGTGTTAGAGAGGTCTCTCTGTAGGACGTGGTGTTAGAGAGGTCTGTCTGGAGGACGTGGTGTTAGAGAGGTCTGTCTGGAGGACGTGGTGTTAGAGAGGTCTGTCTGGAGGACGTGGTGTTAGAGAGGTCTGTCTGGAGGACGTGGTGTTAGAGAGGTCTCTCTGTAGGACGTGGTGTTAGAGAGGTCTCTCTGTAGGACGTGGTGTTAGAGAGGTCTCTCTGTAGGACGTGGTGTTAGAGAGGTCTGTCTGGAGGACGTGGTGTTAGAGAGGTCTGTCTGGAGGACGTGGTGTTAGAGAGGTCTCTCTGTAGGACGTGGTGTTAGAGAGGTCTCTCTGTAGGACGTGGTGTTAGAGAGGTCTCTCTGTAGGACGTGGTGTTAGAGAGGTCTGTCTGGAGGACGTGGTGTTAGAGAGGTCTGTCTGGAGGACGTGATGTTAGAGAGGTCTGTCTGGAGGATGTGATGTTAGAGAGGTCTGTCTGGAGGATGTGATGTTAGTCAGGTCTGTCTGTAGGACGTGGTGTTAGAGAGGTCTGTCTGGAGGACGTGATGTTAGAGAGGTCTGTCTGTAGGACGTGGTGTTAGAGAGGTCTGTCTGGAGGACGTGATGTTAGACAGGTGTGTCTGGAGGACGTGATGTTAGAGAGGTCTGTCTGGAGGACGTGGTGTTAGAGAGGTCTGTCTGGAGGATGTGATGTTAGACAGGTCTGTCTGGAGGACGTGGTGTTAGAGAGGTCTGTCTGGAGGACGTGATGTTAGTCAGGTCTGTCTGGAGGACGTTGTGTTAGAGAGGTCTGTCTGGAGGACGTGGTGTTAGAGAGGTCTGTCTGGAGGACGTTGTGTTAGAAAGGTCTGTCTGGAGGACGTGGTGTTAGAGAGGTCTGTCTGGAGGACGTTGTGTTAGAGAGGTCTGTCTGGAGGACGTTGTGTTAGAGAGGTCTGTCTGGAGGACGTGGTGTTAGAGAGGTCTGTCTGGAGGACGTGATGTTAGTCAGGTCTGTCTGGAGGACGTTGTGTTAGAGAGGTCTGTCTGGAGGACGTGGTGTTAGAGAGGTCTGTCTGGAGGACGTGATGTTGGAGAGGTCTGTCTGGAGGACGTGGTGTTAGAGAGGTCTGTCTGGAGGACGTGGTGTTAAAGAGGTCTCTCTGTAGGACGTGGTGTTAGAGAGGTCTGTCTGGAGGATGTGATGTTAGAGAGGTCTGTCTGTAGGACGTGGTGTTAGAGAGGTCTGTCTGGAGGATGTGGTGTTAAAGAGGTCTCTCTGTAGGACGTGGTGTTAGAGAGGTCTGTCTGGAGGATGTGATGTTAGAGAGGTCTGTCTGGAGGACGTGATGTTAGACAGGTCTGTCTGGAGGACGTGATGTTAGACAGGTCTGTCTGGAGGACGTGATGTTAGACAGGTCTGTCTGGAGGACTTGATGTTAGACAGGTCTGTCTGGAGGACGTGATGTTAGACAGGTCTGTCTGGAGAACGTGATGTGCGAGGAGGCTGCTGGCTGGGGCTGCATATGCACCGCATTCTTGGCAGTGTGGTGGCAGAGCCGGTAAGACGGTGCTAAGCACTGAAACAGCTGGTATGGAGTATGTATGTATATATGGAGTATGTATGTATATATGGAGTATGTGTGTGTATATATGGAGTGTGTGTGTATATATGTGTGTGTGTGTATATATGAGTGTGTGTGTGTGTGTGTGTGTGTGTGTGTGTGTGTGTGTGTGTGTGTGTGTGTGTGTGTGTGTGTGTGTGTGTGTGTGTGTGTGTGTGTGTGTGTGTGTGTGTGTGTGTGTGTGTATACTGTATATGGAGTGTGTGTGTATATGGAGTATGTGTGTGTATATATGGAGTATGTATGTATATATATATGGAGTGTGTATATATATATGGAGTGTGTTACAAAGGATCAGATTAAACCGAATATATATATTTATTGATTGATATATATTGCATAGTATTTGTATATCGTTTGATATCCCTTGTATATTCCTTGTACATATACACGGAATGTCCCTTTAGCCTAGTGCAGACCATAATATTTCATTCTCCTATTGGACAGCGGTCCACAGGCGCCAGAGCCGTGCCTCCAGAGTCAGGTTCAAGGCCACCGACAAGACATGTCTGTGCATGCCCGGCCTTGCCCAGGGATACGAGACAGAAATGAGATTGGCACTAGATTGTTCGCCGTGCATATAAATATGGCGCAGGTGAATACAGAAGCACTTAGTCAGAAGTCCAGAGTTACCCAATAAGTTGAAGCCTCACCCACGATACAACGTGCGGTGAAGTATGGCCTGTTTGGCCCCAAATAGAGCATTGAGACCGCGTGCGAATTAATAACTGAATTGTCAGAGTTTGGCGCTATACCGTCGAGTGCGACATATTTCAATTAAGTCAGTAATAGTCTATTTGTGTATAGTGTATCGTGCGGCTAAAGTTCTACAGTGACCAGCATCACCAACGCTTCCTCGTACCAGCTAGAGTGCTTATCCAGGCTGGGCTGCTTTCATGGCGCTTTCACCCGAGGAGACCTAGACGAGAACCGTGTGGACATGTACACTGGATTAATCTACCCGACGACTACATAGCCCTTTGCGACTGGATTATATTTGCTTTGGTCCTGTGATTTATGGAGCGGAGAATCGCCGACGCCTACACGTGTGGGATTTACCCTGTGAGGAGCCAGGTCGAGTCGGCGCCTCAGAGAGCCTGAGGCCGGCTAGCTTTCTTCACTGTGGAGCTACAGTCTACGGAGAACAGCTGTATTCGTCTGTGGATCAAGAGACTATTGCACCGTCTCCTGTACTTGGAGTCTCCTTAGTCATCGTTGACCAGACTCTCTACTACCGACAGATCCTCTACCCCTGCTGGCTTACAACCGGGGGGACCCTTCCAGTATCTCCCGCTATATATTACTAGTGTACCATAGATATAATTCCCTAAGATTCAGGTTGTATAATTACCTCCTGCGTAACCACAGAATGGACATTCATTATTGATTTGCCTACGCATATTCCTTTGCCTTATAAGCGCATCCAAAGTATAATAGAGAAGTATATTATGTACCTTTTGCTGCAATAAATACTTGATTATACCTTTGTGTGGAACCGATTCAATGTGGGAAGTGTTCATCATATTTATATATCATGTACTGTATGGCCAGTAATTAAAGTACATAAAGCGGTAGTGGTTTAATGATACCATACTTATCAATACAGTCAGGGAATTGTACCCCTCAGTTACAATTGGTCCTTCGAGCCGGAGGGTAACTAGTGTAATATTAATATAGTGGTATTAATATTGACATGGCCTATGATGAACACTCCACAAAACGGTTCTCCTAAAGTAGATCGCCCGCAGCGTAGACGGCAGACACCTCAGTACTTAGAGGATTACGTTGCCAATATACTACCTAGCTTTCTACAGACGGTAAACGCGGAAAAGGTAGATAGTAAAATTATGTCCGACCCTATCGACCAGGCTACCCCGCCAATAGAGGCCCTAGTGGGTTCTAACGTAACTGACCAAGCTCACGGTAGGGACCAGGAGGGACCCGACATGACTTTACCCCCCGCCAAGACCGAAGAAGTAGTCCCCGGAGAGCTCCAGGATAAAGACAGCCCTCCAGGGATGGAACTCTACCCGCTACAAGAAGAGGAGAGCACCCCGGAGATGGATCTCCAGGACTCGCCACAGGAGAACAGATCCCCAACGAGTACTGCCAGGAGCGGATCACCTCAACCAGCGTCTTCCCCCAGCGAGGCGGACAAGATGCTGGCACAGGCATTCCTCGCCAGCCTAGCAGCCTCAACAGAGCGCGATCGACTCCAAGCACAGACGCTTAGTGAGCGCGAACATTCTTCCATGGAAAGAGAACGCCTTCAGGCGCAGCAACGGAGCGACGAAGATCGTATACGTCTAGAGATTAGACGCCTTCAGACGGAAGAGAATATGGTAAGGGACCGGGCCGAAGCCCAGCGCGCCGCTGCCGGTGCCCAAAGAGAAGCAGAGCGCGACCTCGCTCTCACCAAGCGCGAAGCCGAGCGCGACCGATTACAAGCGAAGATAATGGAGCAGCTGATCACCAGGGCAACACCCCCTCCCTCCGCACGGGGTTCCAGGGCCTCGTCAAGACAAGGGTCAAGGGCACCCTCCCCTACCCGATCAAGCGACCCTGAGCCCGACCACCAGAGAGAGCCTATACCCCCCTCCGAACCCCTTCCCCGACCGGTCCAAGTGAGACCCAGCTACAAGGAAGAAACGGTCTACACCGCGGAGAGGCTAAATAGACGACTACAGGATCTAGAGGACCTGCCAGAGGAAGAAGAAGAGGGAGAGGAGGAGAGTCAAGCCCGACAGCAGCACAGTACTCCACAGGACCAGGAGGTCCAGTACAGCCCAGGCTCTACCCCCGCGGCTCTGCGCTACAGACCCCGACTCAATTCACGGGTGAGCTTGACGCACGACCAGCCCCGAGGAACAGCACCTGGATACGCGGGCCATGGTACCCAGCAGGTACCAGCCCACCAAGAGGCGTAAGAGGAGACTCGCCTAGGAGGCCTCTCTTCCAACGCTCACCGATGTGCCAGCCATCCATGGCATCATACATTGGCACACCGACGTTTCCGGACTTCACCCACGAGAACAGAGCACAGTACACGGAGCTACGAATGTGCTTAGAGACAATGATGTCCGATGTAGCTGATGAACCGTACAAGTATGCTATCCTACTGAAGCACCTCAAGGTGCCCCGAGCGCACAATATAGCGCTGGCCTATGCCACCTCTACTACCCCATACACAGCGGCTCTAGCAGCACTCGACCAAAGATATGGACGCATATGGGACTAGTCAAGTCAAGTCAAGTCAAGAGTTTTAATTGTCACGGCATACAGGTATACAATGAAATGCGGGTGGTCTTGCCCGCAACGATGTGCAATACAGTGGTACATATAATAGAATCAAAAGAAGAAACAACATTGTGCAGTAACAGGTAGCAGGTAACATGGAGTGACATCTCGGTATCTGTACATAGTTATTTACAGCGCATGTTTGACATGCTAGTTAGCTTTGGTAGTGCAATACACTGTTCCTGTTATTCTAATTTAAAGTGTCCTTTCCTTTGGCCATAAGTGTGCGTGTGTGCGACATGAGTGTGTGCCCGCTCATGTTAAAGTGTTAAGTGGCTGCTCGTGTGTGAGCGTGCACAGTGTGCGTGTCGTGTGTGTGTTCATGTGTGCTTGTGTGTGGACAGTTCAATGTTCTGAGCACTCAATGTACATTGTTCATGGCTCTGATGGCCTGGGGGAAGAAGCTGAGCCTAAGCCGCTCTGTCCTAGTAGCTGGGATTTGCAGGCGTCTGCCTGACCTCAGCAGCTGAAACAGGCTGTTATTGGGGTGGTGAGGGTCTTTCATTATCCTGCAGGCTCTGGATTTGCACCTCTTGTTGTATAGAACCTGCAGGGGGGGTAGTGCAATACCCGTGGTACGCTCGGCTGAGCGCACCACTTTCTGTAGGGCCTTCTTGTCCTGTGCCGTGCTGTTTCCATACCAGGCAGTGATGTTTCCGGTCAGGATGCTCTCTACAGCTCCTGAGTAGAAGGACTGGAGTATCTTCCCCGATACTCTGAACTTCCTTAACTGTCTCAGGTGGTAGAGACGCTGTTTCGCCTTCTTTACTACTGTGCCTATGTGTGTTGACCATGTCAGGTCCTCTGAGATGTGGACCCCCAGGTACTTGAAGCTGCTCACCCTGTCCACGGTAGCCCCGTTTATCATCAGTGGTGTGTGTGTCTCCTGCTGTCCTCTCCTATAATCCACGATCAGTTCCTTGGTTTTGCCAATGTTCAGGAGCAGGCTGTTGTCCTGGCACCAGCGTTCCAGTACCTCAACCTCCTCCCGGTAGGCCTTCTCGTCGTTGTCCGAGATCAGCCCCACCACCACCGTGTCATCTGCGAACTTCACTATGGAGTTGGAGCTGAACTTGGCCACACAGTCGTGTGTGTAGAGTGAGTACAGCAGGGGGCTCAGAACACAGCCCTGGGGGGACCCGATGCTCAGGGTGATGGTGTTGGAGGTCTGACCCCCCACCCTGACCGCCTGGGGTCTTTCGCTCAGAAAGTCCAGTACCCAGGCGCTCAGGGCGGAGCTCAGACCTAGCTCGATCAGCTTGTCCACCAGTCTGGTGGGGACTATGGTGTTGAACGCTGAGCTGTAGTCAATGAACAACAGTCTCACATAGCCCCCCTTCTGACGGTCAAGGTGCGAGAGGGTGCTGTGCAGTACCTGGGAGACCGCGTCGTCGGTGGACCCGTTTGTCCTGTATGCAAATTGCATAGGGTCCATATCACTGGGGAGGGAGGCACAAATGTGGTCCTTGACCAGCCTCTCGAAACATTTCATGACCACAGAGGTGAGTGCCACCGGTCTGTAGTCATTTGGACATGCTGGGGAGGGTTTCTTCGGCACAGGGATGATGGTAGACCTCTTGAAGCAGGCAGGGACCACTGACTCCGCCAGTGATTGATTAAATATGGCGGTGAACACAGGGGCCAGCTGGTTGGCACAGGTCTTGAGTATACGTCCTGTTATGCCATCTGGGCCAGCAGCCTTCCTGGTGTTCACCTGCATAAATGCTCTTCTCACACTGTGTTCCGACAACGAGAGAGCGTCCCCCCCCCCTCGCGGTTGCCCCCCCCCCTCCACAACAGCCGGCGCGCCAGTGACGTCGCTAGCCGGAGAGCCGGCAGCGCCACTGTCTACACCAAACCGAGCGTAGAAGGTGTTGAGCTTGTCCGCGAGGGAGGCGTCGTCGCTCCCCATTGATGGGGCGCTGACTTTATAGTCAGTTATTGTCTTCAGTCCCTGCCATAATCCTCTTGTGTCGTTTTGTGCCATTTGTGTCTCCAGTTTGTCAGCATATGTCCTCTTAGCAAGTTTGACAGCTTTGCGTAGAGTATAGACTGAAGCCTTATACTCCTCCATGTTTCCTGACTCTCTACCCAGGTTGTAGGCGGTGGTACGAGAGTTCAGAGCTGCTCTAATAGTGCTATCCACCCACGGTTTCTGGTTTGGGAAAATCCGCACCGTTTTCCTGAGGACAATACCATCAGCTAATGTTGTTATGTAGCACACCACTATGTCTGCTAGTTCACTGACGTCACTGGCGCTTCCTATGAACATATCCCAATCCGTGTCTGCAAGCACGTCCTTGAGCGTGGCCTCTGATTCGTCGGTCCACTTCTTTATCTCACGTGACACGACGGCGTCACGTGATCTCTGTTGATATGCCGGAAATAGCAAGATGGAGTCATGATCGCTCGAGCTTGTGGACCCCGTTAATGGCGGAGCGGCTACTGCCTTGTAACCCGCTTTGAACGGGGAATAGCAGTGGTCGAGTGTGTTCTTCCCTCTGGTGGAGCAAGTGATGTGCTGAAAAAAGGACGGCATCACTTTCTTCAGGTTGGCCTGGTTGAAATCGCCGGCCACTACCATCGCTGCGTCTGGGTGTTTGATCTGGTGACTGTTGAGATGATCGTGTAATTCGCCCAGCGCTTTGCCCGTATTCGCGTGTGGGGGAATATACACGGCAGTCATGACGACTGCTGTGAACTCCCTCGGGAGGTGAAACGGACGACATAGGATAGAAAGATGTTCCAAGTCCGGCGAACACGAGTTTGAGAGGACCTGCACCCCCTCGGGATTAACCCAGGAATTGTTCGTGATGAGGCAGACTCCGCCGCCGACTACGTAATACAAGAGATAAGGCATATTGACCGCCTACCCCCAGCCACAGACAATCGCTCACTAGATGACCTGTCTATCAAGGTACAATCCCTGGTAGGGATGCTGGGGGCGCAAAGAGAAAAGGGTATGCACGAACTGTACGCGAACTCTAATGTCGAGAGGATTTTAGAGAAGCTTCCGCCCGCCCAACAAGAGCGCTTCAGGCGGCAAAGAGACCACCGTGATCCTAACGGTCCCGAGCCATCCCTCCTAGACCTAGCCGACTTCCTGGCGAGAGAAGTCAACAGCCTACGGTTGGATACGTTCATGCGGAGCACCCCAAGCTCCAGAGAGGGACCTAGGAGAGCAAACGATGGCCGAAGATTGGTGACCGTCATGCACCAATGAGAATCAGTACCGAGCAGCAAGAACCACAGTACCCCCTCGATGAAAGAGAAGTGGAAGATGGTGTGCCCGTACTGCGAAAAGGAACACTGGTTGTCACAATGTGACACGTTCAAGAAGATGACCGCCGACGAGGTGAGTCAATGGATAAAGTCTAACCGACGCTGTTACCGATGTGCGCGCAGTCACATGGCAGCCGATTGCCGCTTAAAGAAGAGGTGTAGTCGGTGTGACGGAGCCCACCTAGATGTCCTACACGACAGTAACAGAAGAAAGCCTGCACCCTCAAGCAGCACAAAGGCAAGTGTTATGTACATTGACCCCGCCAGCAGCGGGGGCGCCCGGGTGCTCTTAAAGGTGGTCCGCGTAACACTGAGTTACCAAGACAAGGTCATGGACACTTACACCGTCCTTGACGACGGGTCAGAGAAGACCCTTCTCCTCGCGTCCGCTGCGGCCCAGCTGGGGCTGCGGGGGAGCGAAAACCAGATGACGATTCGGACAATAAGAAGAGATCTAAAGACGATAAAGGGCGAGAATGTCTCCTTCACTATCGCAGCAAGCGGGCAGCCAGAGAGACGGTATAGGATTACTAATGCTTTCACCAGCCAAGAAATAGGCCTGTCGCAGTACACCTACCCCATCGCCAAGCTGATGGATAAATATGTGCACCTGCGTCAACTACCTATACCGCTCATAGACGGTGCCACCCCGACCCTGCTGATAGGCTCCGACCATGCAGACCTCATCGTCCCGATTGACCGGGTCCACACAGGGCCCAGAGGCTGTCCTGCAGCAGTCGAGACCCGCCTAGTATGGACATTACAAGGCCCCCTCGCTAAGTCTCTTAACCGAACAGCAGCCACTAACTGCCTCCACTCCAGAGTGACAGAAGAAGACACCACCCTCCTACAGCACGTCGAGAGGCTATGGACACTAGAGACAATGCCCTTTAAGAACGAAAAGAAAGACATTCGTTCCAAGGAAGACATTTACGCTATAGCCCTTCTCGAGCAGGGGACAAAGAGAGTCAAAGTCAACGGAGTGATGAGATACGCAACTCCACTCCTGAGGCGAGAGGGTATGCCTACCTTCCACGCCCCAAAAGAAGCGACGGAGCGGTATCTATTGAACACAGAGCGGCGCCTAGCCAGAGACCCCGCTCAAGAGACGGTGTACCGCGCTGAGATTAACAAGCTAATCACAGCGGGACACATAAAGAAAATTGACATTAAAGAGGCCGATCAGACGACCGAATCATGGTACGTGCCGCACCACAAAGTCCACCACAACGGCAAGGATCGTATTGTGTTCAACTGCAGCTACCAGATCGGATCACAAAATCTGAATAAAGAGCTCTTGCCCGGCCCAACACTCGGCCCCTCTCTACTAGGCGTGTTACTACGTTTCCGCCAAGACAAGGTAGCCATCAGCGGCGACATCAAAGGGATGTTCCTGCAGGTGAGACTAGTGGAGGAGGACAAGCCCCTGCTGCGGTTCCTATGGAGAGAGAGGATCGGGGATGAGCAACCAGCCATCTATCAATGGGAAGTCCTCCCTTTCGGAACCACATGCAGCCCATGCTGTGCTACGTTTGCACTGCAAAAACACGTCGCAGAGGACCCAGCAGCTGATGAAGAGGTCCGACAAAGTGTAGGAAATAGTTTCTACGTGGACAACTGTCTGCAAAGCGTCTCGACGCCAGAAGAAGCCGAGGCCCTTCTACTCAAGCTCCGCGCCTCCCTGATCAAAGGCGGCTTTGATCTCAGGCAGTGGGCCAGCAGCGACCCGCAAGTATTGCGCAGCCTCTCCCCCGAGGACAAGGCAGCAAGCAGCGAGACCTGGATGGCGACCATCCCAGGAGAAGCCCAAGAAATGACATTAGGACTAGTCTGGCGCTTCAAAACAGACTCGCTCCATTATAAACACACACCCCTGACTAAGGAGCAGGGAAGGTCGACTGCACTACCGACCACCAGACGGAGTGTATACAGAACACTCGCCAGACAATATGACCCGTTGGGATGTATTCTACCTTACACCACCAGGGCAAAGATGATTGTAAGAGCGTTATGGGACAAGGACCAGGGCTGGGACGACCCCATACCCGAACACTTTGCATCCACATGGAGAGAGTGGGAGACGGAACTCAGCTCACTCCCAGGTGTCAACATACGCCGCAGCTACTTCCCACCCACAGTGAGGCCGGAGACGTGCCAGATGGACCTGCACGTCTTCAGCGACGCCTCCGAAGTAGCCTACGGTTCGGTGGCCTACTTGCGTGCCCGAGAGGAGGGAGGAGAAATACATACTGCTTTCATCCTGGCTCGCTCAAGAATAGCCCCACGAAAGCAACAATCTATCCCGCGTCTAGAGCTCTGCGCAGCCCTAGCAGGAGCGCAACTCGCCACGTTAATCCAACGTGAACTCACCATTCCGGTGCAAAGAACAATCTTGTGGTCAGACTCCACGACAGTACTCACATGGATCCGGTCTGATTCGTGCAGATACAAGGTCTTCGTGGGAGTCAGAGTCACAGAGATTCAAGATTTAACAGAAGTAGCAAGCTGGAGGTATGTGGACACAAAACACAACCCAGCTGACGTCATCACCCAGGGAATGTCCCTGGATGACCTCACCCGTCACAACCTATACAGTGACGGGCCAGAGTTCCTCAAGCTCCCGGAAGAAGAGTGGCCTACACCCACCCCACGGGAAGCGAGTAAAGAGGAGGCCGAAAACAAGAAATCTATGTTCTGTGGATTGAACACACTCGTCTCCACAGACCCCGACATAGACGATTGCCTCACCCTAGAGAGTGCGCAGCTAAAGACATTCCTGTGGCACCACCCAGAGGTTCAGCTCACTACTGACATTACAGCAGCTGACTACGAAGAAGCAGAACTTCTTCTACTACAACGAGCCCAGAGAGACTCGTTCCCCGATGAGCTAGACTGTCTACAGAGAGCAAAGCCCGTCCCATTAGACAGCAGACTGCTCCACCTAGCCCCCGAGAGCGACGCCCATGGTCTCATCAGAGTGGGTGGTCATCTGCGGAGAGTTCCAGACTTACCGGATGACGTCAAACAGCCGACACAAGGTCACAGAGCTGATCATAAAGAAATACGACGAGGATGTGCATCACGCCGGGGCAGAGAGAGTCTTCGCGGAGATCAGACGTCGTTATTGGATACTGCAAGGGAGAGAAGCAGTGCGGCGCTTCCAGCGAACCTGTCTAGACTGTCGTAAGTGGCGAGCGCAGCCCAGTATACCCCGGATGGCTGACCTACCTCCCTGTCGCCTCCGACTCGGCGACAAGCCTTTTCACTCCACCGGTATGGACTGTTTCGGCCCGCTGTATATAAAGAAAGGAAGAGGAACCGAGAAGCGGTGGGGTATTGTATTCAAATGCATGACCACCCGAGCGATGCATATAGAACTCCTTCCAACCATGAGCACAGACTCATTCCTTATGGCCTTCCGAAGATTCACATCGCGGAAAGGCAAACCGTCTATATTATTGTCTGATCACGGGACAAACTTCAAAGGCGGAGAAAGAGAGCTGAGAGAGAGCTTCCAAGCTATGGGCCCAGAACTTAAGACCCACCTCGCTCCATCCCAGATTGACTTCCAGTTTAATCCCCCGAACGCACCTCACTTCGGTGGAACTTGGGAACGAGAAGTACGTTCAATAAAGACAGCCCTGTACGCCGTGCTTGGGGCCCAGACCGTGGCGGAAGAAGTCCTAATGACAGTCCTCACGGAGATCGAGGGAGTATTGAACTCAAAGCCCCTCGGTTACGTCTCAAGTGATGTAGCAGATGTCGACCCAGTCACCCCCAACACACTCTTGATGGGGCGGCTTGACCCCGTGCTACCACAGACAATGTACAGGCCTGAAGAAGCGAACGGCCGAAGAATGTGGAGGTACAGTCAAGTATTGGCTGACAAGTTTTGGAACAGCTTCCTACTCCACTATCTACCGTCTCTACAGACCCGCCAGAAATGGGTGAAAGAGAGAGACAATTTGACAGAAGGAACAGTCGTCATGATTATCGACCAGTCACTACCCCGAGCTATGTGGCCGGCTGGCCGCGTAAGCAAAGTGATCACCGGTGCCGACGGAAAGGTCCGAGCAGCCGAAGTGCTCGTCCAAGGACGGATCTACACCCGACCCGTGGCGAGGCTAATAGAACTGCCAAGGCTCCCCGATACTATCGATGACGACCATGACCCCATGACTTTGTGAACTGCCCGACCCCTCACAACAGACATTGAGTAGTGGACAGTGCGGTTAATCTGTCTCTGCTTAGCTAATTAGGTGGGACTAATTAGGGGGCGGCTGTTACAAAGGATCAGATTAAACCGAATATATATATTTATTGATTGATATATATTGCATAGTATTTGTATATCGTTTGATATCCCTTGTATATTCCTTGTACTTATACACAGAATGTCCCTTTAGCCTAGTGCAGACCATAATATTTCATTCTCCTATTGGACAGCGGTCCACAGGCGCCAGAGCCGTGCCTCCAGAGTCAGGTTCAAGGCCACCGACAAGACATGTCTGTGCATGCCCGGCCTTGCCCAGGGATACGAGACAGAAATGAGATTGGCACTAGATTGTTCGCCGTGCATATAAATATGGCGCAGGTGAATACAGAAGCACTTAGTCAGAAGTCCAGAGTTACCCAATAAGTTGAAGCCTCACCCACGATACAACGTGCAGTGAAGTATGGCCTGTTTGGCCCCAAATAGAGCATTGAGACCGCGTGCGAATTAATAACTGAATTGTCAGAGTTTGGCGCTATACCGTCGAGTGCGACATATTTCTATTAAGTCAGTAATAGTCTATTTGTGTATAGTGTATCGTGCGGCTAAAGTTCTACAGTGACCAGCATCACCAACGCTTCCTCGTACCAGCTAGAGTGCTTATCCAGGCTGGGCTGCTTTCATGGCGCTTTCACCCGAGGAGACCTAGACGAGAACCGTGTGGACATGTACACTGGATTAATCTACCCGACGACTACATAGCCCTTTGCGGCTGGATTATATTTGCTTTGGTCCTGTGATTTATGGAGCGGAGAATCGCCGACGCCTACACGTGTGGGATTTACCCTGTGAGGAGCCAGGTCGAGTCGGCGCCTCAGAGAGCCTGAGGCCGGCTAGCTTTCTTCACTGTGGAGCTACAGTCTACGGAGAACAGCTGTATTCGTCTGTGGATCAAGAGACTATTGCACCGTCTCCTGTACTTGGAGTCTCCTTAGTCATCGTTGACCAGACTCTCTACTACCGACAGATCCTCTACCCCTGCTGGCTTACAACCGGGGGGACCCTTCCAGTATCTCCCGCTATATATTACTAGTGTACCATAGATATAATTCCCTAAGATTCAGGTTGTATAATTACCTCCTGCGTAACCAGAGAATGGACATTCATTATTGATTTGCCTACGCATATTCCTTTGCCTTATAAGCTTTGTGTGGAACCGATTCAATGTGGGAAGTGTTCATCTTATTTATATATCATGTACTGTATGGCCAGTAATTAAAGTACATAAAGCGGTAGTGGTTTAATGATACCATACTTATCAATACAGTCAGGGAATTGTACCCCTCAGTTACAGAGTGTGTATATATATATATAGTATGTCAGTGGAGGTTATTCCATGACAACACGTGAAACACAAATTCACTCATAATTCATAATTATTATTAATTTACATATATATATATAATTTGTTTTTATTATTATTATTATAAAAAAAAATATTATAAATTTTTTCCTTTGTAAAAAAGAAATTTCTTCAAAAATGGCCAAAAGTGACAGCTCTGAGCTCTCTGATCAGGCCTGCTGCACTGCAGTCAGTAATGGCTAGCTGTCAATCACTCTGGTGTAACTTTCCCTGCACGGGCTGACCGGGATGAATATAATAGCCAATCAAAATAGGCTATTAACGTATCTAAGCCCGGTCCGTGCATCTAAACTCTTGCCATTGAATGGGGGATTAAATGATTGACAGCCTTGAAATCCAATCAGAGAATGCCTGGCAATGCCAGTGCGTATACCTGCGCAGCTGCAGCTGGACTGGCGTCAGTGTTCTAGAAGTTGCATCATCTCACGTGTGCAATTTGCCTGAAAGAGACTGGAGTCTGAAGAAGAACATTAATTTGCCTAATATAATCATTCATATTTTAAGATCTTTATTCAATTGTTCACTTATTGTTGTGCACTGCATCGTTTACTTGGATGATATATCTTTTTTTTTTTTTTCTCAGTTGAAGACAGTAGTGTAGTTCTAACTAACTTGTTGTAGCTGGCTAATAGGTCATTATTTTTGCAAAGAATTATGGATGCTGCTCCAAACATCGTAGATCGGATCCTACAGGATTCTTTTCACACATTCTCCTATGAAGAAAAGCTAAGAGTGAAAGCAGACGGAAGACCAAAACCAAACATCAACTTGAGTCAACAACTTGTGTCGGGACGACAACGTCGTTTTCAACCAGCTAAGTATGATAAAGTGCTGTGGTTAACTGGGAGCATGCAAACCAATCGCACGTATTGATGGCCGTGCATTATGTTTAAGTCTCCTGCTGGAGGTTTCGGGTGTTCAAAGTTTGCAAGAGAGGTACGAAGCACGGCGTCATGACTATTGTTTACAATTTCCATGGGAATGGGATTAGTGTCTCGAGTCGGAATATTCAACGGAAGATGAGATCGGTTGAGTTGGCAATGCTTTTGTGTTGACTTGAATCGCTTGGGTGACCAGTTTCTACAGTCCCGAAAATGGAACGTTTCACAAAAGACTGTTTGCATTTTTGGATTTACAACATTGAACGAAATATCAAAGGATGGATTTTATTTACAAGTGATCTGAAGGGACTGGGACACTATTTCTTCGTAACGAAGTACATCAAATGGTGAGTGGATTTAAATATATATATATATATATATATATATATATATATATATATATATATATATATATATATATATATATATATATATATATATATATATATATTGGACTGCTGCGTCCAGTGTGTCAGTGACGTGTGTGTGGCTGAAATGTGTGTGTTTACTTTCGAATTACCAACGTAATTGTCCTTTTAAGTGTTACATAAAACCCATCTGTGGCCTTGTGCAGAGGAAGGTGGTAAATACATGTTAGAGGAGAGGAAGGGATGCTATGTGTCTTTCTGGTCATCACCAGCTGTTCCTGAAGTCTGGGGCCAGGCGGATGTTTCTCAGGAAGTTTGTCAGAAGGTTATGGGAAGCTCCTTCAGATAAAATCGGTTCCTGAAGTAATCAGGTGTTGTGGCTGATATTTGACTGAGAGGCTGAGGTTCAGCACCTTGTTTTCACCGTGCTGCTCTTATTGACGTTTCCCTCGATATTCCAATGTACAGTTTTGCTTGTGCAGTTGTACAGTTTCCCCCACCCCGCCTATACCCACCCAACCACCTCCAATGTACAGCCCCCCCCCCCACTAATCACTAATCAAGCCCTTTCCTATGGCATTGAGATTATTTGAGAAATTCATTTTTGAGAAATGAACACCAACCTGTAGAATTTGTTTGCAACTGTAATACAGTTCAAAGGGGTTTGGATTGGAAGCATTTCTCACAAGACACTCACATATTCTTCCAGACATCAGAAATAAGAATAAGAACTGTTTGAATGGTTTTGTATGTTACCAACTGTCAACTTCTCACAGAATGTTTAGAATCTTTCTTCCAGCAGGCCAGCAGGTAACCATGGTAACCACTCCACTCCATAAACATTCCATGCAGGGCAAAGATACACAGCACACTCAATCAAAACCTTCAACAAATTGACCTGATCTGCTTTTATTTTTCAAAGGGCATACATCTGTAAAGACACATCAAATGCCAAAAAAAAGCATGTACCATTGACTCAGAATGGTCTGTTTTATTGAAATTGTCACAGCAGTAGTTTGTTTATACTTCAGAAGTATGATATTAAACATGGTCCCCAAAATGAATGGAAGCGAATGAGGAGCCTGACACCTAGGAGGAATGGGGGTGTTGCAGCCTTGGGGATATTTAAAAAATATAATTTAATATAATCATTTGTGCTTCACCAAAAAATTTGGTCAGCAGCCGCCACTGGAGTATGTGTGTGTATATATGGTGTAACGTCTGGGCTTTCTCTCCCTATTCAGGATTGGAAGCTCTGCTGCCATCCTGGAATTCTCACTCTGTCTCTGTAATTATCCTGATTGTCGTCACCTGCTGTCTCTGTAATTATCCTGATTGTTGTCACCTGCCTGTGTTTGTGTCACTGGTTCTGATTGGGTCTGCTGGCTGTATTGAGGCCTTTATAGTAATACTTTGCCTCTCTCTTTCTGTCGGTTCTTCAGCAGTGTTACTGGGAACAGCCGTCCACGGGCAGAAGTCGGATATCTCGCCCGTTATCATGATTTGAAGTTATCTTTACTTAAGGTCAAGAAGTCGGATCTTGTCCCCACCTACAACTCAGGATCCTCTGCACCCTATAGACAGGCTGACCATCAATAATGCGAGGCAGAGGGACCGCAGGAAGTGGCGGGGACAAGGGCGATGAGAGGAATGGCTTCAACAGGGACACATGAAATGTCGGATGAACCCTCATAGAGGCCGGAAGTCGCAGCCTGTAAGCCACAGGGTTCACCCGACGAACCACTTTAAAGGGCCCTATGAAGCGAGGAGCCAGCTTCCTGGATTCCACCCAGAGAGGGAGATCACGGGTGGAAAGCCAAACCTGCTGTCCAGGACGGAAAACCGGAGCCGGACGACGCTTGCGGTTAGCCTGCCGCTGAGACTTAACAGAGGCCATCTGCAGTGCCGCCTGCACCCTGTTCCACGTCCTGCGACAGCGAGCCACATGTGCCTGGGCCGATGGCACCTCAGCCTCCTGCTCCTGTTCGGGAAACAGAGGAGGTTGAAAACCATATTGACACTGAAAGGGAGACATACCAGTAGAGGAGGAGAGGAGGGTATTATGCACGTACTCAGCCCAGGCCAACCTCCTACTCCACATCGCCGGACACCCGGCAACGTAGCACCTCAGGACACCCTCTAGATCCTGGTTGACGCGCTCCGTCTGCCCGTTCGACTGCGGATGGAACCCAGACGACAGGCTGACGGAGGCGCCGAGGCCGGAGGCAAACGCCTTCCAGAACCTGGAGGCGAACTGAGGGCCCCGGTCGGACACAATATCCACTGGAAGCCTGTGGACCCGAAAGACGTGCTGCACCACCAGGTCAGCCGTCTCCCGAGCCGAGGGAAGCTTGGGAAGGAGAATGAAGTGGGCCGCCTTGGAGAATCGGTCCACTACCACCAAGATGGCAGTGAACCCATCCGACAGAGGAAGGCCGGAGATAAAATCCAGGGATATGTGTGACCAGGGACGTTTGGGAATAGGAAGCGGTCGGAGGAAACCCGCCGGCGCACGGCGAGAGGTCTTACTGCGCGCGCACACCGGGCAGGCCGCCACAAAGGAGCGTGTATCCCCCTCCTTTGTTGGCCACCAAAACCTCCTACAGATAAACTCCAGGGTTCTGGTGGCCCCAGGATGGCCGGTGAGAGAGGGTGTATGCGCCCACTGCAGCAGGCGCGAGCGTGCAGCCTTGGGCACATACGTCCGCCCCGGAGGACCCCCACCGGGATCGGGCTCCCATGTCAGAGCCGATCTTACCACCCTATCTATGCCCCATGACACGGGTGCCCAAATCAAGGCCTGTGGGACAATAGGGTGGGGCTTCTCCTCCCGACCCGGAAGGTCAAACTGGCGTGACAGAGCGTCAGGTTTGACGTTCTTGGAACCAGGCCGATAGGAGATGGAAAATCGAAATCGAGGGAAGAATAACGCCCACCTGGCCTGGCGAGCGTTAAGGCATTTAGCCCCTTGGATGTAAGCCAAGTTCTTATGATCAGTCCAAACAATGAAAGGATGTGCCGCCCCCTCTAACCAATGTCTCCATTCCTCCAGGGCCAACTTTATCGCCAACAACTCCCGATTGCGTGAACACTTAAGGCAACGCACTTGTGCTTCCGCATTGCTCTGATTGGCCCACTGACCCCACGTGACGCTACGCTCGTTTTTGCCCGCACGCCCGTAACGCAAGCGAGCCTTGTAATGTTAAGCGACCTACTCGCGGAAATGTAATGTTAATCGGCGAAATGTACATATTTATCAAAACAACTACCAGATTCACTCTACCAGATTCACTCATAAACGTTATATAACACCAGATTCACTCATAAACGTTATATAACATAACGTTATATGCTGTTATATGCTGTTATTTCGCGTAACGTTATGGGTTTGAATCACTGTACATTGAGGGGGGTTGAATCACTGTTTACACTCCCCACTACATTCGTCACTCAGTTTTAACATCGACGATTAGCTCAACTCGTTTGTCAGCTTGCTGTGGAGCCTATGGTCAGTTGGTGACAAGTTCGAATCACTTCAATTCTTTTTCTGCAACATATCCACTCTCTCAACAATGAAAAACTGCTTTTTTTTCTATTTACAAATAAGAGCAGCTCTGAAGGCTCGCGGAGATGAACATTATTTCGATTGATATGAATAGCTAGTTACGTTTATATAGAGAGATGATAAATTTATTAAACGTAAAAAAATAAAAAAAATAATAATTGAAGTGATTCAAACTTGTCACCAACTGACCATAGGCTCCACAGCAAGCTGACAAACGAGTTGAGCTAATCGTCGTATAATTTACACTTGTGCCAATTGCCTACTTATTATTAAGCTAGGTATTGTGCGAGCGTTGCGTGATTAACCTGCGTGGTTATTATGTAGGGGGGATTACGAATGCATAATGCCGCGGCAACCTATTAATATTACCTATGCGACCTATGCGACACATTAAAGATGGCGGCTTTGTGTTTTTCTGGAGAGCCTGCAACGAGTGCGACACATTAAAGATGGCGGCTTTGTGTTTTTCTGGAGAGCCTGCAACGAGTGACGCGTCTACGCTCAGTGCGTAGAGCTGCTGCGATTCACGAAGGGAGCGCGCTGGCCAATCAGAGCAATGCGGAAGCACAAGTGCGTTGCCTTAAGTGTTCACGCCTCCCGATTACCCACGTCGTAGTTACGCTCGGCCGAAGACAGCCGGCGTGAAAAAAAGGCGCAAGGATGCACCTTACCATCCTTTAAACATCTCTGAGAGATCACCCCTCCCACCGCGGTGTCAGAGGCATCCACCTCCACAATGAACGGAGTCTCTGCATCGTGGCTGATCAGTACAGGGGCGGAGGTAAATCGACGTTTGAGGTCGCAGAAGGCCGACTCTGCCCTAGGCGACCATTCAAAGCCAGGGAGAGAAGACTTAGTGAGAGCTGTTAAAGGATTGACTAAGGCGCTAAAATTGTGAATAAAACGTCTGTAAAAATTTGCAAAGCCCAAAAAACGTTGTAACTCCCTGAGCGACAAAGCCTGTGGCCAATCCAAGACTGCACTCACCTTGGCTGGATCCATGCGAAGATCACCCTTCGTCAACACAAAGCCCAGGAAGGAAACGGTGTCAGTGTGAAATACACACTTTTCTGCCATAACAAATAGCTGATGCTTAAAGGCCAACTTGCATGTTGTATTTTTGTTCAATAAACAATGTGACTAGGCCAACGCTGACTTTCATGAAGAGGAAAAAAAAAGTATCGAAATTGACCCAGTTTTAGCATTTTTATCAAACATTTTGTTGACCAAACCACAAGCTCCACGCATATTTTAATTGCATGTTTCATAGCGTGCGTGTGTCATCTTAATGCTGACGTCACATCAGGGGCAGCAGGGGCTCTGAGACTCACAGGCAGGTAGTGGCAGGAAGCAGAGCCTTGCTACTACTAGCCGCAGAGGAGTGATGAATGAAAATGTATCTGTTTCACCTAACAACACTATTGCTCCGTGATCATAGCCATTCATCTCTAAAGCTAACCACTATTTGTAACAGTTTCAACCAGTTGTAGCTAGTCCATCAAGTCTCTGACGATTAAAGCCATTTGCGTCTTGAAATAGCTTTCTGCACTCGTCAAAACTCCTTGTAGTGGATCAGAAGTAGGGGAAAGATACCGGATGTGACGTCATGGGCTGACTATCTGAACAGGTTTGAAAGGTGTTTTTATATTTAAGACCTAATATTATTAGTAGTGCTGTCAATAGATTAAAACAATTTTAACTAATTAATCTCACAATTTTCTGTAATCTAGATTAAAAATAGCATTTTTCTATTTAAGACCGAAGCTTGTAACAGATTTACTTGAGTAAAATCATGGAATTAACGTAAAATCAACAAAGTATATTTAGATTCAAAGACTATTTTAATAGCTTTCTTTGAATGCAGTTTCTCTCCTGTGAAATACAAATGTTCAACATTGACTCGGCTAGACCTCTTTCTTATATCCATGGCGCTAAGATTGAAGATTTTTCACTCTATAGATTAATCTACATTTATTTTAATGCTTTAAATAATTTAAATTAATCTCAAGTTAAAGCATTAATTTTGACAGCCCTAATTATTAGTAAAGCCATCAAAGGGTATTTATTTAGTTACAATATTTGTTAAATGGCTCTACATTCTGACGGCCGTGCACTGATTCAGTGTTTGTTCAGTAACATGGGTCTCCCAGTCCCTATAAACAGAAAATCCATTTTCTGATATCCCTTCCCACTTTATCCAATCAGGAGAGAATCCTATTACTTATTTCAAGAATCATTTGCTTACTGCATTGACAGGTTATTTGACTTGTTTCAAGTACATATTTTTATATTTTTTTTATTTATTTTTATATATTTTTTTATATTTATTTATTTATTTATACATATTTTGCAGTGTGGAGTTCTCTCCTGACTATAGGTTAAGTGGGAATGGAATGGGATACAATGTGTTTTATGTTACTTACCAAACGGATGGCTGTTTTAACATAACAAAATACATACAACTTACAACACCTTAATGTCTTGCTAACTCTCTCCCAGCGCCTTCATGTTAATGCAATGTCACTTTCTTTCTCACGTGAAGGCTGCTCATGTATACAGATTAGTTCCAAAGGAGGCTAATAAAAATATATTCATGTTAGGGGTGTAATGAATCTAGGTCTAGTTGTGCCCTTCCTGATTTGTCGTACAGAACTTGTAAGTCGTAAAGTGTCAGCTAAATGTATGTCTAATTGATCTCTACATGCCAGGATTCTCTAAAAGAAACAAGTCCTTAAACATTTACAATTGACGATTCTTCTCTTTTTTCTTTAGTGTATGGTTACTGCTATTGGCATAATGTTTAGGACCTCGGTTTAATAGGTTGTCTGGTTACTACATCACTTGGCATAATCAAGATGTATTGCCTACATAATGTGTGCACCTTTCCCCAGTGACTGTTTCAGTTGTTGCAAGTGCCCTTTTGATGTTTAAGCCTCCACCCTGATTCTTGTCTGGTCCAATATGTAGCCAAGTAACTTCTCTCTACCCCTAGATGGCTTCCATTGCTGAGGCTGCCCAGAAGCTGCAGTGTCCCATCTGCTTAGACCTGCTCAATGAGCCAGTCTCCACACCGTGTGGCCATACCTTCTGCAAGGCTTGTTTTGAGATGTGCCAGAGCCGCGAAACCTGCTGTCCAATGTGCCGGAAAGACTTCTTGGGTCGACCAGCCTTGCACGTCAATGTTCTGCAAGACATTATTGACTACTTCAGAATGGCCTCCACACCTGTAGGGCAACCTGTGGGGAAACCGGAGGACAGGATGTGCCCAGTGCACAACTGTGTGCTGAGCCTCTTCTGTAGGAAGCATGATGTCATGTTGTGTGAGTCATGTGCCATACAGACTCACAACGGAAACAAACATGATGTTCTGACCATATCCGAGGCTCTGGAGGTAAGCTCATGTCGGTAGTAACTGTATTACTCTTAACTCTTAATACTCTTATCTTAGGCAACTTGATTTGTTTTATTATTCTTATTCGTGACCTGTTCTGTCTAAATGTTGAGCGATTTGCAGTGTCAAATTTCCCACGGGATAATAAAAGTATTTCTATTCTATAATAAAACTTTAATCTGCTGGGTGGCGTAGCAGAGATTGCGCTCGTCACCAATGCAAGAGACTCCGGTCTCGAATCCCGGTGTCAGCATTGCCTGCGGCTTGGGCCAGTCATCATACTATCTCAATTGACAGAGGTAGTGGGTGCAAGTCGATGGGTGGGGATTGGACGTTGTGGACGCCTATAGCTTATTAACAGCGGAAGAGTGCTGCCGAGTGCTTCCGCGTTTTCCCTGATTGGCTGCGACACGCCCCGCGGAGCGGCAGAGCTTGCGGCATTATGTAGCCGTAATCCCCGATGTTTTTCATTCGACGCTTAGCTCAACTGGCAGCGCTGCCGTGCTGTGGATCCTGCGGTCCGTTGGTGACAAGTTTAAATTTTTTTAACATGCATTCTTTCGCTGGTTAAGTTTAGGCATGTTAACTTTAAGCATTGTTTCGGAGTTGGTTATGGTTAAGGTTAGGCATTGTTTCAGAGTTGGTTAAGGTTAGAAGGGTTAAGTTTAGGCACTGTTAAGGAGCTGGTTAGAGTTTGTCTTAGAGAATGGCAATATTCTTTCGGAGTTGGTTATGGTTAAGGTTAGGCATGGTTAAGGTTAATGTTAGGCATTGTTTCGGAGTTGGTTAAGTTTAGGCGCTGTTAAGGAGCTGGTTAAGGTTAGAGTTTGTCTTAGAGAATGGCAATAGACAGCCTATTTCCGCGCTGCAGCTCTCTCGCGCTGCCGCGGTCACTTGGGCGTCATGGCCAATCGGAGAACGCGGAAGCACGCGAAGCACTCTTCCGCTGTTAATAAGCTACACGCGTTGTGGACAGCGATTCCTACAGGTCGGTTGGGTGACGCCTGCACAGCAGAGACTCTCACGTGTTACACCTCGCCACTGAGTCCACGCTGTCTGGTAAAAAGATGCGACAGGCTGCCTCCTCGTGAGGCAAGGCTTCTATCCTCTCTACAGCTGACCAGTGGAAGGCATAGTCTAGCATTGTTCAAGACAGGGGAGGGGAGAATTGGCAATATGAAATTGGGATAGGAGAAAAAGTGGATTAAAAAAATAAACTTTAATCTGCAAAGCACTTAAGAGAGTTTTAGAAGTGTTTTCTTGTGACATGTATTTATGCCCGCATATATTTCTATATCGTCCCAGGAGATTCTTCCATTGATTCAGATTCAACTTGGACTTCTGGACTACGTTGAATGCTCTGAGGTGAGGAGGGTTGCTAAAGGCTGCCCATTTCTTTTGTGTAGCACTGACCAAATCCACCAGATGAGGGGTTATATTTTAACCTTTATTTAACCAGGCAGGTCAATTAAGAACACATTCTTTCTTACAATGATGGCCTGGCGAGAGGGCAAAAGGGCCTCTTGAAGGGTAGCTGGGAAAAGGGGACAAAATCATTAAATAAAATGCAAAAGAGACAGACAAGGCATACATCAGATATTGGAGAAATAATTAAACGCACATCAAACAACCAAATAAAATGACAAGGTATGTAATCCATGAAGCAGAACAAATTGCAGTTTAAAGGCTGGGAGTTGCAAATCCTTAAAGTAGTGAGGGGGGGTCAATTTGTCCATCTTCAACATCTTTTGCACCTCATTCCAACTGCTGGGAGCAGCGAATTGGAAGGAGGATTGACACGGAACATCTAGCGAGTAGATGACAATTGGTCCACATGTCTTATTGACAGTGATGGTCCAATAGTCTGTGACTGGCTCTCAGCTCAAGTGCTGTGACAGAATGTCACCTGTTTTTCAATGTAATTAATGACACTGCTCAATCTCTATGATCCCTCCCACAGGCCAGGGTGAGGCGTGTGGCCCCACCCCTCCCACAGGCCAGGGTGAGGCGTGTGGTCCCACCCCTCCCACAGACCAGGGTGCGGCGTGTGGTCCCACCCCTCCCACAGGCCAGGGTGAGGCGTGTGGTCCCACCCCTCCCACAGGCCACAGGGTGAGGCGTGTGGTCCCACCCCTCCCACAGACCAGGGTGCGGCGTGTGGTCCCACCCCTCCCACAGGCCAGGGTGAGGCGTGTGGCCCCACCCCTCCCACAGGCCAGGGTGAGGCGTGTGGCCCCACCCCTCCCACAGGCCAGGGTGAGGCGTGTGGCCCCACCCCTCCCACAGGCCAGGGTGAGGCGTGTGGCCCCACCCCTCCCACAGACCAGGGTGCGGCGTGTGGCCCCACCCCTCCCACAGACCAGGGTGCGGCGTGTGGCCCCACCCCTCCCACAGACCAGGGTGCGGGGTGTGGCCCTTGACGTGGAGTTGTCTAGTTCAGGCCTGACTAGTGCTTCTCTGAAGAAGAACCTTCACCTGATGCTTGTCCAGACAATGGTTGACACCATGATTTAACAGTTTGCACTAAATCAGCTTACTTGGTTATACTGTATCAAGTTTCCTCATCAAGTGTCCCGTTTTTGTTTTCACTCCAGCTGACTGCGTTGGCAAGTCGTGATGACTTTCGGTGCTGGACGGAGACCAGGATCAAGGCGATGTCACTGACTGAAGCACTACTTCTACTGCAGGACTTGACAGATGACATCAGCTTCTTGAAGGTAGAACTCCTTGTCTTCATCTTTCATCTAGAGACCTACTGTATGATGGGTTGGTCATGTTCTTTGTAGTAGCCTAAAATCAGAGTTTTATAAATGAACACATTCACATTGTACATTAACAGTTTGGAAAACCTTGTCTGTAGTTATTGCTCTTGATTTGATGGCTACTTAGTTGTACTTTTATGTGTTTTTATTTTGTGTATTTATACCGTTTTAAATAAAGATTTTATAACTTCATCGCTGCCTGCATCTTGTTGTCTGTCTCTTTGGTGCAGTGTCTTATCGTAATGGAATGCTAAATGCAGTGGTGTAAACCAGTATTTTGTTTGCAGAAGCACTTTAAAGTCTGATGTGGCCTGGATTGGGAGCCGATGCATGGAGGATGGGGTGGTGTGTGTGGTCACATTTTCTGGCTTTATTCAGGATTCTAGCGGCTGCATTTATAAAGCTGGAATTTGGTAGGCCAGATAACTTGACACAACACAAGGATTCAATGTCCCCGATCACTGGTGGCCATATCAAACTAATTTACTTAACTATATTAAAAAAATTATCTATACACTATTTTTATAGTAAAAAAAAAATGCAAATAGATTTATATCAATTTTCAGTATTAGTCATCATAGAAAAGTAGTTACAAAAGGGTATTTGGAACCTATGAGTAAAATAATGAAGCATGGCTTCTGAAATATTGCAATAATACCTTAGAGCTCCTGAGAGGACTCGTTTGCTTGACTGTTGTTTTCTTTCCCCCAGTGTGGTGTTTTTTGCCCTTGTCATGTTTGCTTGTGGTTTGGTTTCAAATGGTGGTGAAGTTCTCTAGTATTGCTGCAAATATGCCACAAATATATTTTGCACGGTACCCTAAATGGATATTCTCCCAGTAGCATGGCCTTGAAGAGGACCGAGGTTTGAGCGGGTCAGCAGTGGCTATAATGGTAGTATATATATATATATTTTTAACAGTAAAAAAAAAAATCCTTGGTGATGGGTCAGGGGCCATATTTATATGTATTTCCTTTTAATTTGTTTCTCTTTATTTATGCCACCTGAAATTTAAAGGTGCTAAAGTAAAACTTTGTATAGCGCCCTTCTCGGCACCAGTGCGAGTGCTTCACAGCATTTTTAAAACGTCAGTAAAAATACAAGAAATAAAACATGTGAAGAGAAGGGAAAAAAACACATTAAATCGGCTAAAACACCAGAACTGATAACAAAAACTAAACAGAGAGAAACGGCTATGAGTGCTATTTCTTAAAATTAGTGGTAGCTCTACATTCCGACAGCCATCACTGATATAGAAGTCAACGTGTGTCTCCCAGTCCCTCCGCTCTGCAGTAAACGGAACAAATGAGAACTCTACAAAGTGAGGTGTGGGTAGCAGGAAAAACATGGCCGCTTCTCAGGAGTGAAAAGTACTTGAGTAATTGTACTTAGTTACAATACTTAAGTACTGTTTTGGGGTATTTCTACTTTAAGCGAGTATTAGGTTTGTATACTTGTACTTTTTTACTCAATTACATTTAACTTTTTACACTCCTGCAAGTGAGGCTCTTTTGCCTAGAGGTTGCTGTTTGACGGCATTCCAGATTCTACCTTTAAAAGGAACACTCTATTTCTGGAATTCAATTGATTTGCCTTCTTCCCCAGAGTCGGACAGGAAGTTTGATCAGCAACCCTTTGATCAGTTTCATATCCGTGGGTCCAGTAGCCCCAGAGAGGGGTCCAGGTGCATGCTAGCCTAGTTCCGTCAAAAGTGACCAAATACAACTTCCAACTTCAAAACTGACACACAGAGATGACATTGATATCAATCTTCTCATCCGACTCTGGGGAAGAGCAATAGCAACCCCTGTCCTATCCCCGCTCAACCCTTCTCCTATCCCCACGCAACCCCTCTCCTATCCCCACTCAACCCCTCTCTTATCAACCCTATCCCCACACATCAGACTAAAACAAAGTGTGAAACAAAACTAAAAACTAAATGTAAACAAAGCCTAGAGCAGTGGTTCTCAACTGGTGGGTTGCAACTTGCGACCCAAAAGTGGGTCGCGGGGCCATTTTGAGTGGGTCGCGGATGTGTGTATAAAAAAAAATAACGATTTTTTTTGTTTTTAATAAAATTGCACTACCTATCTTTGTGAAAGTGGCTTCTCAGCTCTGGTCCAGCTGAAGACTAATCAGAGGAACAGATTGGACATTGAGCATGACCTCAGAGTTGCTTTGTCTACCATCACCCCAGACTTTGAGACTCTTGTCAGGAGCAAACAACATCCCCAGTTATCTCATTAGTTCCCTGGGATGTTAAGCTAAGAAGTCTGCTAAGGAGGATATATTATTTATTATTATTTTATTTCATTGTGTTTTTAGCCCTAGTTGCACGTTTGTTGCAACCCCAGTTATCCCATTAGTTCCCCCAAACTTACTGTAGGTCTGTTATGTTAAGCTAAGAAATCTGCTAAGAAGCATAATTATTTATTATTATTGTATTTCATTGAGTTTTTATCCCTAGTTGCACTTTTTTGTGTTTATTTCATGTTTTTAACAGTGCATGAAAGATTGTGTATTACTGCAATTCTATTTTTTTTAATAAATCATAGTGGTTAAAAGATTTGGGTTGCGACTTAATGACTAAGGAAAATGTTGGGTCCCGAGGCTACACCAGTTGAGAACCACTGGCCTAGAGGTCACCATTTGATGGTAAACAGATTCTCTCATTATCTCGCATTCTCATATCTGTAGACTTTATCTCTGTACATGTGCTCACATACAGTATGCACACTTACATTCACTTCACTTCACAAGGACCACAATGGAAACAAGCTCTAGGGCTTTGTGTTTTTATCCTTTTGATCAATATTCTTTGTATTGCCCAATCCTTGTTTTATTGCTTCAATAAAGACATCAATCATACATCAATCTCTCACTGTAGTGGGGAAAAAAGGACATAAAGCGAAGATGATGATGATGATGATGATGTATCAATCAAATCCTACTCTTACTAGTTACGCTGCTAGCGAGTATAACTACTACCATACCGTCTTTATACCTGTATCACTGTGCACATTATACTACAACTCTGTAGGCTACATACATTTGATTAGCACTATAATTTGTATATTTTGTACCCAGTTTAATCACCTGTATATTGCTGTTGCACTTTCGTGTTACATTTGCACTCTGGTTGGATGCCCAAATAATTTTCGTTGTACTGTACTACTGTGTATAATGACAATACATTTTAATCTAATCTAATCCAATCCAAATGATGGCAGGCTTTAGTCCAGTAGCCTACTGTATGTAACCCAGGTTTCAGATTCATAACTATTTAGTTATAGGAACATAAATAGTTAATGCCATTGAATAAGAACATAAATAGTTAATGCTATTGTGTAAGAACATAAATAGTTAATGTTATTGGGTCATATGTATATTCATGTGAGGTTAACAACGCTTTTGACCAAATCCTTTGAATTTCCTCACTGCCCCTTTAAGTGACCTCAGAACGTGAGTTAGGTGTGCAGTTCACGCCTCGCCTCACGCAGATGAGATTAGAGATTGACGGCGAATGACCAGATGCTGAATACTGATGGAACCGAAATGAACTAGCACCACGAAATAGTTATCAAACAGTCATAAAAGATTCCCCCAGTTACAAAACCGAAAAGGTTGTTGCTGTTAAAGAACATACCACTTCCAGACGCGGTTTTGGTGAGTTTCATCAATATTGTTGATTTTTCGAATGTACAAAATCGCTAGCTCAATGCTAATCAGCTAATAATGTAGCTTCATCCTGAGTCATGCTAGCGAAGCTCCAAGCTCAATTTGGTTAAATGAAAACTAGAAAGAAACCATTGCCTACTTATAATTGTATTGATATGCTGTATGATAATAACATGGCCTATATACATTTTGACTGCTTTTGAGAGTTTAATATGGAATGTGAGGAATGTTCCCATGTGCTAGTGCACTTTAGCCTAATTTAGCATAAGTCAAATGGACGTTCCCACGTGCTGTGATATTGTAACCTACTTTAGCTTAGCATAGCCAAAAGTAGCCTGATTGATTATTCATTCTAAAAGCAATGAAAAGATGATAAAGCAATGAAAGATGGTAAATAGCTTTTATTTTCTGAATGCCTGTTACGCAGGCCAGGTTTTCTACCACCCCGTTTCCACCCCCGGGAAGAGTTCCCAGGAGTCCCGACCGACCACCACTCATCATGTGTGCCCACGCGGGACGAGGCGGTGTGCCGGACCGACACAAGATGGCGAGCCAACCCAAAGAACCTCAGATCTAGTACAGGGCTATACCCAGGAGCCTGATCTGTTACCCCTGTTGCCTCAACAGTCTTGTAGGATTGTGAATTACCTTCCTCATTCCCAGTGAGGAAGTGGATCAGGAATTAACAAACTAATTGAACTTGAGTCACAAGAACTTCCAAGGATATTATGACCTATACAACGTTTCTATGATACGAACTGATTGAACGAGAACACAAGGACTTCCAAGGGCTTTTGACCCCGTTTCACCTTCTGTATTTTGATATTGTATTTTGTATTTGATTGATGCACATTGTATATATGGGTACTGATAATTCTCCTGTAAAAAGGGAGAGTTAAAGGGTAAATGCACCCAATAAGATACTTGAACTACTGATATTTCTCCTGTAAAAAGGGAGAGTTAAAGGGTAAATGCACCCAATAAGATACTTGAACTACTGATAATTCTCCTGTAAAGAGGAAGAGTTAAAGGGTCAATGCACCCAGTAAGATACTTGAATCTCATTGATAACATATTGATTATAGTTGAATCGCTGATGGTTCTCCTGTAAAGAAAGATGGTTTAAAGGGTCATTTCACCTAATAAGGTATTTGCATTCCTATAACCTTGAATATTTCCATTGGTACTTTGTTCGTATTACATCTACAAAGGAAGAGTTTAAAGGGTAATTTCACCTAATAAGGTACTTGCATTCCCTGCACCCTTAAAGGTTTAAATTAATATGTTTAAACACTTACCTACCGAATTGAAATGATAAACATACGGTTATCCTATAACCATAGTTATGAGTATAGC
The DNA here is from genome assembly GCF_963971535.1 of Notolepis coatsorum. Taxonomy (NCBI): domain Eukaryota; kingdom Metazoa; phylum Chordata; class Actinopteri; order Aulopiformes; family Paralepididae; genus Notolepis; species Notolepis coatsorum. Next base: position 77,475,197 of record NC_140178.1, on the reverse strand, counting down.
GAGCGCTCTGCTCGTAGTGGAACCTTATCCCTTTCAATCTAATTCTGAATAAAATGTCTCCACATGTACACACCCATCCACCTGGCCACACCCACATCCGCTCCTCTACATAAGCGGGGACGTGGCCATACTAACAGCTCCTTCCCAAGTCTTTCACCACCGAAGGCGAAGACGGGGTCCTCAGTGAGTCCGAGCAGAGCACTCACTATACTCATATAACTATGGTTATAGGATAACCGTATGTTATATTATCGTATAGCTTACGCTCTGCTCGTAGTGGAACACAGGAGCTGAGCAGAGCGGAAGCTCGACAAATGTACCCGCTGAGGCCCCCCACAACCATCAGAACCGGGGAGGACCCGAGCCCCCGGACCCCCCTAGAGGAGGACGGGAGGGAATCGGATCAGACTGTGCGAAGAGAGTTTAGCAACTCAACGCACAGGGTGAGCAGATCGTGGGACTTACCTTCACACAGAAGGACCCGCGACTACACAGGCGCGCATCCCACATGCCACTAGGGAACGAAGGGGAAGAAAGAAAAAACGGTTACAGCCCCTAACATCACGGGGTCAAAGGTCAAGAACCCAACCCCGTGGCAAAACCGTAGCAGCGGAGCGCGGAGGAGGACCCAGCCCCAGGAACAGCCTGAGGGTCAGGACCCCCCGGAAAGGGGGCCTGGTGAGGCCAACGATGCCGTAGCATCGAGACCCCACCAGACGGTCACTAGTAACACCACCCCCCACATCGCCAGCGTATCGGACAGGGCCCAATCCAAGAGCAGGCCCTTCCCCCCTACAACACGCCGCCCTGAAGCACTCCACAGAGGCTACACCCCCACAACACTGTGGGGCCAGTCGGCGCACCAAAGAGGTTGATCCCTCAATCCTGGCAACAGGTCAAGAGCGTAACTCGACCTGTGCCCGGAGCACTGCGGACTAAACAGGCGCCTAAGGCGTCTACTGATAACAGCACCCCGGCGGAAGGGGCGTTCGGTATGCTGTGCACCATGTCGCAGCCTCCACAAAAACCCAGAACCCCTAGAGAGGCCGAGGCAGAGAAGGCTGACACGATTGGCAGACGTCATGAAAAGTGCGGGGGCACACTCACAGGCAGACGGGGTCAAGCCCGGCCTAACCCGAGAGTCGACTCCGCTACCAACACACCGGGGAACCAACCACCCCCCTATGTTTAGTTTAACAGGAGGCGGTCGTTCCCTTAACCCCCCCAAGAAAAAAACTCCGAAACACAACTGCGCGTATACACCGGCTATATAGGCAGTACAAGCGTTTCAGTTTTCAAGAAGGGGTTAACCCAGGCCAACAGGTCGACGAGAACGAGTCGGACCGGGACGTACACAGGGATGCCAGAGGGGTACAATAGAACCACCTCCTCAGCCCCCTCCCAGCCCCGCTGAGCAGGGAAAAGGAGGGGCGAAAAAGAATGGAGAAGGACCAGGCTCCTTAGCACAGCGCAAGGTACAACACAATATGGACCAAGCAACTGCGAAGGATAACACGTAGTGACGTAACCACAAACACACCTCCATAACATCAAACCCTGCGACGCCCAGGCCAACCCGGCATTTTTCCCCCGAAAAAGCACAAAGTCCTTCAGGGTACCAGAACAGCAGATCTGCGCCCTGGCGGACAACGGGTTAACTGACCTGGTCCGGCGCGATAGGTACGCATGTCGATCTAAAACATCACAGAGGGCGCCACCAGGACGGTCAGAACATGAACGCACTGCGCCCGGTGGCCCACCCCAAGGGCGTGAGACCCCTCCGCCAATGTTTCTATCTACTCCGTCATCTCCCCCCAGAGATGAGCGAGAATTCGTAGAGACTAACCTAGTACACTGGCACTCGGAAGAGATAAAATCTCCATCCCAGTTGCTCTATAAAAAAACGCTGTTTCTATAATGAGCAACCAATGCGCGCCAGCCCATGCGTGGTTCCAACAGAAGCACCCAGGGCCAGCGCTATGTACACGTCGAGACCCAAAACACATCAATGGAATTCTAACAAGAACCCAGATAACGTTCCCTCCATGCCGCCTGAGACGAGCGGTAGGAAGCTGGCCAAAAGACACAGATATGGGCCCCATATGACGCGTCTGAGGCAAAGAAACCCTGTCAACCCTGCTCTGTATAAAAGAGGGGACAGGAAACCCCCAGAGAGACCTCCCACGTGAGTAATAATTGAAAAGATATATGTAAACATTGAGCTACGTGACCAAAAGCTCAACACATATGCAATAGAGCGCAGAGCAGAAAACAAGTTTCCATGCACCGCATAACTCAATCTTGACAATAACAGCGGTCCACAACATAGAGCCTGAAAAAAACTCACAGAAGCCTCATGACCAATAGAAACGCGCCCAGTGACGTATTCTATGGCCGGGGAAATTCCGTGACCCACCTGCCCAAATATGGCGTGGGACCAGGGAACTCCCCCCCTCCCCACCCTGTGACGCGCTGACCCAACAGCGTGACAGGAAGACCGAAGAACAGGAGGTCCAACCCCCTGGCCAATCAGAAAAAGGGGGGGAGGGGCTTATCAGTTCACCCCCTTATGACCCCATACCCCGGATACGGTGAAAACAAACAAGCAGCAATGATACCAGTTTACCTAGCATGCTACATAAAAAGCGTATATCCACTAGGATAAGCTAAACCATCTGCACGCCAGCCACAGACGATAAACTCGTTTGCGAAACGGGTTTTTTATACAAGGCTTTAGGCTCATGTGCAAACACGTCCCCTGTGTTTATGTACTTCACCAAGTAAAGAGAAAACACAGACGTTTAAAGAGAGGGTCAAAGACCTCGGTACAAGCTACATATATGATTACTTCTGTAGGCTAACACTCTAATCTGGTTGTGGACTCGATGCCATGTTTCCCAAACGTAACAGAATACACACAACCCCCTCAGATAAAAAACGTAAAGTTCACTCTTACTACTGCAAGAAGAACACAGTCTTCTTCAAGTCTTTTGACCGAGTGCTAGCCACAGGCCTTGCTAAGCACACATATATATAGAGACCAGAAACAATTCTCAAGAAACTGTCCTACTCTCTTAAGCAAACACACAACCCCCCAGATAGGTGAGGGTTTATACATCGTATCCCCAATATATAGTGAATAAACACACATTTTGTAACAAAAAACAGTCACTCACCAGGAGGGACCTTTTATTTAATAACAAAATCATATGTTGGGGGGGGGGGGAGGGGACAGGGGTAAACAGGGGAGTCACTAGCGGTGCCTGCCGCGTGCAGAGCGGTGTTTTCCCCCACGGGGAGCCGGCCCGGAGGAACGGTTCTGGGGAGCCTGGTCACGTCGATCCCTACCGTTACCTCCGGGCGTGGGGCGGCTGGCTGCAGCGGACGAGGCACTCCCTCCACTCCTGGCCTTCTTTGCCGAAGGTCCAGTAGCGGCGGCGGTGGTGGCGGAGGCAATCGGGTAGGGGGAAATGGGGTTGGAGCACAGAGCGCTCCTCCATCTCTCTGCAGGCTGCCGTCATCTGCTGCATGGCCGACCTGAATAGCCCAGCATCGGAGAGGGGGGCCATGAGCAGGGGAATCCTCTTCTGCTCCGGCACCCGCGCCTGCTCCAGCCAAAGGTGGCGCTGGGATAGAGTGGCCAGGGCGCGCTCCTTCCCCGCGGCTATCGCCTGCAGCTGGGTTAGGTGCAGGATGGCTCCAGCCGCCTGGGCGTGAAGATATTGTTGATGGTCATCCAATACCGACCCGCCCGCCATCATCCCCGACATGTAGCGCGCTAGCTGCGCGATGTTGGAAGTCGCAGCTAGGCTCTGAGTCGCGGCGATGTACACCTGGTCACTCCAATTAGCCATCTGCCTAGCCGATTTCCCTTGGGGAACCGGCTTTCGCAACGGCTCCCACACCATTTCGGGACAAAGTATGGATGCCATCGGGCTATCAAGCCGAGGCACCCCGTCCTTTAGCCCCTGGACCAAACCTGCCACCTGTGTGACTGGCACGTAGGCGGGGGTAAGGCCAACAATGCGGGAGATTACCTGTCCCTGTTTCACGTAGGCCTCCATTGATGGGACGAATGGGCAGACAACGCCCGTCTCTCTCACAGGACGACGTTGCCAGAGATTACCTATCATGTCATCAGGAACAGGTGCAGCCATGAGCTCGGGGAAGCTCCCCTTGCGTACCTCCCTCCATGTCCCTCACGTACGGGAGGCTGCCACGGGCGCCACCATCCGACGCGGCAGATAGCTGGGCATCTTGTCTCAGGGTCGGAGGTTCTAACCCAACACCGGAGAAGAAGGGACCCCAAGGAGACGCAACACTCCCTGTCACTCCCAGAGGGGGAGAGTGATACGTCTCCACTCGGGCTTCGAACAAGAGAGCTCTCGCCCCCTCCATATGATCCTCAGTCTCCATCGGAAATGGAGACGAGGCAAGAGAACCCTCGTCCAGCTCCAGCACAACATCAAAGCCTGGCCGTTCACCCCTGCAGCTCGCCGCCTTACGACGAGAGCGAGCAGAGGCGAAGAGTCTGCGTCGCAAATCCCCTGCCACCAGAGGAGCTGTCGGCCGACTGTCCACTGGCGGGGGAACCAGGGCCGGAACCAGGCCATCTCACGGGAGATGGAGGCTCAACGTTCCCTCGGAGAGGCAATCTCACCACCGGGCGCCACCCGGGCATATCTGACCGCCACGACAGCGGAGCCAGAGACGCCCCACGACGCACGGAGGATGCGGCAATGGAGAAGCGCTGGTGAAGGGTGACGTTGTGAGCGTCCAAACCCTCCGAAGGTGCAAACATTATGTCTTAGCTTTTCACGTAAATTGGCGAGAGAGAGAAAAATAAGATACAATGTCCACGTAGCTCCTTTCCAACAACAATTTCGGCACTAAACTCAAGTGGTGTATACAGACACTTGTCGGTGGTGAAAATAGGGAAGGAGCTGTTAGTATGGCCACGTCCCCGCTTATGTAGAGGAGTGGATGTGGGTGTGGCCAGGCGGATGGGTGTGTACATGTGGAGACATTTAATTCAGAATTAGATTGAAAGGGATAAGGTTCCACTACGAGCAGAGCGTAAGCTATACGATAATATAACTAATTGATAAACTGATATAGAGTTTACTGATCTGCAATTGCAGAAGAAAAGATAACGAGTTACCGGTACTCACGAAAAGGGGATACATCTAATGTCCAACCTTAAACCTAGCTTTTAGCTAGTGATAACCTCAGAGACGTCTGAACCGAACCAAATGTGTTGATCCAATCAACCTAGAACCAGATAGTAACCCTCCTGAAAGAAGGAGTGGTTAGAGAAAGAACCTAAAAAGGGATATTTCACACTACTTCACGTCTGTATGTATTACAATTGTCTAGCTAGCGCGCTGTTTGAGAATAAAATACCGGTCATTGTTATAACCTTGTCTCTGGTCTGCCATTCCTTTAACTGTGTATTCGAATCTAGAACTGGTCCGTGGCGAACAGCTGTTACTGTTAGTGATACAAGTGCTACATGTACATAATGCACTGGTCACACAGAGCCTCAAATGCTCCTACACTGTTTACCTGTTCTGCCCTAACCTTCAAATCCCATTACATCCATTCCTTCCTCTTGTCCACAGTCACTTTTCTGGAGCACCTCTGAGAGACTAGCGTGATAAGTGGCTGTGGGGTGGATGGGTACCTGTTGGCTCAGTAGCACTAGCACCAACACAGTCAATCCCATTAGCCTCCTTTCCTTTGGCTGCACCTCCTCCCATCCATCCAAAGGCCTCATATCTCTCTCTGAAAGCATGCCCTCTCAGGCAAGTAGCGCTAATCAGCCATGCACTAGCCTAGCAGGCGGCCATATTGATTTCAGCAGCGAATCAACAACAATAAAGTGCTCCTGCATATGAGTTACACCTACGATTAAATGCTATTGGGATCCAGTGTGGTGGGAAATTATCTCAAATATGGTTTTCAAGGGAGCATACCTGTACATGCCAGGGCCCTCATTTATCAATGGTGCGTACGCACAGATATGTGCGTAACCCGTGCGTACGGTACGATCATTTCTAAGCAAAGTGTGGGACTTATCAATTTGAACGTGTGCTTGACTTTGTGTGTATATCTACGCACAGCTCAGAGCATGCGTACCTGGCACCCAGCGGTAGAATATGAAGACTACAACACGGAAATAAGCTTCCGTGCATTAGTTTCAACACTGGCGTGTTCTGTATGACCCGTAATTCATTATAGTTAATTGTAAAATAGCGACAGTAGTGTAATTATAACGGGCTCACGCGGAACAAGAGGTTGGCCTGCTTGTTTGGCAGACGCAGAACACCCACCTCCAAACGCGATTAAATATAGTTTAAAATAAAAAGCAAAATAAAATTTTTTTGTGTCATGTTTCCAAATAAGATTGGTCACAACGAAATGCTTTCTACTTCAATTTGTTGGTTAGAATAGATGACCTCCGTTGAAACTTCACTGAGACTATAACACAGTCTATTTGTGAGCTCCCGCACAGATGTGATAATAATAATAATAATAATAATAATAATAATAATAATAATAATAATAATAATAATAATAATAATAATAATAATAATAATAATAATAATAATAATAATAATAATAATAATAATAATAATAATAATAATAAATAATAAATAATAAATAATAATAATAATAATAATAATAATAATAATAATAATAATAATAATAATAATAATAATAATAGCTTCATTTTATATAGCGCCTTTCAGGAGACCCAAGGTCGCTTAGCTTTACATATGTTAACAAAGTAACAAACAGTGGACAGACACAACATATAAATATGATGACGGAATTCAAGTTCGCGTTTTTATTGATCACATAGGCAGGCTATACATGGCATAGGCTACATGGCAGTGAGATTCATTGTTCTTGTACTCTTGTATTATTGTTATAGTATGCTATTGTCAAGAAGGAAGTACATTATTTTCAATCGTGGCTTTAATTCGTAGCCGAGAAGCAGTCTCCTATCATCTTCATTAATCCCGAGTTCCCGACCCATCTCAGCCACAGCATAACTGAGACCGGCTATGGAAACAAATCATAAATAGACTACTGTAAATAAAATAGCCTATAACATTATAAAGGATAGGCTATAGCAGGGGTTCCCAACCTTTATTCCCCAGAGCCCCACGATTCCTTGGAGCCATATAGGAATATGATATGATAAAGGTATACTGGTCCGTCAGCGAGGAGATAGCCCACAGCGGATAGACATTAAATGCCATTTGAGAATATAGGCTATTAACACTTTCAGTGCCTTTGATTAACGTTAGGTTATGACTATAACCAAGTTCTGTTAGTTAGGGCGATGCTTGGCTTCGCCTTCTGCACTATCTCGCGTACGTGCACGCGTACTGAATAAACCACAAATGTACCTCTAATACCAGTATTAGTCTGACCACACCCCTCATCAGCTTACCTTCATAAGCAGGTGTGTGGTCACCTGCTCTCCTCCTTCCCAAGCTTTCACCACAAGGTGAGGTCAAGGGCTGCAGCGGCCGTCCGAAGCCAAGCATCGCCCTAACTAACAGAACTTGGTTATAGTCATAACCTAACGTTCTGTATCGTTAGGGCTCAGCTTGGCTTCGCCTTCTGCACAAGGGAGGCCAAGCGGAGCCACTTGGCTGACAAATACACCCCGCTGACAGCCCCCCAAAACCATCAGAACAGGGAGGGCCGAGCCCCCCCGACCCCCCCTAATGGAGGGTAGCCCCCCTATTAGGGACGTCACGGGAGGGCGACGGACCCGACCGTGCGAAGAGGCACTCAAGCAACTCAACGCACAGGGTGAGCAGACCGTGGCTTGACCCACGACTACACACACGCACAACCCGCATGCCACCCGGGAACGAACGGAGGAACAACCTCGTTACTGCCCCCAGAATCACGGGGTCAAGGGCAAACCCAACCCCGTGGCAAGGCCGTAGCAGCGGAGCACGAAGGAAGACCCAGACCCACCAAAAGGACTGGACTCCCTGGAATGGGGGCCCGGAGAAGTCCATGATGCCAGCATCAAGACCCCACCAGGTGGGCACGTAGTGCCCCGCCCCCCACATCGCCAGCGTATTCGGACAAAGGCCCCCAGTTACTGCACCTGGTATTCCCAGGCGGAACCAACCAGGCCAGTAAGCCGAGCGGGCCCCGTCCCCCCAATAGTACACCGCCTGGCACACTGACCCTGCAGAAAAGGCAGTCAGCATGGCCGTAAGCACACAAAAAAGGTTAACCAACGGAAGCAGGCAGCGCACCGGGGAAAAACCAGGCAACAGGCTGTTAACCCTAGCCTGGAGACTGCGGACGAGACAGGCGCCAGAGGGGACAGCTGAACACAGCCGCCCCGGCGGAAGGAGCGTAAGCTGGCGGTGTTGCATGACCAAGCCTCCATTTAACAACCCCCACCCAGAGGGGTCGAGGCAGAGAAGGCTGACACGATTGGCAGACGTCATGAACGTGCAGGGGCACCCTCAACCGGTGAACCCGGGAGTTGACACTGCTCCAACACACCAGGGAACCAACCACCTCGGTGTTACCCAATGCGGTGGTTGTTCCTATAACCCCTCAAGAAAAAACTCCAAAACACACCTGCGGGTATACACCGGCTATACCGCAGTACAAGTGTTTCAGTTTCCAAAAAGGGTTAACCCAGGCCTACGGGTCGCAAACATCACTTCGGACCGGGCCTGGCGGTACGGGAAGCACAGGGTCACCAGAGGAGGTCAAAAAACCACCCCCACAGGCCCCTCTTCGCCATGCGTGAGAGAGGAGCGAAAAACAATGGAGAACCAGCCCCTAAGCACACCGTACCTGGTATTCCCCGGCGGTCTCCCAACCAAGTACTAACCAGGACCAACCTGTGTAGCGGCCGAGATCCGACGAGATCGAGCGCGTACAGAATGGCATGGCTGTAAGCTGAGTAAAAACATACCCAACCAGGGTCTCCATAGCGCTTAACCCTGTGACACCCAGACCGACCTGGCATTTTTCCCCCTGAAAAAAGCCCAAGTCCCTCAGGGTACCAGAACAGCAGATCTGCATCCCCGGCGGACAACGGGTTCAACTGATCTGGACCAGCGTGACCAGAACCAGTCCCGTGCCCTAACCACGCCGACATGCCCCAGGAAAAGGGCAGATATGCGTGTTGATCTTAACATGAAAAGAAGGCGCCACCCAGACGTCGGGACGAACCGCGCCTGGTGGCCCACCCCAAGGGCGTGAGACCCCACTACATATGTTCAGATCCATCCCGTCATCATCCCCCAGACATGAACGAGGATCCGTCGACAACCCACCCAGGTCATGGGATGTGGTCGCCGGAAGAGGAAAAACCCCCATCTCAGTTGCTTTATAAAAACGCTGTTTCAACCACAAGCAACTAAGGCGTGCCAGTCAATCGCCTGTTTACAGCGAGCTAGCACTATACGTGCGTCGGGACACACCCCCATCAATGAACAGGCTATTTAGACCTGCCATTGAATCCCCAAGGCGCCCAGGGGAACGACAAGAGGGGTGTGACACTCCCTAACTCCAACACTTCTGGAATAGAAAGAAGGAAGCATCAACAGTATGTATCCCAGTCTACACAGCCGGGGTAAAAAATGTTCACATTTTTACATCCCACCACCCTCCCATAGGAAAGAGACGGGGATCCCCAGAGAGACTTCCCACGCGAGCTGTACAGATTGAAAAGAATATATTGCACCTTGAGCCATGTAAAAAACTGGTTTTAGGGCCTCCGGGGAAGAGGCACCGAACCCAAACACACTCAATAAACGAATTGAATCGAATATACATACAATAGAAAAGGACCCTTCTAGAGGGTCCACTCACTTTGACAATCTGAGGAGGAAGGCTCTGTACTCTGATGGAGGCTTCCTCACATGGATCACATGGAAGAAGGAGTCCGAACTCACAGAAGGCCTGAGTAGGCGCTTGGTGAGGAGGAGCCCTGACCACCCCCCCTGAAAACAGATCCATCACATGGACCTGAACAGCACACGGAAGTCCTACCAACAGAGACGCGCACGGTGACGTACTCTATGGCGGGGGAATTCCTGCGGTGCACACGCCCAATATACCAGGCCGTGGGACCAGGAACTCCCTCCCCCCCCCCCCCCCCCCCCCCCCCGTAACGTGCCGAACCGCCACGTGACGGGAACCTTGAAGGACAGGGGGTGTACCCCTGACCGACAGAACAATGGGGAGAGGAAAGGTTACCAGTTCACCCCTTTACGACCCCACACCCATGATACGACGTAACGACAAAAAGAGAATATGACACAGTCATAGTCAGCTCTATGAAGCGTTTCACAGCTCCACACAGCGCACGAGCTAACCTGCTATCTGATTTTTACTAAGGAAAAACACAGAATAGAGAGGGCTCTAAGAACCCCGGTCCAACATACACATGTGCTTCTGTGGCCAGTACAACCCAGTTGTAGGTCACATGACACACACAACCCATCATCATCACAATGAGAGAATACATCATTCTTGATTAGTATCGACCACAGGCCTTGCTAAGCACACGACAGCAACCAAACCAATTTCCCTTTAGGAAATAAGTTTCTCCAGCAGATTTAGCACAACCTCAGCAATCAAGCTGAGAGTTACATCGTATCCCTACCACACAAAAAGACACAATTAATGCACAACATGTCTGATAGGAGGTGATAAAGTCCCCAGGGAACCGGGGGGGGAAAAACACAATCCTCCTATTTCACCCTCAATACGGCCAGTTAAAACAGGAAAACCTGTTAATGTGTGAACTCACTGTCCATTGTCATTACAGTCTGAGAAAGAACATTCTTTTACTCACTCGTCACCAAGCATAGCTTCATAGGTTAGTTGCCTTAGTAGTGAGTACACGGTACACATAAACACCATGATGTTTCTCACACAACAACCAGATCAATACATCACGACCTGCACGGAGAAGCTACTGCCAGTGACAAAAACAGCTCACACACAACCCGCAACGTATCTCAAATGCATTGCAACAACACACGTTTTGGGAAAAAACACCGTCATTCACAATACATTTAGCAAGGTAAAACCAGAAGACGTGTTATGAGGGTCTGGCCAACCCCGTACCTGCCCGGAACGCAGATCAGCGAAGTGCAGTCACAAGCGTCCCGTGTTGTTCGATCCGGGCAGCGTCGCCGCTCCACCAGTCGCTACAGTCCTCTTTGTTGACGCAATCCCCGTCTAGGCTCGGGCAGGGTTGACGAACATCCCCTGTCAAGGATGACGTCGTGGTCAAAAGTGTAAAACATGTTAAAAATCAAAGCACGTTCAACAGAATAGCATCAAGCTAACGGCTGCTCCAGCCGTTCGGGTGCTATCGCTTCCGCTCGCGAGACGCCGATCTACGACGCACGCGATCAGGAGCGAGCTCCCGGCGGCGCGCGAGAAGCCAAGCCACCCCGCGCCAGGCCACCGACCGGCTAACCGTAAGCTATGAACATGTAAACAATGACATAACACTCACCCAGACAGGCCGCCGTTCTGAACCCTCCTCACTTTTTAAGAGAAAAAGGAAAAACAAGACGTCAACACCGCTTCACAACGGTGACAATAACACGTCCGGCGGAATCAGCACAGTACCAACTGGCCTGTATAGCTGACTTTGAACATGAATCTGCCGCTATCGCACATTACATGCACATATCCCCTCGTGAAGGAATACTCTCATTTGGATATGAAAGATGGGGTCTTAACACGGTGACAGAGAGAATCCACTCGTCCAGAACACACAGGGATCACCAGTGTCAATGGTCGCGGCCCACTAGTTAAAACTATAATGGTCGCCAGACCAAGGCCTTCTGTCGCCTAGACGGCTAAACAAAGGACCCTAGCCTGGGGCCGGTTTCCATAAACTTCGTCTAGTAGCCCCCATAGCACTAACAGACAAGTGGAGCCCGCCAGCAAACACTACTCACCCAACCTGGAACGCACCGCTCCTCACAACAGCGGCATGTCCGACAGTTCAGCTGTGGCCTGACAGGTTTCACCCCAACAAACACAGCAAGGAACTGCAGTTGAGAAGCATGCAGCGGCGTGCTCCCAATACGAAAACCGGTGGAGGGTTTGTAGAATGATCATCATCTTCTAGACACTCCAGTACGAAGACAATATCGCCGTATTTTCTCGAAAATAGTGAGAGAGAAAATAAAGATATGATGTCAACGTATCCTTGTTTCCCAAGCTGTTCCTAATCCAATTTCTTCCATCATGGTGTCAAGTGTGGGGATCTACCGAGGCACTTCTTCCTTGTGGTGAAAGCGAGAAGGAAGAGAGCAGGTGACCACACACCTGCTTATGAAGGTAAGCTGATGAGGGGTGTGGTCAGACTAATACTGGTATTAGAGGTACATTTGTGGTTTATTCAGTACGCGTGCACGTACGCGAGATAGTGCAGAAGGCGAAGCCAAGCTGAGCCCTAACGATACAGAACATTGATTTACCCCGTTGAATGCCACCATCCACTTCAATGTTAGCGTTAAAAACGCCTAATCTATGTTTTAAATTATGGCTATGTGTCTAATCTGCCCGTCGTTTATCAATGACTCGTTTTCCAGTCAACATTGTCGAAACAGATTGTTTTTTTATCGGTTCATTTTCGTTTTATAGCATTTTGAAAAGCCCTCGTTTTCAAGGAAAATATAAAGATTCCATGATAAAAGACATTTACTGGAATATTACGCTAGATTATCGATAGTATATGTGTACGTATGCACGCTATAGATGCAAGCTGAAAAATCGATTATCTTATTTCCTCATCAGCGATCACAGCCAAACAGCACATCACACATAGGGCAAAAGCTTATATCTCCGTGAAAACAGGTCTGATTATCCTAAAACTGGTCAAATAGATTCCTTACCTGAGATCAGATGTTATCCAATTCCTGATCGCCATTCCAAATATCGATCACGCTTATTGATTACAGTGTTGATTCCTGTAAATACATAATCCAGGCTGATTTCCGTCCCGCGAGCAGATTCCTCTTGAGCAGACTGATCGCCAGCACAAGGAGCGAGTTGGCTCTCCCCCCAGAGATCTACCGATCCCAGGTCAGTCTAAGCGACTGACCTGCAGTTACACAGGGATAGACGATAGGGGCGCTTTTTTCCAATCTGAGCTCCTGTAGGGGCTGGTGTACCAACGGGAGACTCGGTTGACGAAATATGAATTCAGATCGCTAATAAAAAAATAAAACGATATTTGTCGTTGTGGGCACTCAATAGGGGGGCTGATAAAAACGAGATATGTCGTCCGTGGCACTGAAAGGGTTAAGGCAAAACGACGGCCTATAGCCTATACATATTATTTAATGTTTTCATAAGCGTAAAGATACAAGGACAACAGTTATATTAACGATCAAGTTAATTTACTGTATGCAGGCGCGGGGCTCCGTGTGACATGTCTGTGCCATGCTGCGTTATGCACAAATTACTGTTGCATAATGTAGGCTATGCATATAATTTATAGGCTATACCTAATACCGACATCAAAATAGATTGTATGCCTCTACAAATCATATTAAACCATGCAGGTAGAAAATTTACGGAAAATCTGTCGCGATTTGGAATCAAATTGACGGAGAACTTTAATCCCTGGGTAATCGAACTTTAAAAGAACTAAACGAAAAAGGGCATTCATATTCCAGCATGGTTATGAACTCTTCCGGGTCGCTCCTCACGGCGCCGTGATGAGGTGACATCATCAGCCAAACAGTGGTTAACGGTCTTTATTAGTGTTTGCGCTGCCCAGGCAGCAATGGTCTTTAGGAAGTTAATAGATATCATATCCGACTGTTTCCGACATCACCGTGTACACGTCTGTCAGCCTGTCGCGTATTTCTCCCACGCGTTCGCTCGGTTTAGTCCACTTTTCCACATTTCATGGGGGTGTTTCATTACCGTATATGGTTAATTACTGGCGGTTCTATATGCAAATACTTAAAATCGTGCACAAGCTCGGAGCGTAGAACAAGTGGCATTTATCAACACGGCGTACTTGCAGGTGTGCGTACGTCCGACCTGTGTAAGCACGTGTGATAAATCCCGATTTTTCTGTGCGTAGAGACATTCTAAATTCTGTAACACTTTGGATGCCACGGCCCGTGTTTTTATTTATGAATTTTTTAGCATTTTTACAGCTTTATTGGTCACGCAGGACCGACAGAGGGCAAACGGGAGGAGATGTGGGCATAGGCGGAGTTTGAACTTGACGCCAGGGGATGCGACTGCTTGGCGAACGATACCCGCGCGCTTTTACAATGCCCTAACCCCTAATTTTTTATTTTATTTAGGTAGTACAGCAGCACACACACACACTCACACACACAGCACTACGGGGGATCATTTTTAACTGACTTACTCTTAATCATTGACAAAGTGACAAAGATAAAGAAGGAAATACTAAAATAAAAAGACCACAACAAGTATATTGCTGCTCCACTAGACCACTTTACTGTACCAAACATGACATACAAAAATAACAAAATACTGTGCAACACTCTGCCAAGCGCACAGCCGCGCGCACACGTATGCATACAGTAGGTTGTCAAAAGCTGTACAAACAAAAGTTCACATTTTCTAATAACAGCATTATTAGACATGCCAATCCAACGAAAGATGTGCTGGTCGCGCTGGAGAAAATAAAAGAAAAAGATGTTGCGTTTGTCTTTTACGTGTTATTTGTTATTCTAAGATGCTAATTCATCTGTATCTGGATAACCAATGAACGGATTCTGTCGGGGCAGGTAGCGTTAATTCGGGGAAATTGATATCTATAGTCTGGTATATTTTTCGTCCATGAAAAATGGAGGCTCTAATTATTATTATTCATAGAGACTCTCGAGCAATAATAATTATTACAGCCTCCATTTTTCGTGGACGAAAAATATACCAGACTATAGATATCAATTTTCCCGAAATAACGCTACCTGCCTCGACAAAATCCGTGCATTGGTTATCCAGATACATTAATTATCATCTCAGAATAAGTGGCTTTGTACAAGTGTTACAATGTACTCGGGGCATTCTGCTGCTGCTGCTGCGAATGGTGGTGCTTGGCCGCGCGTTAACCCTTTCACTGCCACACTACAGAAGGTTCGCCTTATAATGTGACATGATTACTACTATAAAATGAATGTATTGTAAAACAAAACATAATAGAATTCAGATTTGTTTCTCACAATTATTATAATTGTATTAAAATAAAAATAATCTTGATTTTTTTTTTTTAAAGCAATTTCACCCCCGGCCACCAGGGGGTGCAATGCACCCCCTGCACCCCCATAAACTCCGCCCATGGATGTGGGGAAGACATGCGACAAATATCGACATGAGCTGGGATCAAACCCGGGACGGCCGCGTAGGTGCGTGAGGCACTATGGTATGCGCCACGAGGGCGCCCCAAGGGTCCCGTGGTTTAAAAGCAAGTGTATGCCACCACCCACTTCAATGATAGAGCACTCACATTTGTGAACGAATTTACTATATCTTAAATTATGGCTATGTGTCTAATCTGACCGTCGCTTATCAATGACTTGTTTGCAGTCAACATTGTCAAAACGGATTGTTTTTTAATCGGTTCATTTCCGTTTTATACCATTTTGAAAAACGCTTGTTTCTTGAAACTTCCAGAAGATTTCAGAAGATTCTGTGATAAACGCCCTTTACTGTAATACACAAAACACGTTGACATTTTTCTGCCTATTTATGAATCGTTTTCAAATAAACGCTAGATTATCGATAGTATATGTGTACTTAAGCACGTTATAGAAGTGGGCTGAAAAATCGAATCTCTTATTTCCTGATCGCACACACACACACAGGGCCCACGTTGATATCTCTGTGAAAAAAGCTCTGATTATCCTAAGACTGGTAAAATAGATTCCTTACCTCAGATCAGATGTTCTCCAAAAAGATTATTCCAATTCCTGATCGCCATTCCAAATATCGATCGCGTTTATTGATCCAACGCTGGGTGGTCGAAACACCGATTCCACGCTGTTCTCATGGTCCAGAATGAATCCGATCGTCTCGGGTGACTTGTCTGAGAAGTAAAATGAGGAAGCAGGATTTTTTCCCCCCCATGCTTTTCATTCAGTCTAATCCAATGGGGTGCAGTACCACAGGGAGAGACGATAGGGGGCGGTATTTTCCCAATGGAGCTCAGAGAGAGTTCCAGTGGTAACGGGAGGCTAGATTGATGAAAATATGAATGGAAATCGCTAATCAAAAGGAAACGATTAAAAACGAGATCTCTCGTCTCTCTGGCACTCAACGGTCGGCATGAACTAATGAGAAATCTCGTCGCTGGCACTCAGTGTTAAGACCGAAAATAGAACACTTTCTAAGCATTGTTGATAAATGAGGGCCCAGGATTCCAGTTGTTCCAGCCTACTGTACCTGCTCTGCACCTTCCTGTTCTACCTGCTCTGCACCTTCCTGTACTACCTGCTCTGCACCTTCCTGTTCTACACCTTCCTGTACTACCTGCTCTACACCTTCCTGTACTACCTGCTCTGCACCTTCCTGTTCTACCTGCTCTGCACCTTCCTGTTCTACCTGCTCTGCACCTTCCTGTTCTACCTGCTCTGCACCTTCCTGTTCTACCTGCTCTGCACCTTCCTGTTCTACCTGCACCTTCCTGTTCTACCTGCTCTGCACCTTCCTGTTCTACCTGCACCTTCCTGTTCTACCTGCTCTGCACCTTCCTGTTCTACCTGCACCTTCCTGTTCTACCTGCTCTGCACCTTCCTGTTCTACCTGCTCTGCACCTTCCTGTACTACCTGCTCTGCACCTTCCTGTTCTACCTGCTCTGCACATTCCTGTTCTACCTGCTCTGCACCTTCCTGTTCTACCTGCTCTGCACCTTCCTGTTCTACCTGCTCTGCACCTTCCTGTTCTACCTGCTCTGCACCTTCCTGTTCTACCTGCTCTTCACCTTCCTGTTCTACCTGCTCTTCACCTTCCTGTTCTACCTGCACCTTCCTGTTCTACCTGCTCTTCACCTTCCTGTTCTACTTGCTCTGCACCTTCCTGTTCTACCTGCTCTGCACCTTCCTGTTCTACCTGCTCTGCACCTTCCTGTTCTACCTGCACCTTCCTGTTCTACCTGCTCTGCACCTTCCTGTTCTGCACCTTCCCATCAAATGAGGAAACAATACGAGCATTCCTTCTCAATCATGCAACAATTCCCATTTTTGTAACGCCAAGAATAAATAACAAAATAATGAATATTTACAACTTTAACCTTTATTTCCTTTTTAAAATAACAAGATATCAAATGCAAAAAAAAAAAAAACCTGTTATTAATAACACCAGTACAAAATATGTATTGGAACACAAGGAATATACAGCGACAGAGCACGACAATGAGTTTTGGTTGGTTATATATATACGGTTGAAATAGACACACCATCGGTATAGTACGGGATAGATCAGGGACGGGTCATTGGGAAGGGTGAACTCTTGTTTCCGGAAGAACAACATATGGGGGTTTAAAAGGGATTTGAAAATGTCTAAAATGTCATCTAATTGGCGCCAACATCTTAAGTTCTCCTTCCAGTTCCAACCAACATGCTATCGTCTCCAATAAATAAGGCACTACCACTCAGTGGACTTGTATGGAAGTGTGTGTGTGTGTGTGTTTATGTATGGGAGTTTGTGTGTGTGTTTGTGTGTCTGTACATTCTGCGTAGGTGGACTATAACCAATGACAAACGTTCACATCTTATATTGTGCATAAATACTATTCATCTTAAATCACTCTTAAAAAAAAAAAAAAAGTTCTCTTGAAAAACAAGGACATTTATTACAGGGGGAGGAATTAAAAAAAGGCACCGTGGTTGTTATGATATCCATACTGTATATCCGATTTGTTCAATTGACAAACAAACAAACGCTATAAAAGCAAGACAATACTTGTGAGCGTGACACATAAACCGGAATCGATAAACTGCTTTGTTGACCATTTTTATTTTGTTTGGCTAATTTTGTTGGTATTTACAGGAGGGGGGTGTTGCTTTACACTGCATCAAAAACACAGACCAACTCCCATCAACCCCGGTTGCTAATGGCTTGTGTAGTCTTCAAGTGCAACTACAACCCGCCACACACACAAATTATCATAGGCAGTTGCGTGGCCAAGTAAGAACCTAACAAACATGTATTCTATGTGGGTTTTTACGTATAATAACATTCCTTGATGTATTACTGCAAATTATATTTGAAAATAATGTGAAAATTAAGATTTAGTGCTGTATCGTTATGAGGCACTTGTGACATATGAACAGATCACAGTGTCCTAGTCGAGCCGTTTGACGTGCAAACAACAAACTATCATCAAAGTAAGTGAAAACGTGGGGATGTGTGTGTACAACAGGAACATCAAACCCCTCTCCTTTTCTCACTTTGTCAGCTAGAAGTGGAAGCTAGCACAGACGCTGTTATCGAGGCGCTCTACGCATCGGCAGCAATGGTCCACTGAGCCGCCTGGGAGCGGCCTGAACAACAACCCCACAGTTCGTCTGCCCCTCCTGCTGTGCTGGGGGCCGGCTGGGGGCCTGGCGGGGGTTGTGGAGGGCTGGAGGGCGGTAAGAGGGCTTTCCACGAGGGTCAAGCTTTGGTGGGACTTGGGGGAGTGTTTTGGGGTGGAGGGTAGATGGGAGTTGGGGGGGGGGGGGGGGGGGGGGAGGGGCCGTCTACATCTCGTGGTGTTGGGGGACGCCGTTGGCGCGGGCCATCGCCGTGTTGTTCTCATTGAGGCGCCGCACGCGGTACATTTCATAATGGATGCTGCTGGTGATGTCCTTGATATTCTGCATGTGGGTCCTGAGAGAGAGAGAGAGACAGACACACAGACACACACACACACGGAAGTAGGCAGTAGTTAGGACACACAGTTAAGGGTGGGAAGAATGATCTATGCATACATATGACATGTGTAAAATTGATAATCCATATGAATCGAAGGATACTCATTTCAAGAAGCCAGATTGATTTGTTACAAAAGAGGAGTCATTCTAGTCAATCTGAAAATGCTGGATGTCAATCAACCAGTATGAAACAGGCTACTTAAAAAAGAATCATGTAGAGCAGTGTTTCTCAACTGGTGGGTCGCGACCCAAAAGTGGGTCGCGGGGCCATTTTGAGTGGGTCGCGGATGTGTGTGTAAAAAAAAAAAAAAAAAAAAGTAAAAAAAGATTTTTTTTTTTTTTTCACTACCTATCTTTGTGAAAGTGGCTTCTCAGCTCTGGTCCAGCTGAAGACAAAGCGGAGGAACAGATTCGACATTGAGCATGACCTCAGAGTTGCTTTGTCTACCATCACCCCAGACTTTGAGACTCTTGTCAGGAGCAAACATCATCCCCAGTTATCCCATTAGTTCCTGCATGTTAAGCTAAGAATTCTGCTAAGAAGGATATATTATTTATTATTATTATTATTTTATTTCATTGTGTTTTTAGCCCTTAGTTGCACTTTTGTTGCAACCCCAGTTATCCCATTAGTTCCCCCAAACGTAGGTCTGTTATGTTAAGCTAAGAAATCTGCTAAGAAGCATATTATTTATTATTATTTTATTTCATTGGGTTTTTAGCCCTAGTTGCACTTTTATTGCAATCCCAGTTATCCCATTAGTTCCCCCAAACTTAGGTCTGTTATGTACGGGATAATGTATAGCTACGAGGTCATTGTCGCAAAATAATTGACCGACACGTAGTTTAAAATACCGAGCCGCCTCGGCGAGGTGTTTTAAACGTCAGTGAAGGTCAATTATTTTGCGATGATGACCGAGTAAAGCTATACATTATCCCGCTTATTACATGGCTAACTTACTAACAATATACCTAATTCATTTGACAAATCGCAGTTCTGTGGCTCTGTCAGCCCAAATAAAGTGATTATTATTATCGCGGGCAGCCTCTGTTCTGGCTCCGCTGTAATCGTCACACACACTCCGCTGTCAGTGCAGCCGCGGCAGGTGTGTCTGATTTGCTGCACTGATGTGGGCTTGATTGCGAACAGCTGCGCACATCGGTCATTATTGTCCCACAGCGGTCATTATTGTGTAATAATGACCGCTGTCGGGGGGCTATTGACCAATCACAAGCAAGCATTTCGACGAATGTGAAAACGGCATGTAATAAGTTAAGCTAAGAAGTCTGCTAAGAAGCATAATTATTTATTATTATTATTTAATTTCATTGGGTTTTTAGCCCTAGTTGCACTTTTGTTGCAACCCCAGTTATCCCATTAGTTCCCCCAAACTTAGGTCTGTTATGTTAAGCTAAGAAATCTGCTAAGAAGCATATAATTTATTATTATTTTATTTCATTGGGTTTTAGCCCTAGTTGCACTTTTGTTGCAAACTCAGTTATCCCATTAGTTCCCCCAAATGTAGGTCTGTTATGTTAAGCTAAGAAATCTGCTAAGAAGCATATATTATTTATTATTCTTTTATTTCATTGGGTTTTTAGCAATAGTTGCACTTTTGTTGCACTTTTTTGTGTTTATTTCATGTTTTGAAAGATTGCGTATTACTGCAAATATTTTTTTTTTACATAAATCATAGTGGTTCAAAATTTTGGGTCGCGACTTAATGACTAAGGAAAATGTTGGGTCCCGAGGCTAGACCAGTTGAGAACCACTGATGTAGAGCACCTTCCAAACAGCTTCCTAACATGGTTAACTGTGGAGCAGCAGTTCAATGGGACATGCTTCATAGCCCATTGACCCCCATTAGGATTGGTAATAAAATGCTGATCCTTTACATTTCCAATATCCCTGCAAGTGCTTTCTGGACAGACTGAACGGATTCCCAGTTTGAAACAAATCAGAAAAGCTGCTTAAAATGGGCGGAATACCCTTTAAATGTGTATCTGCCCTAAAACTTTAATTAATAGCCCAGGCTTTTATTTGCTTCAATCATTGAACAACAGTTTTATATTTGGGACAGGTGTCTACATGGAACCAGCCTTTACTTCATTAAGCCCAAAACTATTGCTCAGCTAAGATGGAAAATACTATCAAATTGTTTATTGAAACCAGTATAAATATTACCTGTATACAAATTGATCAAATTACATATCATTTACGAATGATTAATTTGTTGCTATTAATGGTGAGTAAAATTACAATTGTCATGCAGACACGCTGTATTTTTGTATTATGCACTAGCAAGCAATGTGTTGAGATGGTGAGGAGCAGCGTTACATCATGGATGATCACTGTATGTGTTGAGATGGTGAGGAGCAGCGTTACATCATGGATGATCACTGTATGTGTTGAGATGGTGAGGAGCAGCGTTACATCATGGATGATCACTGTATGTGTTGAGATGGTGAGGAGCAGCGTTACATCATGGATGATCACTGTATGTGTTGAGATGGTGAGGAGCAGCGTTACATCATGGATGATCACTGTATGTGTTGAGATGGTGAAGAGCAGCATTACATCATGGATGATCACTGTATGTGTTGAGATGGTGAAGAGCAAAGAGCAGCATTACATCATGGATGATCACTGTATGTGTTGAGATGGTGAGGAGCAGCGTTACATCATGGATGATCACTGTATGTGTTGAGATGGTGAGGAGCAGCGTTACATCATGGATGATCACTGTATGTGTTGAGATGGTGAGGAGCAGCGTTACATCATGGATGATCACTGTATGTGTTGAGATGGTGAGGAGCAGCGTTACATCATGGGTGATCACTGTATGTGTTGAGATGGTGAAGAGCAGCATTACATCATGGATGATCACTGTATGTGTTGAGATGGTGAAGAGCAGCATTACATCATGGATGATCACTGTATGTGTACACTGCGGGTGAGCGGCTGATGGATTGTTTTTTTTTTATCGTCAGCGTGTTGAGAGGGAGAGATGAGAATAGAGAAACGTTTTCTGAGTTTTGCTCAGCATTGACTTATGATTGCAAATGGTGATGAAAAGAAAACCAAAACTGCACCAGTGGTAACTGCAAAAACAATTAATTTAGACCTGGCTTCTAATTGAGATGTGTTTATTTGTCTAAAAGTGTAGCCACACCCGGCCAGTAAAATACTTTTATTACGTTTTTTAAATGAATACCTCTGTATATGTTTTAATTACACATTGATTCAGTTCAATTATTGCTGACTGAATCACTTCTGTCACATTTTGTACACCTAGCATTGAAATATTGTTGAATTAAATCCAATCAAAATGTAAGATTTCAAATACTTCTGATCTCAACAATAAGAATCAAAAGTAACAAAGTATGTCAAGGCATGATGCAGATACAAACAGAATCACAAGCAGACATTCAGACAGAAATAATCACAGACGCATGCAGACACTCACCTGATAAGCAGATCTCGCAGATAGGCAAACTCACAGTGGGCTACGTTTTCAACTGGAGAGAAGAACAAGGGATTATCAAAAACAACACAAAGCAGGAGGCAAGCCTTCATATTACCACTGTCTGACTGTAGGGTTTGGAGCCTTCATATTACCACTGTCTGACTGTAGGGTTTGGAACCTTCATATTACCACTGTCTGACTGTAGGGTTTGGAACCTTCATATACCACGGTCTGACTATGGTTTGGAGCCTTCATATACCACGGTCTGACTGTATGGTTTGGAGCCTTCATATTACCACTGTCTGACTGTAGGGTTTGGAACCTTCATATTACCACTGTCTGACTGTAGGGTTTGGAACCTTCATATTACCACTGTCTGACTGTAGGGTTTGGAGCCTTCATATTACCACTGTTTGACTGTAGGGTTTGGAGCCTTCATATACCACGGTCTGACTGTAGGGTTTGGAGCCTTCATATTACCACTGTCTGACTGTAGGGTTTGGAGCCTTCATATTACCACTGTTGGAACATATTTGGACTGTTCTATAGAATCATACAAATAGTGAAAAAAGCTAATATTTTACTTAAAAGGCCAAATCTGTGATTGCAGTACGATGTCCTCTGTTGAAACACTGTTGCCCCACTACTGCATTTGTTTACATTGGTATTTTGTATTGTCGGAGCCTTACACAAGGCGTATCAGTACCAGTTATCTGCTGTACATGAGTTTTACATACAGTAACTTCAAAGTTGGGGGGCAGTGTAGAAGTATAACTGAAATGGAAATACTCAACAACAGCACATAATGACTTTCTACTCCTGCGTGGTTGGTTACAATGTGAAACACGGGAGGCCAGCCTGTGTGGTTGTTACTCCCCCAGGCCACTAGGTGGAGTATGTGATTCCACTCTGACGGACAGAGAGACTGCTCTGTTCCAATCTCAGCAGCCCCCCAACTCAGATCTCTGCTGCTAATTGAATCTACTCAAAGCCCTTCTGACATGATGAGGGCTGAGGGCCTGACTAATTCTGCCGAACGAGTGGTGCAGAGTGAGTGAGTGTGTATGTGTATGTGTATGTGTATGTGTGTGTGTGTGTGTGTGTGTGTGTGTGTGTGTGTGTGTGTGAGATTGACGCCAGCGTTGCCAGTCTAAAGGAAATGAGACATTCGATGGAGGTGGGGTGCCTCCTGTTTGCGCCCGATAACATAATTAATAGTGAAAGACCTACAGTATCTACTATAGGAATCGTCTATCACAATGGGAACGGGTTTGAATGACCCATGTATGTATTCAACTGGCGGACTGGATAATTATAAAAAGGAACTCGAGAATAAACAACTATTCGTTTACTGGACCCAAGTCGTTAATTTACAGCTGGAACAATAGACTTTATGTCACTACCAGCACAGGGCTAAACTCAGTGTAGCCTGCTGTAGGAAAAGGGGGGAATCGGATAGGGGGGAAAAAAACAGGCCTCTTCAGGTTTGCTGGACACTTGAAGCAGCTGCATGGCACACAATGCTGGTCTGGACCGTCAATGACTTTCTGTCTGTGGTGTCTGTCAACACTCAACAAGTTTTCAAGTTTCAAGTTTCTTTAATAGTTGTCATACAGAAGTACAGAATACTTTCATACAAAATGCTTCTTACTGTTACGCTCCAGAGACTGTGCTAGACAAGATAGTATCAAATAACATAGTATAGCATGTAATTTAGAAGAAGAAAATGAGGTCACAGTGTTCGGTATAGACATATGTACAATGTTCTGAGTTACCATATAATATACAATACTATGCAGTGTACTAATGTACAGTACTATATAGTGCAAAGCAGAAATGGGATGAGGTACAATTTAGGTACAATTTACAGTAGGGTGTACGAGTTGTAGTGCAATCCTTCATCAATAAATATAAAGTGTGGGGAGTGGGTGCTACAGTGTGTTTGTTTAAAGTGGGTGTGTGCTATAAAGTGTGTGGAGTGGGTGCTACAGTGTGTTTGTTTAAAGTGAGTGTGTGCGTGTGGATGTGTGTGCTATGTGCGTTTGGTGGTTGTTGTTGTGTAGTGTTCATTGTTCGTTTAGCAGCCTGATGGCCTGGGGATAGAAGCTTCGAGCCCTTGTGTCTACCCCTCTCTCAACTGACTCTCTGGTTGGTTTAGGTCCAGAACTTTGTTCTTTAAAAAGGAGCCAAGAGCGCAGTTCCATCCTCCTACTATCAGAGAAAAAGCCTTAAAAAAAGATAAGATAATCCTTTCAGTCTATCCAGAAAAGAACTTGCACCCGAGTTTTGATTTTTGAGATACTGTTAACAGAAAATGTAAGCATTTTATAAGCATCATCCTAAGCATCCTTGTGGTCCAGAATGGTAGAGTCTGGGGCTGCATCCTATCATCATCATCATCATCATCATCATGTAATTCTAGGTGGAAGTCATGATGGAGCAAGAATACTGCTTAGCAAAATAATTCCAATGGCATACATGATGCTAAAAGACATCTTCTGCTTCCGATGTCAAGTGTGTTTGGGTAGACTGACACTCTACTGGTGAATTAGATCAGATGTGGAACACGTGGACTATTCTTTTTGATGTCAATCACAAACACCCACATCAGGGGGGGGGGGCAGCTAACGTCAACGATGGTTAGTATTCCTCAAGTCATCAAAGTAAATTCCTTCAAGGAGGAGGAGAAGAGGCAGCAGGAGATGAAGCAGAGTCGGAGGAGGAGGAGGTGCATCTTACCTTCTATAGTTCCCCACTTGGTTTTCCTCCCCAGAAGCCTCCTGCCATTCACCTGGTACTCCTGGTCGCTGCCCACCACCGCAAACGGGATCATCTCCTACAGAGGTCAAAGGTCAAGAGACGATGCTTCTTTAAAAGAGGGGAAAATTACGCTTTCATCTCGTTACCTCGTGTACCTGGATTAACTGTACGGGTATGTACCGATACATGTACCTGTATACAAATAATAAATACATAAATAATAATGTTTTCTTTCCATCATAATAAAATGTCCGCTACCTGCGTGTCACTTCCTGCATGGAAAACGTTCAGAGCGACCCAGCACATAAAGGACATTGATTCCCTATTGATTCCCGCATCTTCCGTCCAGAAGCTTACTGTTCCATTCAGAAAAACTGCAACACATGCAAGCTAAATGTCTTTGACATGTATTTATCTTATGAGACTGTGTGTGCGTGTGCGTGTGCGCGCGTGTGTGTGTGTGGGCACGTGCACACATAGAGCCCAAACGCCCAGTGCCCTTTTCAGCCTTTGAGTACCTGCCCCTCTAAAGTCCTGTGCACGTCCCTGTGTGTGTGTGTTGTGACCACCTACCCTGATCTTGTCATTGATCATCCTGTCCTCTGCGTCCTCGTCAAACTCCCTTTGAGGATACACGTCGATCCCATGGGCTCGCAGCTCCTCCCTGATCTGGTGGAGATGGAGTAGATTGATTGATTCACATGTATTGTCATCATACAGCACAAGTACAGGACAACTGACACAAATAAGTCTGGCATCCAACCAGAGTGCAAACGTAACAGTAAAGTGCAATAGTAATATACAATGTACGGGTGATTAAACTGTATAAAATATATAAATTAATACTACTCTGTGTAGTGCTAATCAGATGTATGTACAGAGTTGTAATACCAATATGTACAGTGATACAGGTATGAAGACAGTAGGAGGTAAGGG
This sequence comes from Notolepis coatsorum, assembly GCF_963971535.1. Taxonomy (NCBI): domain Eukaryota; kingdom Metazoa; phylum Chordata; class Actinopteri; order Aulopiformes; family Paralepididae; genus Notolepis; species Notolepis coatsorum. Next base: position 77,449,101 of record NC_140178.1, on the reverse strand, counting down.
ATATGTACAGATATAGATATAGTATCTACATATATGTAAAAGCATGTGCAGGTATGTACAGACAGGTTGACAGATAGTAGTGTAGAGCAGTGGTAACAGTGAAAGCATTAGGTAGATATATATAGATAACACCCCGGATGGGAACTACAAGTGTGGTAACTGTGCACAGTGTGGGTATACTATTAGGAGCAAGACCTACACACATCCACTTAATGGTAAAACCCTCAGAGTCCGTGGCTTCATCACCTGTAGCTCCACTCATGTCATCTACCTAATTAAATGTCCATGTGGCCTGAGCTATGTAGGCAAAACCAATCGGCAACTCAAAACACGAATCAGCGAACACCGCAGCAACATCAGATGTGGTGATGAACATAACCCGGTTGCAGTACACTTTAGACAGGCAGGACACAATATCAGCACATTAAGATACACAGGCATTGAAAGGGTAGAGACCAGCGAGAGGCGGAGACCATGGCAAACTACTTTTGCAGAGAGAGACCTACCATACACACAGTGGCGTTGCGTGGGTAAAATAACAGGGGATGCCAAAATATTTTTTTTTAAGTCAAGCAGTCACCATGTACACTACAGTATGGCTCGGCGGCCAGTCAAACTTTCTTTTTATTTATTTAACAGATTGCAGAATGGGTACAATACAGTACGGCTCAATACACACAATTTTATAAGGGGATGCAGACCAGAGAAAGACGTTTGTCTTGTTTACATCAGGGTCATTAACCCTTTAATCGCCGTTGACGCTGAAACACGTCATTCCCCGCCAAGCTCATTCTGCCGTTGACGCTGGACAGCGTCTTTGATATCAATATTTCAAAAATCTGTGATCGAAATCATATTTCTCCCCCGGAGACATGAGATGTACTGGTCAACTATCAACTCTCTAACGGTTCAAGAGCGCCATCTGGTGGCCGATCGGCCTGATCACCCAGGGAAGAAACAGGAAGTGGAAGCTGGTGCTCATTTCAATTTGGTCCGATCACTCGCTATAGGTCCCGGGACTCGATCTCGACACAATGGATAGCGATCCGTTGCCAATAACTCGATAAACAACATGATTTGGACGTATATACTATTATACAACCTGGAAATGGATCGGGTATTTCTACATCCCATAATAGAAAAAATTCTGTTCCACGCTCATCTCCCAACGGCGAGAGGAAGCTACGGTGAGTTTCAGCGTTATTTTTTAATGTCTTTTATACTAACTGCTCTAATGATCATATCACCCACACTAGATGAATGATATAACGTTGCCCACGGAATTATAAACGACCCCCCGCCCATCCGGTCAACATCAGATCATACGTAGTAACTTCTAGAAGTACGTGCAGTTGACATTTTTTATCTCGCGCCGATTGCTATCAAACTGTATACAATCATCAATATAATGCATTTAGGGCTATAAATCACATTCTGGAGAAAGCTGCAGAAAACGATAAAAACATACTTATACTTTAGACCGTATTTTAGTATGAATATGTGAATGAAAAAGTATAACGTTGCTACACCCTGAACAATAGATATAAGACTTTGAATGGGATCGGAATCACGGCGCGCCCGTGGGACACTTTTCCGTTTCGGCGAGTTTATTCCACGCTTTCGGCTTTCCTTTTCTAAGCAGTTTCGGGGCTACATGTGAATGAGTAAAAGTTGCGGGACGCCCAGATGTTCCCACGATAGAAAGCTCGCGTGGAGCCCATAATAGGCTCACTTAATACAGCGTTTTTAAAATCACGCGACATTTTCAGGGTCGCGAGCCGACCTTTTCCCCTCGTTTTCGATGATGGAAGTGATTTAGGAAAAGCTTCGGCACGTCGAGAGGTACCTGTGGATTTAATCTCGCGAGGATCGGGGCAATATTCGGCCTGTGGGAGCAGTCACGGGGTAAATAAAATTTTCAAATGTGCAGAGGGGAGGCCAGACTACTTAGGCCAATAAGGTGTGGGCAGGGCTTTAGTCAGCTCGAATCTGATTGGCTAGTATTGGTTTTGGAGTCCACATACATGGGACACCTCCCCCTGCCTCCTCTCCAGTCTCCTCTGCTGCAGTGAGTCTGACAGTGTGTTAGAGAGAGTGAGAAGGAGAAGAGGGAGACATTAAAAAAAAAAAAAAAAATATAACATGAAAAATAATGATTTTTTATTATTATTGTAAACTATATATAATTTTTTTATTTTTTCATATTTGATATTAATTCATATTTTTATAGGGAGGCCTGGCTTCCGTTGGCTTCCATGAGGATTCGCCACTGCATATACACACCCTTCAGACTATGGCCCCTCTTGGAAACGTTGTTAAAGTATATTAAACTTGGGAACACTGCAGACGGTGTGCTGACTTTTTTTCCACAACCTTACATATCTATTTGAGTCAAGCACCCGTAACTATACTTTGGATGTGCGTGAGTCTTTTCTACTACGTAGATATATATACACACAGGAAGAAACGAAAAGCTTTTTAATACCATCCAGTGTTGAGGCTTTGACAGAAAGTGTTGTATCATTAAGACAGTGATTTCACCAGATCCCAGGGCTGTTAGCCTCTCTCTCTCTCTCTCTCTCTCTCTCTCTCTCTCTCTCTCTCTCGCTCTCTCTCTCTCGCTCTCTCTCTCTCGCTCTCTCGCTCTCTCTCTCGCTCTCTCTCTCTCGCCCTCTCTCTCTCTCTCTCGCTCTCTCTCTCTCTCTCTCTCTCTCTCTCTCTCTCTCTCTGCAGTGCATCTTCTATATTGCCTTGTAGCAGTGCTGGTTGATCCTATGCCTAATTAGACATAATCCTATATGTCTAAGATTAGATTAAAATGTATTGTCATATACAGCACAAGTACATTACAACGAAAATAAGTTTGGCACTCTGGTTGGATGCCAAACTTGTATAATGACAACCATTTGAATGTAATCTAACGTCACGGTGACCAAATGCGTCCACATTTTTATAGGATTCTATCACATTTTCATAACAATAGCAAATATAACTTACCCTGCACCGTTTTAATTGAGGTTTCTTACAAATTAACAATGTTTTATTTGTCCTTTATATGTGGATAACATTCAAATCTTAAATTGTACCATTATGTTCCCGTTTAGACAAGAAAACATAATGCTAATGATGCACTTTTGTTAAGATAATTGGGTGACCATTCTCGATCACTGTACTCTGGTCCCATTAATAGTCTAACGCTGTTCAGATCGCGTCAAAGAATAGACGCGTCCCAGTGACCTGTGCTAAAGGTCTTGGGAATTGTATTCATGTTGTAGTTTTCAACATTTTCACCTTTTAATTTTAAACCAATGCTGCCATCTACTGACAACAGAAAGTGTTGTGTAACGGCAACTTGAGAGGCTACCCCCGCACTTCCGCAAACACCGTCGCGCAAAACACATTCTAGAGATTCCCACTTTTTACTGGGAATGGGGCGTGATCAAATTTGGTCCCAGACAATAAGTGTGACTGAGATTGGTCTACGTTCCGTTAATCGAACGCTAGTGAGCGAGACCTCCCTCCTACACAACTGCCAACTGATCCATTGGGAACATAGTGACCGGTTCATTTGCAGATATTTCATTCATACATTCAACTCACTGAGACAGACGCACAGCAGAGGACTTGTGAATGAATGACTGCTCAGTTAAACGAGGACACAGTGAGTCATAGATGCGAAGCCTTCATCGTGTCCTCCAGGCTCTTTGGTTGAACACAAAGTGTTGTGTGTGAGTGAGTGAGTGAGTGAGTGAGTGAGTGAGTGAGTGAGTGAGTGAGTGAGTGAGTGAGTGAGTGAGTGAGTGAGTGAGTGAGTGAGTGAGTGAGTGAGTGAGTGAGTGAGTGAGTGAGTGACTTTGCTGGTGAGGGTGCTTCACATCAAACAACGTCAAAATGTTCTGTTGTAGGGTCAGTTCTTAGTACCAGTTCCTAGCTTTGGTAGTAGCACTAAAACTAGGGATGTCCCAAACAGACCAGAAAGATCGGTATCGGGGCTGATCGCGGCACAATTAATTTTATTTTTATTTTTTATTAACCATCGAGTGAAAGCTGTGATGCAGAGCTATTCAATTGCTAATCGTATCTTTAGTTTTACGCTGGTTTTACTATCTTTAACGTACTTGAAGTGGGCACTGTGCAGCTGTATTATCTAGGAAATTACAAATATTATCTAGGATACAGGGGGATCAGGGGCAACTAAATTGATTGGGATCCCTAACTAAAACCATTCGTTTTACATATTATATAATGGTTTTCTTTTGCATCGTCATGATAGCACTCCCTCTGCAGTGACTCAGCAGAAACATGTGAATTAAAAGAGGAGACAGGCAGGTCGGGTGGGGGGGAGGGGGGGCGAGAGAATGAAACAGATGGAGGGATGGAGACCTCACCTTCTTTTTGAAGAAGTCCCTCTCCTCCAGGGTCAGTGTGTCTGCCTTGGCGATGACCGGCACGATGTTCACCACCTTACTGAGGCGCCTCATGAACTCTACGTCTAGAGGCCGCAGACTGATGGGGATAGAGAGAAGGCGAGAGAGAGAGGATGAGGAAGAGAGAGGGTGGGCTGGTGAGAATAATTTACTGTAGAATGAAATCAGTCCATATCACAGGGTTCCCACAGACATTGCAAAATGAAATTCGAGGACTTTTAAGTACTTTTCCAAGCACTATTTTTCATTTTCAAGGATGTCACTAGAAGGATACAATTAACTTTTAAATGCCGTTTTTAAAAGCATATTCTTGGCCTGCTTGCCAGCTAGAGCATCACACGAAAACTGTTGGAACGTGCGGCGCGAGACAGCGATTTTATTAAAACAGAACAAAAAAAAACAATTTCTTGATTCAGAACAATTTGATCATGGATGAACAAAACATTCAATGTGAATGGTTGATTTGAATTTCAATTACTTTTTAAGCACCTTGTTAAAAAATCAGCTGTTTTAAAGCAATTCCAGGCCTCGACTTTTCAAGCACCTTCAAGGACCTTGTGCGAACCCTGTTATCATGACTTTCTGGATTAAATTCAAGGGAGCTAAGAGGATTCAGTGGAATAGACACTAAAAAAAAAGTTGAAAAGATGAATGACATTTCTAACACTGTAATGCACAGAACTCCCACCAGAGGGCACACACTCCCAAATGTCTCCCTGACTTTTCCAGGCTATCCACCCTAACCCACAGGTTTACATAGCTGGACCTCATTCTGTCCACTACCCAATACTATATATATGTGTGCAAGCTTTAGTAAGTGGATAGAATATGTGTCACTATTAATCAACCCAGGCTGTGAACGCCCTCTTGATCGAGTTTAAAGGACTTGTGGTTGCTTTGAAGAGCGCTGGTCTTCCTGCAGTGTGAAACAGCATCTGTCTGCGGTCTAGGCGGCTGATTCTGGGCTGGAAAACATCACTGCTTTATAAACTCACCGTTGTCAACAAGGTGAGAAGTGAGGAAGCGTGTGAGAAGACATGCACTTACTGTATAGTAAGCACACACACACACACACACACACACAAGCAGGTACATATCACAAACATGTATGCATACATGGCATGCCCATCCATACCCACAATGTACCTAGGATCATGCACATATAATTGTACTAGGCCTACATCCAGAGTGAGTACTCTCCATTGATGACTTTCATTCCCTACTAGCCCTAAACCCTAACCACTACATGACTTTCATTCCCTAATAGCCCTGAACCCTAACCACTACATGACTTTCATTCCCTACTAGCCCTAAACCCTAACCACTACATGACTTTCATTCCCTAATAGCCCTGAACCCTAACCACTACATGACTTTCATTCCCTACTAGCCCTAAACCCTAACCACTACATGACTTTCATTCCCTACTAGCCCTAAACCCTAACCACTACATGACTTTCATTCCCTACTAGCCCTGAACCCTAACCACTACATGACTTTCATTCCCTACTAGCCCTGAACCCTGAACCACTACATGACCCGCTAGGTTCTGAGCAACCCGGGAAGCAAACAGGGTCTTGATCTCTTTGCCTGCTTGTTGTGATGTGGATTAAAACTGTGACCCAGTTTCTGCAGCTTGCTGCCCGTCTAAAGCTTCCCCAGATCTCCGACCACGGGACTCTGTAAGTAGGCTAATAGCTTTGCTTCCACTACACTACTGGCAAGTATTTCATACAACATAATGTGTGTAAATCCAAGCTATCCCTTTAAACCCTAACCCGAATTAACCTAATTCCAACCCTAAAATGTCCACTTGGGGGCCCGGCAAAATGCCCTCAACTTGCCAAAGAAGTTCTCCCACCTGAATCCAGAACTCAACTGGTCCTCCCAAGTGTATACAAGTAGGCGTGCGCACGTACACATGCACGCAGTCTAGAAGGCTTTTAAGGCCAGCCATGTGCAGCTGCTGGCCAGGCCATGTGACATCTGCAGTGTCGGATCAACATTAAACGTGGCAGTGCGAGTCAGAGCTAGGGGGCTGGTGCCCCCCCCCCCCCTGCCGTGGCCAAGACACAACGACACAAGACGGAGATTGCGATTTTTATGATCAATTACACGTCTCCTTGTGTGTGACTATGTGAGAATGTGACTGTGTGTGAGTGAGTGTGTGACTGTGTGTGTGTGTGTGTGTGTGTGTATGCACTCAAACTAAGCTTGCTGAAAACCTGCAGCTGTTCCCATCATCTTCTCAAGCCCCTCAAGTGCTTCACAACTTCAGTTCAACAAATGCAGAAGCCAAAAAATTTGCAGTGAATCCATTACCGACTGGACCCATGAGAGAACGATTCCCCCCGATTGCATTTGTTGGTACACCCCAACAATTTAAGCTCCCAGAGAGTGGGGCTAAACCAAGAGAGAGCAAGGAGGGTGGGTGTGTGTGAGTGAGAGTGAGAAAGAGAGAGAGCAGTAGCGTATGCAACTCGATCAGAGCCAGATGTGTGTCTGTAACATAGGCAGAGAGGCCAACTTGGACACTGTGTTGTTTCAGGGCCAGAGGAGGGCCAACCATCTTTCCTACAGTGGAAAACGCTATGAGGGCATAGAACTAGGATGGATAGAACCGAAATCTACATTACCGAGCACTCAATGGTCCCGTACGTCTTACAAATAGCTTCTCAGTGTTTCCCCTGAAAAACTTACATTTTAAAGTTAAATGCATCAATCTGGTGCACTTTGAGGGCACAATAAAGAGGCTAGATCTATGATGAACTTTGTGCTCAAAACACAAAATCGACTAGACTGCAGTGCTTTCTCCCTGCAGCCTTTTCCTCAGGTCAGTCTTTTACATTAAGCACCCCCCACAGCCCAAATTAAATGATAAAAAAAATATATATATTATATATATTATAATTTTTTCGATAATTTTTTTTAATAGTCTAGTTCATAGCAGCTGCTGAATGCGTATAGGGGAAACACTGTATGATGTTTGATAATGTTTTCATGGATAATCAGTGTTGGTTTGTTGCGCGAGACTCAGAAAAGGCAAAAAAAAAACATTTTGATGAACATTCTCATGGCAGTTTAATGTTAGAACATTCCCTGTCCACACATGAAACAAAGGCCATTTCCATAACAAGATTAGCAACATTCTATGGCGGCCATTTTAGGTGTACTGAAGGAGATTACCAGGATACACTAGGAAAGGCCCCTTTCTAGACATTCACGTTCTAGAGGGGAGGTGTGTGCGTGTCTGTGTGTGTGCCTGTGTGTGTGTGAGAGAAGGAGTAAATTCAACAATGGCATGAACAAAGAAGAGAAGTCTGCAGTGATAGGTGATCTGTGTGTGTGTGTGTGTGTGTGTGTGTGTGTGTGTGTGTGTGTGTGTGTGTGTGTGTGTGTGTGTGTGTGTGTGTGTGCACACGCACATCTGTATAACACATAGTATGCCGGTAATGTGTGAACTCTATGCGGTTACAGTCGACGTTATAATATTATTGTCTGCTTGGTGAGAGAGAGTGCGGGAGCCAAAGGCAACCGGAGCCGTTCCTCTTGTCGCGCTGACACGGCGCTATCCGGGAAACGATGACTCATCAGAAATGAATGGGTGGTGGTGACTGGTGATGCATCCAGTTCCCCTCGTTCTCCTGAACCGTTCTGTTGTCTGCCAGGTGCAGGCTTTCTTTTCAACAGGGGGCAGCACTGCCGTCATTCCTGTACAACGTTGGTGGCCTCGTGACCTACTTGACATCTAGATGGGCGATGTGTTTGGGTGTGCACGTGGCTGGCGCGCGCGCACGAGTGACGAGATGACAGGCAGAAGGAGGAATGCGTGCACAGTTGCACACGTGTGTTTTTTGCATAACTTCCGGTGTGTCTGTGTGTGCATAAAAATGTTGGCTTAAAGCGACAGTATTTATCTGGGCAGTAACAATTTGGGAACCTGTGTTATTCTAGCCCTCTCACAAAATGTCCAGAACAAGAAAAACATGAAATTCTTGTCGTACTGTGGAACGTTGTACGTTGTTGAACGTCTGCCATCTTGACAAATTCCTGTATAAATTTTGTTGTATTTTGAGAATTCAGTGTTTGTGGTTCCAGTGTGTATGTACTGTATGTATGTGTATGTGTGTGTGTGTGTGTGTGTGTGTGTGCATGTGTGTGTGTGTCTCTTACTTGCTGCAATGTCACAGAGAAAAGCCAAACAAATTGCCAAATATTGCTCTGCTCTGGCTCAGCTATTATTGGCAGCTTAGCCGTGTGGAGAAGGAGGTGCTATGTGTACCCGTGTTCAGTGCTGCTTGGTCCCGATATATATTTGATTCCCTGTTTATGTAATATAATTTGTGGAACCAAATAAAGTATTCAAATATGTGTGTATGTGTATGAGTGTGTGTGTGTGTGTGTGTGTGTGTGTGTGTGTGTGTGCGTGCGCGTGCGCGTGCGTGTGCATGCGTGCGCCCTCTCACCTGTGCCCGGTCGGGGGGATGAAGTATATGCAGCAGTGGACTCTGGAGTCTGGAATCCTCTTCTTCCTGTCGATGTTGATCTCCTCCTGCAGGGACGCCTCATACTGGTCATTGATGAACTTCATGATGGGCTGCCAGCTAGGATGGGGGGGGGGGGGGGGGAGAGAGAGAGAGAGCGAGAGCGAGAGAGGCAGGGGACAAATTGAGTAAAGATGGCAAACGGATCACTGGTCTATGTTTACATTACATGGATGGTCGGCTTGTTGTATCAACCTACCAGTTCTCGTTGTTGATCTGGTCTCCAAACCCTGGCGTATCGATGACGGTCAGCTTCATGCGCACCCCCTTCTCCTCAATGTCTGCACACACACACAAACACACACACACTTATAGTAGGGATTCAGTTTTCTTTTATTCTGATTTAGCTGCTGTAGACAGGAATCTCTGTCTGTATCTATCTATCTATCTATCAATCTTACGGTTATCTATCCATCTAAATTCTAGATAGATACTGTAGCTATAGCTCTACAACACTGCACCAATATCCAGCATGTGATCATGAGGATCTGATGTTAATGAGATTTCTGAGATGTGATGAGGATCTGATGTTAATGAGATTTCTGAGATGTGAACATGAGGATGTGATGTTAGCAGGCCCTATTCTCAGGACCTGAACATAGGACTGTATATATTTCAATATTTGTCAAGATTATTTTCCCCGTTCTTCCACCTCATCTCTTTACATTGCTCATGTGTGTTGCATCCATATGAGCCGGAAAGCCTGACCTCTTCCAGGATACGGTCAAGCTGCAGGGATCGTGAGCAACAGACACGCTACTATAGTGAATCTTCCAGGATACGGTCAAGCTGCAGGGATCGTGAGCAACAGACACGCTACTATAGTGAATCTTCCAGGATACGGTCAAGCTGCAGGGATCGTGAGCAACATACACGCTACTATAGTGAATCATGCCGACAAGAGCAGGTTGAAACAACAAGTGTAACCATACTTTGTTGAACGGTCATTTGACAAGCCAATTCACCTATGTCAAGCCCCGCCCTCTTTTCGTGATATTCCTATCACAACTGTTGCTTTCCTTGGACAGCAACAGCTGTGATTGGAGGATAAAAAAATTGGTAAATTCAACAAATAAACACTGGAAGGAGTGTAAGATGCAGAGAGATAAAGTACAAGATGCAGAGAGATAAAGTGTAAGATGCAGAGAGATAAAGTGTAAGATGCAGAGATCAAGTGTAAGGTGCAGAGAGATAAAGTGTAAGATGCAGAGATCAAGTGTAAGGTGCAGAGAGATAAAGTGTAAGATGCAGAGATCAAGTGTAAGGTGCAGAGAGATAAAGTGTAAGATGCAGAGATAAAGTACAAGATGCAGAGAGATAAAGAGTAAGATGCAGAGATCAAGTGTAAGGTGCAGAGAGATAAAGTGTAAGATGCAGAGAGATAAAGTACAAGATGCAGAGAGATAAAGTGTAAGATGCAGAGATCAAGTGTAAGGTGCAGAGATCAAGTGTAAGGTGCAGAGAGATAAAGTACAAGATGCAGAGAGATAAAGTACAAGATGCAGAGATCAAGTGTAAGATGCAGAGATAAAGTACAAGATGCAGAGAGATAAAGTACAAGATGAAGGGGATCAAGTGTAAGATGCAGAGATCAAGTGTAATATGCAGAGAGATAAAGTACAAGATGCAGAGATACAGTGAAAGATGCAGAGAGATAAAGTACAAGATGCAGAGAGAGTGAAAGATGCAGAGAGATAAAGTACAAGATGCAGAGAGATACAGTGAAAGATGCAGAGAGATACAGTACAAGATGCAGAGAGATACAGTGAAAGATGCAGAGATAAAGTACAAGATGCAGAGAGATACAGTGAAAGATGCAGATAGATACAGTGTAAGATGCAGAGAGATACAGTGTAAGATGCAGAGAGATACAGTGTAAGATGCAGAGATAAAGTGTAAGATGCAGAGAGATACAGTACAAGATGCAGAGAGATACAGTACAAGATGCAGAGAGATACAGTGTAAGATGCACAGAGATAAAGTGAAAGATGCAGAGAGATACAGTGTAAGATGCAGAGAGATACAGTGTAAGATGCAGAGATAAAGTGTAAGATGCAGAGAGATAAAGTGTAAGATGCAGAGGTAAAGTATAAGGTGCAGAGAGATAAAGTACAAGATGCAGAGAGATAAAGTGTAAGATGCAGAGATAAATGTAAGATGCAGAGAGATAAAGTGTAAAATGCAGAGAGATAAATGTAAGATGCAGATAGATAAAGTGTAAGATGCAGAAAGATAAAGTACAAGATGCAGAGATCAAGTGTAAGATGCAGAGAGATAAAGTACAAGATGCAGAGAGATAAAGTACAAGATAAGTACAAGATGCAGAGATCAAGTGTAAGATGCAGAGATCAAGTACAAGATGCAGAGATCAAGTGTAAGATGCAGAGATCAAGTGTAAGATGCAGAGATAAAGTACAAGATGCAGAGATACAGTGAAAGATGCAGAGAGAGTGAAAGATGCAGAGAGATAAAGTACAAGATGCAGAGAGATACAGTGAAAGATGCAGAGATACAGTACAAGATGCAGAGAGATACAGTGTAAGATGCTCAGAGATAAAGTGTAAGATGCAGAGAGATACAGTGTAAGATGCAGAGAGATAGTGTAAGATGCAGAGATAAAGTGTAAGATGCAGAGAGATAAAGTGTAAGATGCAGAGGTAAAGTATAAGGTGCAGAGAGATAAAGTACAAGATGCAGAGAGATCAAGTGTAAGGTGCCTAGAAAGTGCAAGATGCAGAGAGATAAAGTGTAAGATGCAGAGATAAATGTAAGATGCAGAGAGATAAAGTGTAAAATGCAGAGAGATAAAGTGTAAGATGCAGAAAGATAAAGTGCAAGATGCAGAGAGAAGAATGATAGGACAAGTTATGGAGAGAATATATAGATAAGACATTCAGCAGAAGGACAATTCTTCTCTTCAACCGCACTTATTATTTTCCCAGCGTTTGGACAAAGAAGTGATTGTGCAATATAAACACGTAGTACACTGCTTGCCAATTCTTCTGGTGATTTGAGTAGGAGAGCAAATGTATTTATTTATATATTAATAACTATAAAAATGTGAGAGAGAGAGAGAGAGAGAGAGAGAGAGAGAGAGAGAGAGAGAGAGAGAGAGAGAGAGAGAGAGAGAGAGAGAGAGAAGAGAGAAATAGAGAGAGAAATAGAGAGAGAGAAAGAGAAAGAGAGAAAGAGAGAGAGAGAGAATGAGAGAATGAGAGAACCAGCAGGGGTGCAGAGAGAGAGAGAGAGAGACCATTACCGTGGCTGATGGATTTGATCTCGATGGTCTTGGGGATCTTCTCCTGGCCGGTGGCTTGAGCTGACTTACGGCTCACCTTGGATTTAAACAGCGTATTCATCAGGGTGGATTTACCCAGGCCGCTTTGACCTGCACACACAGGACAGACACACAGGACAGACAGACACATTAAAAGGGGAACACCACTCATTTTAAGAATGCACATGAATTACATATATTATTTAACACTTGAATCTCTGAATATCTCACTAACTGATCTATATATCATGCATCCCTCTCACTAACTGATCTATATATCATGCATCCCTCTCACTAACTGATCTATATATCATGCATCCCTCTCACTAACTGATCTATATATCATGCATCCCGCTCACTAACTGATCTATATATCATGCATCCCTCTCACTAACTGATCTATATATCATGCATCCCTCTCACTAACTGATCTATATATCATGCATCCCTCTCACTAACTGATCTATACAGTTACAGCCATTAGGAATGGGTACCATTCGACTGTGGTGCCGACAGGGTTGATTTTGAGGTTGAGTGCTGTTCTGTTATATGCAACCAGGAGGCGCAAAGTCTCAACATTTTCTGAAAGCCCGCTTTGTGTGCAACTCGTGAAACATTAATAAACAGATCGATTTGTTTGTGTTATTATGAGTTGCTTTGGAAAGCATTTTTTGATTGAAATGGGATGGTACAGTTAGTTTTAAGTGATGAGTAATGACATTTGCAGAATGTCGGCGTCAGTCTGTTATTGTCCCTCAATCAATACATCGGTTGAATGCCATATTTTGTTGTATTTATTACAGTATTATAATTATTTAATTCAGAATATGTCTGTAGAATCAACATTATTATACTGTACACATGAGGCGTTAAGAACACACACGCACCAGTCTCTCAGAGTTGTAAATTCAAGCTCCAACTACAAGCCTTTTCTTTATCAAACATTTATATATTTAACAAGACATTATTGTGTGTTATTATGAGTTGCTTTGGAATGCATTTTTTAATTGTACCGCTTTGTCGCAAAGCCTGACAGAACTGATCCCGATTTGCAGCGTTGATGGATAGCTGCAGGCTTCAGAAATAGGTCTCGAAATCCATAGCACATGAAGAATATGTATATCAATTTAACTTATGATGATGAAGGTAAGACAACCTTTCTCTAGGCTTTTGAAAATGTAGTCATCATGAATCTACAAGCATTTTTTGTTATCATCTGAATTTGATGATGAAATGGAAATATTCTGAAAGCCCACAGCTTTTTGTTTGCAACTGATTAATTATATCAAGTAGAGAAGGAGAAAAAGCAATACAATTTATTTACCGAACTCAAACATGCTTCACATAATTGTCTAATTATCTTCACCTATGCAATGTGAGAAAACTGTCTATTATAGTATGAGCAAACAAAATTCATTAAGATTGGACATTTGAAAAAGGTCTCAATCTGCCAGCGCATTTGCGCTGTGTATTCAAGCTGAGAACACTGCACGCTGCAGCTTGCGGCTTTTATAAATCACATATGCATATTGTATGTTGAATGGTTTAAGAAAACATGATTCTCTCTATTCTATAAGAGAATCCATAATCCATAATGCAGCGAAGTCTGTGACAGATGACAGCTAATCCAGTGGGGGGGGGGGGTTAGGGGTGGACACAAGTTCACACCTGACTGCCAAGGTGTTTAGGTTTGAGCTGTCCTGAACCACTGCTGCCCGGGCGCAGTGATTCACACATCACCTAAAAAGTGGATATCAAACAGGGCTTTTCAGGTGATGCGTGAAATCACTGTGCCCGGGCAGCAGTGGTTCGGCCAATCTTTTTTCCAAGTATATTATCTGCTTAGAAAACGAAAATGTCTAATAATTTTTTTTCTCCACGTGGTAAATACACAGGTCACAACATGTTTACAGGAACGTTTTGGAGTTGTATTTGGAATGTATTTGGAGTGACTGGGATCTAGGCTACACTGGCACACCCACTTCCAGTGAATGACGCTAAGCTAGGCTAACGGTGCGGCTGTTCCCTAAGCCTAATACATGCACAGAGAAGAAAAGGGTATGTATCTGCTTGTCTAACTCCAGGGTAGATGGCGAATAAGCTAATTTCCCAAAACGTTGGCGTGTACCTTTAGGCCTTTTATGAGCAAAAAAAATCTTTGAAAACGGTCTCGATTGTTCTTTACACAGTGTATTAACTCAATCAGCGCCATACCCAAGGATAGTCGGGTTATCTCGCCAACCGTTCAGCGCCAGACCCGAGTATAGTCGGGTTTTCATCGTTATTTCTTTTATTCGATATTTCTATTCATTACAGGCACACAGACTCAGGGTTAACATGGGGAATCATCCTGAGATCGCCAAAGTGCAATACCGGCCACATCCTCCCAGGTGGCAGTATCGAGGACCCTTTGAAACCTTATATCTTGGCCTGTGTAACGTTCAAATGTCTCCGGGCTTAGTTTTCTTTGTCAGGTGAGTGGAGCGGAACTTATCCCGATCGCATTGAGAAGCGTCAAATGCCCCCGATGCATCTGTTGTGGCGGATTATGTTGGCGACACGATGGACACCAATACTGGGACTCGCAATCAGACAATTGGAATATTCTTGTTGGGGTACCTCCTAGTGAAGGTAGGGCTGGGCGATATGGCCTCTAAATGATATCGCAATATCTTTTGGCCATATCACGATACACGATATATATCGCGATATTTTGACATTTCCTCTAAAGCACTTAAAAATGCTTGATTTAACCCTTTGATGCATATAGTCATGCCAATATGATGATTATAATAAGTCCCTGCAACATTATGTTTGCATTATTAAACCATGAAGATGCTTTAAAAAATAATTAAATGAAAATGTACTAAGAGTAGTCTACTGACACACTAATAAAAAATGTATTTACATCTAAGACAATTTATATAAAAACTCTTGGGTGCCTAAGACTTTTGCACAGTACTGTGTTTTCTATCCACTTTAGCCAAACACACACAGTAGTGTGTGTGTATATATATATTAGTGCTGTCAGGCGATTAAAAAAAATGTATCTAATTAATTACAGGATTTGTAATTAATTAATCTAATTAATCACATTTTAATCGCATTACCATTTTATGCCTCATATTCTATATTCTATAATCATATTTCAAATTGCATGTGTCCGGATGGCAGAATTCAGTACTGTATCTACAAAACCTTCTGTTTAATCATCTTCCATCTATTAATTTGCTTAGATTTTTCAGGTCTGGTCAATTTGAGCATGGTGTTATTCACAGTCAAAGATAAAAAAAAAGATTTATTGATATTCTCATTTGGTTCATTACAATTTACTCAAAATAAAATGTTCATTCAATCAATCACAGCGCAGATTGATTGATTGATTGAATGAAAATGTTATTAACAGATTGCAGAATGGGTACAATACAGTACGGCTCAATACACACAATTGTTAAGGGAATTCAGACCAGAGAAAGACTTTCGTCTTGTTTACATCAGGGTCCCCCATTTTCAATTCATAATGAATTGTAAGTAAGGGTGCAACTTGCACCGTACAATCCATTCTTTGTGGATCTAGCCCACAGTATTTCTGACAGTGGGAATACATTCCCTGAGATTCATAGATGTCCCTAGAATCAGATACCAAGAACATGCAAATGGACCATATAAAAAAAAACTGTAAATGTGTATTCTACATGCTTATGGAATGAATGAGATACAAAAAAAATATTATTATTAAAAAAAAAAAAAAAAAAATGTAATTAATTTTGAGTTAATTTTCATAACGCGATTATTTGCTGTGTAATTAATTTATCTAATTAACGCGATAAACTGACAGCCCTAATAGTGCCGTCAGGCGATTAAAAAAATTTATCTAATTAATTACAGGATTTGTAATTAATTAATCTAATTAATCGCATTTTAATCGCATAACCATTTTATGCCTGATATTCTATATTCTATAATCATATTTCAAATTGCATGTGTCCGGATGGCAGAATTCAGTACTGTATCTACAAAACCTTCTGTTTAATCATCTTCCATCTATTAATTTGCTTAAGATTCATCTTGTTTATCAGGGTCCTCCATTTTCAATTCATAATGAATTGTAAGTAAGGGTGCAACTTGCACCGTGCAATCCATTCTTTGTGGATCTAGCCCACAGTATTTCTGACACTGGGAATGCATTCCCTGAGATTCATAGATGTCCCTAGAATCAGATACCAAGAACATGCAAATGGACCATATTAAAAAAAAAAGTCTGTAAATGTGTATTCTACATTCTTATGGAATGAATGATAAAAAGAATTATATATATATATTTTTTTAATTAATTTTTGGTTATTTTAATAACGCGATAATTTGCTGTGTAATTAATTAATCTAATTAACGCGATAAACCGACAGCCCTAATATTTATATACTGCATCAGATCTACTGTGTCATGTCATCTTCTTGCTCATACTTCATGAAATAGCGTTCTATTGATAACAATTAGTGGTGTAATGTTGGCATCTGTATCCTCCACTAAAAGAAATCCTTAGTAGACTATAGAAACAATATCTATATCTGTACATATCCCTTACCTACTCACACTGCTGGCCAGTGTGACTACTACCACCTTCACTGTTCCATTTGCACTCTGGTTGGATGCCAAACTTCTTTTTGTTGTACTGTGCTGTATAATTTCCCCAAGGGGATCAATAAAGGAATATCTTATCTTAATGACAATACATGTAATGTAATCTAATCGTCAAGGACTTTGTTGATTAGTTAATTTAATCAAAAAACCTGTAAAATGTTTGTTTCCCACGGGCAATAATGGGAAAGCACCTCATACTTAACCCATTGTATCCGGGAAACACATTTGTGTGTATATGCAGGCTATATAATGCATTATTATCAGGCGTTTCAGGTCTAAATGGGTTCAGAATTGTGCTCATTCTTTTTCTGGAAATAACTCATTCAGCATGAAAAGTCTTGGTCGACTATGAGGGATGAGCCCTTCCTGATATCAATACCTTTATTACTGTTATTCCGAGGGAGGCAATAGTTGTGATTGTAGGATCAAGAAAAGAAGGCGGGGCTTGATAGGTACATTTTCAATATAATAAAAAAAATCTTTAGTATTTTAAATTCACCATTATCTGTATTCAACAGGAGACTGTACTACAATGAAATCTTTTTATAATCGGCTGATCCACCTACTAGAGTAGTCCATGCTCGTATCGGTTGTGAAGAATCAGTGCACCAACAATACTACACCCCTCTGTTCTACCATGTTTGCTGGGTCCATAAAAGGGTCCAGCGTGGAATGGTGAATGTTCTGAACAGAGGATAATACGGGTCCAGCTGGACCATAGATCTCATCCTCTTAAGACAACTGTGACAAGTCAAGTTCAAATCAACACTTGCTTGCTTTTCCCTCGGAAAGCAGCAGGAGACCAGTGACCCCCTGGAAGTTCATGTAGCATGTCGCCAGTATAATGTTTTCCATCTGGAGGAGATATACTGAGCCTCATCTCCATCTGCCTATAATAACCGTCTGTCTATATGAGACCACCTGTGGCCCCTGGCCATAAAGCAAGCGCCACCGTGGACTAACGTGTGTGTCTGTTTATATGGACCCCTCTGCCCAGGTAACCCACACACACAGTTCACTCTCAGGTTACGTCAACATTGAGGACCAGGCAGAGAGCCTTGCTGGTGTACAAACAAACAAAACGCGCACACACATAAAAAACTGGAATCCCGTTGACACGTACGACAACAGCTGCACCCTCTCAGCGAGAGATTGATGCCCCTGAGGAATGCATTTATGCCTGGAATACAGGCCAGCTGCCAATCATTTATGCCTGGGATACAGGCCAGCTGCCAATTGATTATTGTATCGAGCATGACTGAGGCATCGCTACATGTACTGAAAGACGATGCTCTCTCCAGCCTCCCATCTGCTCTCTAACAGTAAACGGTCCAGAGATATGTCTCTCAAAGGCATATCAGAATAATTTCCGTTAGTCCCATTGACTTAAAATTACGCTTAGGCATACGCATACGTGACGGTATGGTTTATTTTCTTACCATGGTGAAAAAGCTATGTATCCGGAACATCTGGAGATATCATAGATTGTCTCTGGCCCAGTTATATTAAGCTATTTAAAAAGGAGTGGAAAGAGATTTGGTACTAGCGTGGGATCTAGCGTGAATTGGTAGTAGGGATGGGTACCGTTCACATTTGAACCAATACGGTACCGGTACCTGTGAATCGATACCGGTACCCAACGGTACCTTTTTTCTGTACTTTAGTCTCTAAAAATGTAATCTACCTACCTCAGTTGTAAAAAAAGAAAAATCCAAACATCAGTAGGTAAGCGTATATTGTGCGTGTGAACGTTGACGTAAAAAAAAAAATTTAAAAAAAAATACAAAACTAACGACGTGATTCGGTAGGTACCTTTAAAAGTACCTAATTCGGTACCCATCCCTACTCAGTAGTACCGATGTAATTCGATCGGTACCCTTAAAAGTACAGGGTTTGGTACCCAACCCTACCCGGGACATTGACATCTTCCAGGAGACATGGAGGCGGCACATTCTAATGGAACCCTGCTCACCACACCACAACTGCGCACAGCCTACAAGCAGAGCACTTTAACCAGGCCCATCGTTATCACCATCAGCACTTCCATCAATAACCAGGCACATCATTATCACCAGAGCAAAAGCGGACAGATGTCTGCCTACACATTAATATTCACCTTCTCAGGCACCAAGACTGCTACACAAATGCTCAAAGCAAAAATATGGGTGACTCACCATTACAAGAGTTACGGCAACTAGTGATTGATGATTATTGTGTTTACATGATAAGCTTACATTTCATATCACACACCTATGCACTCCTGTACCTTCACCTGAAAAAAAAGATAAATACAAAAGAATAATAATAACAATTGTGGTGGTGACTGTAATGAGCTCAAGCGTTAGGCATTCATTGCGGTAATGCGCTTATCGTCACAGCACTACTTGCACTATATTGCACATAATATTTTCAGGAGTGACCCAGCCTTCATGTGC
Organism: Notolepis coatsorum; assembly: GCF_963971535.1. Taxonomy (NCBI): domain Eukaryota; kingdom Metazoa; phylum Chordata; class Actinopteri; order Aulopiformes; family Paralepididae; genus Notolepis; species Notolepis coatsorum. The sequence continues at coordinate 77,429,777 of NC_140178.1, read as the reverse complement.
TACATGCCACAGTGTGTTACAGTAATGAGCGTGACTGGCAAATGCCTCATGAATGCTTGTGATAAACGTCAGCCAGGGGTCTGTGTGACAGGCAGCTACAGTATGCATCACAGTCAATATATTCCTCAACACACTTCCCCTGGAGGTTGTGACCCGTGTGTGGGTGAGGAGAGTAGGCGGAAAAGACAGAGGGGATACGGCAGTGTGTGTGTGTGTGTGTGTGTGTGTTGAAGTTGCTATTCAGTGGTGCTGAGTCTGCTGACATATCCCCAACATTCCATGGAGGTTGGACCTGGTGTCCTGGATACACAGCTTGGCACAGTGCCTCCCATTGAGGCTCTCCGACGGCCTGATAGGTTGGAGGATTGGAGGCGGGACACACACACAGCTGTGGAACAGGCTGATAGACGAACACTAAAAGCGGTGGAACGGTTCACAAAAAAAAATTAAAATAAAGTTCGGTGCATATCACGGTTTTGGGGTTGTTGCTTTTTGGTTCGGTACAGTTCAGCGGGGGAGAAAAACCTTGAAATGACCTGTTGCTGAAGTGACATTAATGTTGTGGCTCGATGTTATGCACAGAAATAATCATTTATATTATATATAGTTTGCTATAAATAACAACATTAAGGATTTGATGGATTTCCCGTCGGAATCTAAATGCAGAGGTTGTTTTGTGTAATACTTGAGAGGAGTGTCTTTTGCCTTCCAGGATCTCTCCTTGTGCTGGTAACGGACCAGGGTGATGCCAACTGGCCCACAACGTTAAAGGTATAGACACACCTCGTGTAGCACAACTCTCAAACTCAGTCGCTGTTTAATCCATCTCTATTGTAGACTAAACAAAATCTGTAATGCGCCTAAACAGCAGACTTAAACGATGCTGGAGAGTATTATGTGATATAGCTCATCTTGTCCACTTAGTAATCTAATAGCCATTTCCCAGACAAACTGACATAGCTGCACTCACCACCTCACCAGGACAAAGTAAAAGGTCACACTTTGTTGGATTTAAATGCAGCGGCTGGGGCTGGGCGATAAAACGATAGTGATAATTATCGCGATATATTTTGTGTGACCTGCAACAGGGCAGGTTTAAAACCAGAGACAGTGGACAGACTTGTCTTTCTTGCCTGCAACTTAAAGTAATGGCTTTGCTTGTCTAAATGACAATACTGACCAAATTGAGATTTATTTTTCTCTTGTCGATTTATTTTGTTTGCTTTCTAATTTAAAATACAGTTTGAAACCGTCTGTACACAGTAGGCTATGTGTGCTAGGAGAGCTAGTCTCCAGTTGCGAGTCATGGTGCACATGTGCCGTGGTTTGTTTATTTTTGCTTTCAAACCAGCTGCAGCCTGAGAAATGGAGTGTGAGGGGCTGTAACACTAAAGATGGTGGCAACGACAAAGAATGTCTGCAAAATAAACATACATCTGTTTAAATTTTTTTTTAATTATTATTATAATTTTTTTAACACATTCTGCGCCATGCAGTATTCCCATCTTATACCACTCTCTGCCAGTGCTGTAACCCTATGGAGTGGCTCACCTTCTTTGCAGGGCTATAACTTTTTTAATATTATAGCTATATCGACATTACTACGCACGTCACGTCAACCTGTTTGATGAAGTGTCAGTATTTCCACTCGCTCTGTTGTTGAACGAATTGTTGATTGTGGGCGGTGACAACCAGTGCCTTACTCACGTCAGCAAAACAGTCAAATCACAATGTCTTAGTTCAGTGAGGGAGGATCTCGTGAACTCGAGACTAGACTGATGAGCCAAAATGAGAATTAGAGACCCCATTGATACAAACCCCCATTGCTAGAAAACAATGCTAAACACTGGAAAAGGCTATTTATAAGACAGGGGACCTTTAACTTAACTTGGTATTCCTTATTCTTAGTGTTGTATGGCAGTAAATGGAAATAGTCAAAGGCCAGTTGTACAAACAAAAGCACTCCAACACCAAGGAGTGATGTATTAGGCCAAACCATGTTAATGTGTGGCATACCCCTGTCAATCTGTTGTACCATCTGAGTCAGCCATTATTGGGTTGAGTACAAGGGGGTCGGACTAGACCAAGTTATTTACTAATTAGTTACTTGATTCCCACGGTAACGCAGAGAAGCTTCATCCTCTCACACTAATGCAATCACACTGGGAAAGCTCAGTCACAAGACGTCTAGCATCTTCAAACACATCGGACAAAAACAGTAACGTCTCACAACGTCCTGTATTTGATGCTGCTCTTGTATGCTAGTGGTAGGGCCGGATTTACTTTTTGCCGTTAGAATATTCATGCCTATCCCTACTGTATAGTGAAGGTCATACCTACAAGAGGAGTTAACCATTAAAAAAATCTTTTGTTTTAGTGGAGGGGACCTTTAAAATGCAGCCAACCAGGCCATCTGCTGGAGGTAAGACAGGTTTGACAGACTCTCATTAACCTCTTAACTCTTTAATTGCCAGACCCGAGATATCTCAGGTTAACTCGCCATGCGTTGGACGCCAGACCAAATATATCTCGGGTTTTGGTCGTTTTTTCTTTTATTCGCTATTTTTATTCATTATTCATCCATTGACCTCTGTGTTGCCATATGAAAGGATTTTGAGATCGCCAAAGTGCAATACCGGCCGCATCCTGCCAGATGGCAGTGTCGACCACCGTTTGAAACCTTATATCTAACTCTGTGTTACACTCAAATGTCTCCGGGCGCTATATTTAGTAAGTCGCTTCATCCGACCACTTGGAAACGCATCTGGCACACTCGATCCATAAGTTGTGCCAAATTATGTCCGGGACCAGATGGACACCAATACTGGAAATCGCGATCAGACAATTGGAATATTCTTTTTGAAATACCACCGACCACATGTAAGGACTATCTGACATCAATTTCAGCTTGATCCAACAATGTTTTCATATCCATCCAGCTGATCGGCTTCTGTAGTGTTCAACACGAATGTCGTTACTGGCCATCAAAGCATAAAAAAATTATTATACGATTATATACATTTGATTTGGAAATAGTAGCGTGTCCAGGCAAGAAACGCCAACGCTTATAGTAGAATTCACGTTGCGCCCTATTACTCGCTACCCAGGAATTATCCGGTCCCATGGAACAGCTTCATACCGTCTTCTGTCTGGCCTGCAGTGCTGAACCTTCTGAGTGGCTTCTCCTGCCCCCCGGGGCATGCGGCCCTGAGCTATTGTCTTGTATCTCATCCTGTATCCATACACTTGCAGTAGTTCTATCTATTACTCAATTTCACAATTTTCTTATATACTATGATTCTACTGTCACCATGTATGCATATGCTCACTACATGTATTTATTGCTCCATCTCCACCCACTACAAACATGGGAACTCTCTAACCCCTGTCCCAACCCCCCCCATCTCTCTGAGTCGTTGTCTCGTAGTGCTGACCAAGGTGGTGGATGTCTCGGGGTCTTGGCCAAGATTGCAGTGACTGTTCTACGTGCACCACCGAGGCCATGGATCAGCTTCTTACCGTCTTCTGTCCGTGGTCTGTCAATGTGGAGTTCATTGCTGGGTTAAGTACTTCTATTCTATTCACATAATATGCTTACTACATATATCTATTCTATTCACATATATGCTTACCACTTGTATCTATTGCTATGTCCGCCCATCACAATCACGTGAACTGTCTAACGCCTGTCCCGTCTCCCTGTCTCCCTGTGAGTGGCTGTCTCGGAGTGATGACCGGAGTGTTGGACGTCCTGTGATGAAGACCGGGAGGATGCGACCCTCTCTGCGCCGCCCCTTTGCCTCAAATAGATCCGCTATCAGCTCTATCTTTAATCTCTCAAAATGTTCAGTTGCTATCGCATGCACTTATGTGTTTCACTACACATGTGAGTGCATGCTTACCAACTGTTCGCCTGTTTTACTGCAACACTACTATCACCGACATCTAAGAAGGGAGATCCCCCCTTGAATGGTTTTTAGTGAGTTTTTCCTTACCTTCGCGTGGGGTATGTCTGGGAGTGTTGCATTTATTTAAAAAAAATTGGACTTTATGGTGTTCTTGTTTTGTTCTTGACATAGTGATGTTTCTTCTTGACTTGTTTAAAGAAGACGTGTCCGGCCCATGGGGACATTAATGTGTGTTGTCGGGCCTTACAAATAAATTTTATTTTATTTGATCCCTCTGAAATTATAATTATATTCACCACGGGATAACACGCGAACATAAGCATGGAAAAATTTTCTCTTTTTTGCATCTTGGACGGAATCTATGTCAAATGACCATAGTATTGTCCCCATAGCTATAATATAGAATATAGATATAACTCTCCAAACATAGTGATGCACAGTAGGGCTGGGCGATATGACCAAAAACGTTATCGCGATAAAATTATAAAATTATTTTCATATAATTCGATATCGATAATTATCGTCGATATAATGTCCGTCAAGTTTAATTAACTTCTTATGCTGCTGCGAATGTCTCAAGTCGAGTTGATGTCGTCATCAGTCCGCGCACGTTACACGTTAAGCAAGCGGAGTATCTCATGACAATAAATATGACACTAAAATACTCTCTTCCGCCACAATATATTGAAACGAACTGTATACCCCACACTACTATAAACGTGGCCTCAGAATTCAAAACACACACATACTCGGCACGTAAATATATAAAACGTCGCCGTGCAAGCTAATTAGCCTAGCAAGCCTGTAGTATCTAAGCGCTGTATTCCATGACAATGTGCTAAATATTACACTAAAATACTCTCTTCCGCCACAATATATTGAAACGACGTCCACTGTATATCCCCACTACTATAAACGTGGCCTCAGAATTCACGTCACACACATACTCGGCACGTAAATATATAAAACATCGGCGTGCAAGCTAATTAGCCTAGCAAGCCTTGTTGAGTGAGTCCTACCTCCTTCCGGGTATATTTCGCTCTCGGCCATCTCCTTCACTGATTGGTTGTTAGCTGTTGTGCGTAAACACGTCATCACGTAACGTTGGTTGTTGTTAGTGAGTGAGCTGAGCCGAGGCTGAACGGAGCCAAGCTTGGAAAATCGATATATCGAAACTTTGCGACCACGTTTCATGTTTATTTCGAGGAAATAATTTATCGCGATAGTTATCGTTATCGTTTTATCGCCCAGCCCTAATGCACAGTGAAAATATATAATGGAAACCTGGCACGTTAGCTACAAGGCCAAGACTAATAGCTGCCGCTGAATGAGTTAACAGGTGGGCCTTTTAGTGGTAATGAAATAGAGTTAAAGAGGTTTGAACTTGAGTTGAACTTGTGTATTCACATTTCTCTTGATTCCATAGCCTGAAGTCTTATGTAGTATAGGTACAAATTCTATAAAAATCCGTTCAGAAGGAGGCGCTCGCAGTCTAATCGCAGCGTCAGGGGTTCGAATTAGTGCACTGCAACCTTGCCCAGGCCCGACGGGTTCGGGCTGGGTAGGGCTTTTTTTTTAATAAATAATTCGGGCTCGGCCGGGCCCGGGCACCGCCGTTTTTTTTTTTTTTTTTTGCGTTTTTTCTCTCTCATATAAGATAACCTTCGTTTTCCTTAAGATTCGTTTTCTCTTTTGCGCCAAGCTGTCATCAGAGAAAAATTTGGATGTAATTACCGCAGCGCGCAGGGAGAACTCAGGCCGGGGACAACTCAATTGGTTGTGTTGGAATATAGCCAGTTGGCGAACGTTTTATTTGTACTTGGATGTATGTAGCCGGTTGGCGAAGTTTTGTTAAACTTGTTCAACGCGTTGCCGACATCGTGGTGAGTGATGTTTATTATTTGCTGGGTCGCTACCTGTTTTGTTGTGCTTTTCATTATGTTGCTCCGCTCAAAATCTGATTTCTGTTTGTTTGTATAGTGACTGAGTAGGCTATTGTGTGTCGTGTGTGTGTGTGTGTGTCAAAGAAGATTCTATAGCCTTCAATACGTTTTACGAGGCTGCTCTATAAGCGAGCACTGGGAGGGAGGCATAAATGCTTCTTTCGTTTTCAGCGTGATATGCGTTATTTAGGCAGACCTATTGGACATTTTCGTTTTTGTTTATTTATTAAGTTAATATATAAAGTGTTTAGAATATTTAAAACAAATACAAAAAAATTTATATTTTAATAATAATAAAAATAATTTTATTTTGGGTTTTCACGCGGGCTAGGGATTAAAATATTATTTACAGTCTGGCTTATTTTCGGGCAGGGCCTGAAGTTCACGGGCTCGGGCAGGGCTCTGGCTTTATTTCAAGGCCCTTGCAGACCACTAGTTCGAATCCGGCCCGGGGACCTATGCTGCATGTCCTGCCCAAATCTTCTCCCAACTTTCCTCTGCCAGTCCTATCCGAAATAAAAAGCTGTAAAAATGCATAAAAAAGTAAAGTTATGAGTTAGTAAAGTGTTAAAAAAAAATTAAAAAAGTGTGCTAATCCAAAATAGATATCCACCTCCTGTGCATTCTGAAGATTCAGTCACAACAAATTTTCGCTCGTCAACTTTCACCTACTTCCTCTATTCGCATCCCCCCACATGGCGGTATAGTTGGAAGCGGCCACTCGTTGGCTACAACGCTGAGTTCTCGAGCATATACAGTCAGACGTGGTCATTTGACGTGCGGCCTGTAAAATTACGCTCGCCTGACATATCATCATGTAACTCGAGAACCGAGGCACGGAATTGGTCGAGTGAGGTGGCGTTCGAAAGGCGGCAAATTCAAGTTTCGAATGGTATATTACATGCAGCCCGAGCCGATAGACGCTCGCTAAAATGCCGCAACATGCCCCCACCTGTTAACACTATGGTCGCCAAAAACGCCTTACCACGTCATTCCCCGCCATGCTCATTCTGCCAAAGACGCCGTACCACGTCTTTGATATCAATATTTCAAAAATCTGTGATCGCAATCATATTTCTCCCCCGGAGACTTGAGATCTACTGTTGATCCCCTCTCAACTCTCCAACGGTTCAAGAGCGCCATCTGGTGGCCGATCGGCGGATCGCTCAAACCGGAAACAGGAAATGGAAGCTGGTGCTCATTCCAATTCGGTCCGATCACTCGCTAATAGTCCCAGGACTCGAGCTAGACACAATGGATAGCAATCCGTTACCAATAACTCGATAAACAACATGATTTGGACGTATATACTATTATACAACCTGGAGATGGATCGCATATTTCTACATCCCATAATAGGAATATTTCTGCTCCACGCTCATCGCCCAACGGCCCGAGGAAGCTACGGTTAGTTTCAGCGTTATTTTTTAACGTGTTCGATACAAACTGCTCTAATGATCATATCACCCACACTAGATGAATCATCTAACGTTGGCCACGGAATTATAAACGACCCCCCCCCCATCCGGTCAACATCAGATGATAAGTAGTAACTTCTAGAAGCACGTCCATTTGAAATTTTTTATCTCGTGCCGATTGCTATCAAACTGTATACAATCATCAATATAATGCATTTAGGGCTATAAATCAAGTTCTGGAGAAAGCTGCAGAAAACGATAAAAACATACTTATACTTTAGACCGTATTTTAGTATGAATATGTGAATGAAAAAGTATAACGTTGCTACACCCTGAACAATAGATACTTGATGTTGAATGGGCCATAGTAATGTCAATTTAGCAATACAATTTAAAAAGTTATAGCCCTGCAAAGAAGGGGAACTTCTCCATAGACAAATAGAGCTGGTGTGGGATGGTTTATTAAGAATATAAGCCTGGCGACCAAAGTGTTAAGAGGTTAAAGGAGGGAGGGGCTGTGCTGCTACTGTGGCGTCTTGTCTCACTGCGTTAAATGGTAAATGGTGCATTTATATAGCACGTTTATCCAACGCACTTTACAATTTGTTCCTCACATTTTACCCATTCATTCACACACCGATGGTGGAGACAACCATGCAAGGTGCCAACCTGCTCATCGGGAGCAGTTAGGGGTTGAGTGTCTTGCTCAAGGACACTTTGACACACTGCCCGGGAGGCGAGGGAATTGAACCCGGGAACCTCCGGATAGTACAAGACGACTGCTCTACCTCCCGAGCCACTGTAGGCTGTTGCATGGAACAGGCCCCCTCAAGGCCAGAGCATTGCAGATCTGAACACCACTCTCCAAAAGTTAGTATTTTAGTCTTTAGTCGCTCTACCTTTTTTATTTTTATTTTTTTTAAGTCGGCAACGCTGTTCTGTTTGAACGTGCCGCTCTGGTCTCCGAGGTGGAGTCTAATTACCCTCGAGCGCTGGTATCCATAGAGTGCAGCACCTCTGTACACTTTACACGCCTCCTGTCTCGGCCCTCGGGGCGACACCTTCATCCGAGGATGAAACGCAGACCGACTGGCCGTGACATCATCCAAAAGGAGACAGTGTGTGTGTGGGGGGGGGTTCTCGCAGGTTTTTCTGGCGACATGTCTCCCGTAGAGGTGTATGTGTGTAATTAGCTCCCGTTTTAAAAGGTGTCTGATGGAGCTGATGAGGGTGCGGTGGGGGGGGGGGGGGGGGGTAGGAGGGCGTTTTAAGGCCTACTGTGTGTTAGGAGAAATGGAGACTTTGAAGCCTTGATTAGAGGGAGATACAGGATTTGGATAACAGATAATTGTTATCTGGGATAAATGATAATTGGGCAAGGTAGTTCTCAATTTAACACAATTTTAGCCTCCTAGCAATTTAGATTTTTTTAATCTATTTACCCAGGGTAGGTTCTCTGAGCATGAATTCTTCAGCAACCACAGTCCGACACTGTTGTCCACTAGGAGCTTTCCAGTACAACCAGTCTGACACTGTTGTCCACTAGGAGCTAGGAACTCAACCTTACCACTAGGCTGTATACTATATCTCAGCTCAGTGTTCAACACCATAGTCCCCGAACTCTCATTCAATTTCCATATTACCTCTATTGTTATTAAAATGAATTGCAGCATTGGAGTCCTTTATAGAGCTAGACATTGTGTTTCCTTCACTGTTAGAAAGAAACTTGCACAACAACTTATTTAGCCATTAATGGACTATGCTGATGTTGTCTATCAAGCTGCCTCCAAAACCCATCTATAACCTCTAAATGTGGCTTACAATAGACTATGCAGATTTGTTCTTGACTGTCCGTTCAAAATGCACCACTATGTATCAAACCTTAGACTGGCCTTCTCCTGCTTTAAGAAGACAGAGACATTGGCTGCAATTGATTTTCAAATGTATCCATTATGACTATCCTGCCTATCTGAAACAGTTGATGGTCCCTTTTTCTTGCACTTATCGTCTAGTACAGTGGTTCTCAACTGGTCTAGCCTCGGGACCCAACATTTTCCTTAGTCATTAAGTCACGACGCAAATTTTTTAACCACTATGATTTATTTCAAATGTTTTTGTTGTTGCAGTAATACACAATCTTTCATACACTGTTAAAAACATGAAATAAACTCAAAAACGTGCAACGAAAGTGCAACTACTGTAGGGCTAAAAGTAAAAACCCAATGAAATAAAATAATAATAAATAATATATGCTTCTTAGCAGACTTCTTAGCTTAACATAACAGACCTACAGTAAGTTTGGGGGAACTAATTGGATAACTGGGGTTGCAACAAAAGTGCAACTAGGGCTCAAAACACAATGAAATAAAATAATAATAATAAATAATATATCCTTCTTAGCAGACTTCTTAGCTTAACATCCCAGGGAACTAATGGGATAACTGGGGATGTTGTTTGCTCCTGACAAGAGTCTCAAAGTCTGGGGTGATGGTAGACAAAGCAACTCTGAGGTCATGCTCAATGTCCAATCTGTTCCTCTGCTTTGTCTTCAGCTGGACCAGAGCTGAGAAGCCACTTTCACAAAGATAGGTAGTAATTTTTTTTTTTAAACTATATAATTTCTTTTTAATTATTATTATTATTATTATTATTTTTTTTTATACACACATCACCACCACCAGTTGCGACCCACCAGTTGAGAAACACTGGTCTAAGACACATCGTCTGTACAGTATTTTCTCACAGTTTCTCCATTCTCAAAAGCAATGGCCAAGAAATCCTTCATGTTCAAAGCCCCTTCGGACTGGAACAACGTTCCGGTGATCATTCGATCCATATCTTCATTTTACCTCTTTAAAAACGCTCTATGTTCTAACTTTATGGTCAATTGTATGAGGGGATGTGGGGCATAGCCGTCCTTTATGCGGGTGTTACGGGTTAGCTAGTTGGCTCTACTCCTATTTTTAGGCAGGGGGGTCCGATTGGTTGATTTGGGGCGCTCGTTGGGCGGGATGATTGCTCCTCTTCTCCTGCCAGTCCTGGAGCTCAATATCTATTACATCCTGTATTCTACTTACCCTTTGAATGTTTTGTTGGGCCTTTCTCGCAGCGGCTGCCTGGCAGTGTCATCGCGGGGTAAGCATATTTGTTTGCCCTGCGGTGGCATCGTCAGGTGGCTGCCGTGGAGTAGGCCTATTATGATGGAGATTGAGAGACATATCCTCTTATAATGTGTACTTGTTCTGTTGTGTTTTTGTACGTGTCCTTTATTTATTTGTTGTGTGTTATGTGTTCTGATTCTGTATTACATTGCACAAAATGTGGGACCCTCTCGACCACGAGATACTGTATCTCAATGTGGTTTTCCCAATAAAGAATTTCAATAAGCCAGACTTGACACCAAGCTCAGGGAACTAGGAGTCAACCCCAGTCTGTGTGACAGGATCCTGGACTTCCTGTCGGATCGACGCCAGGTGGTCAGGATGGGCCCTCACACCTCCGGCCCCCTGACTCTCAACACTGGATCCCCCCCCCCCCAGGGCTGCGTACTGGGCCCTCTCCTCTACTCACTGTACACCTATGACTGCGTAGCCGCGCACAGCTTGCACGCAAGACAATCAGGCTTAGCCTGCCAGCTCTAGAAGAGATCTATGGTGCCAGGCTGCTTTCCCGTGCCTCTGGCATTATCAACGACCCCTCTGGTCACCCAGCCGCAGGCCTCTTTGTCCCCCTCCCCTCGGGCAGACGTTACCGCTCCATCACATGCTCTGCCTCTCGGTTTACTAAAAGCTTCTTCCCCAGTGCTGTGCGCAGCCTGAATGACTCCAAAAACAATTTTATCCTATTTTGTTTCGGTGTCTTTATTAGTGTTATTAGTCAGGTTTGTAGAATGTGCTGTTTTTGTGTGTCTGTGCATCATGCACTTTGATTACCGTATATGCACTTTTACTGAAGTTTGTGCCTCTATGCACTATGCACTTAACTATGATATGCACTTTTAGGGGATGTTGATATCAATTTTAGCATTTGTCCTTTTATACCGTCTGTGTTTTTACATATTTTTCCTGTACTGTCTCTACTCTGCTCCTGTATTGTATTAGTTGTAGACAGTGTTTGCTCTGTACCTGTATTCCAATGTGGATTCGTCCATACATGGCAAATAAAATCTTTGACTTTGACATTGTGATTCAATTAGCCGATGACACCACAGTGATAGGCCGAATCACCAAGAGCGACGAAGCGGCCTACAGGAGAGAGGTTGACAACCTGGCAAAGTGGTGCCAGGAGAACAACCTCTCCCTCAATGTGGAAAAAACTAAAGAGCTAGTCATAGACTACAGGAGAGGGGGAGAGAAGCTGGACGCCATCACCATCGACGAGGCTGCAGTGGAGAAAGTCAGTAGTTTTAAGTTCCTCTATGTCCACATCACCGACAAACTTACTTGGGACGTTTACACTAACCATGTGATAAAGAAGGCCCAACAACGCCCTCTACCATCTCAGGAGGCTGAAGAGGTTCCGCATGACACCCAAGATCCTGAAGGCGTTCTACAGGGGGACAACAGAGAGCGTCCTGGCGGGGTGCATCACCGCCTGGAGGGGGAACTGCACCGACCTCAACCTCAAGAGTGCTGAACAGAGTCGTGAGGACAGCACACAAATCTGTGGATGTGAGCTTCCCTCCATCCAGGACATTATTAAAAAAGCCCAGAAAATTATCAAGGATCTTAATCACCCCAGCTGTTCCAGCTGATGCGGTCTGGAAAGCGTTACCGCAGCCACACAGCCAGACCCAACCGGCTGAAGAACAGCTTTTTTCCCCAAGCCATCAGACTCGTCAACAGAGCCCATTGAGGCTGTATACTGCATCACTCTTTATGAAGCTAAACCTCACCACAACATGGACATCATGTTAAAGGTATCACTCTTTACATGAAGCTAAACCTGTTTCTTTTGCTTTTGTTTATAGTAATTTCCACCATTTTCTGTTGTTGCTCTATAATCTACAAGCAGAATAAAGTACATTTTGCCGCTTTCTTTGCTCTCACATCTACGTTTCCATCCGTGTTAACTTTCACTTTGGCGATGCTGTAATGCGTCTGATCTCCCTTTTATTCAAAGGGATTTAGCCCATTAGCTTGGTGTGTCTTTTTGTGTTCTATTTGTCAAAGTTTAAATGTTATTCTGATTCTGAAGTCAAATCGAATATAATCTAAAATATTGTTCAATGTGAAACTGTCTTTATAGGAAATGGAAATTCTGTAACTAGAATAGCTTGTTTAGTAGTGTTTTAGTAGTTTTTTAATAGTGCAGTCCTAGTGTGTGTGACGTGTGTGTGTCTCCGCCCTCTACTGACCGACGACCATGATGTTGAGTTCGAAGCCTTGCTTCATGGCCTTCCTCCTCATCTGCTCCAGAATGGCGTCGATCCCCACGTAGCTGAAGTCCACCGCTGGAGCGCTGGGCTTCTCGCCGTACGGAGCGCCGTATGGAGCCGCAGGGAGCATGATGGCCTCTGGCACCGCCACCTCAGACATGGCACTGCTGCTGTAGCTGGAAATCACCTCTGACCCTGGATGGATGGATGGAGAGAGAGTGGATGAAGGAGGTTGTGGGAGAAAGAAGAAAGAGAGAGAGAGATCAGTCAACACTTCCAAGAATGAATAATTCACATTTCCAGTAGTAGTATGTTATTGTAAAACACCCCACATCTCAAAAGCATGGAAAACGCCAGAATGCCATACTATCAAAACCCAGTTTTAACGACCCATATCCAACTCGTTTACTGTCCGACTGGTTACAAAACTATAGCATCTGCCTAGTCCTAATCCAGATGGTGTATCGCACTCGCTGCATGATTTAACCCAAAGTGCCTCGGCGCTATGTTTGGTTACCGTCAGTAGGCAAAATACACAGTCGAGCCAGACTTAACAGAATTAACGATACACTCTTTTACTGACAACAATATACTTCTAAACTGTCAAACATAGCCAATGGCTGCTCTTATGCCAACACAGGCACTTGACAGAAAAAATAATTATAGAAGTATGTGTCTACTAGGAATGGAACGGTTTGTGTAAAGAATCTGAACCGTTGGGTTCGACCACCATGTTTCGGGCACCTAGAGACTGTTCAGTTTACTTTGGTACACTGGTACTGTGGAACACTTTGCTGTAGCCTAATACATCACTCCTGGGGTGCGTATGGAGTGCCTTTGTTTGTATAACTAGCCTTTTCCATTTACTGTTGTACAATACGACAGAATAAGTAATACTAAGTTCAGTTAACATTAGTAATTCACACGCCTTGCATTTAAATCCAACCGCGTGGGACCTTTTACTTTGTCCTGGTGAGGTGGTGAGTGCAGCTATGTCAGTTTGTCTGGGAAATGGCTATTAGATTACTAAGTAGACAAGATTAACTATACTATATCACATAATATTCTCCAGCATCGTTTAAGTCTGCTGTTTAGGCGCATTACAGCTTTACTTTTGACTATGACAGAGAGTGTTGACAATTGTGCTACGCGAGGTGTATGTGTGCATCACTACATTTAACATCATGGCTCAGTGTGCATTGCTCTGGTCCATTTCCTGCACAAGGAGAGAGCTGGAAAGGCAAAAGCAACTCCCTTCTCCTGAAGGTACAAAACAACCTCAGCATTTAACTTCTGACAGGGCAAAATTCATAATAAAATCCTTAATGTTGTTATTTATAGCGAACTATGCAGCCACGGGTCATTTGTTATTTCAGTGCATAACGTCGAGCCACAACGTTACTATTTCGTTTCAGTCACTTCAGCAACAGGTCATTTACAAACTTGGAACAGATACGAGGCAGAATTGTCAAAGAGTTGAACACATCCATTATATAGGCGACAGAGGGATAGACTCCAGAGCACAGTTGCCAGACTGCCCACAACTCTTTGGTTATACCGGAATGAGAAGAAAGGTTCTTCAGACATGCCCTCTTATGAGAGCCACCTATAATTAACAAATAGTTGATAATAGACACGTATGTGTTCCGAACTGCTTTCAGCCAAGGCCTAAAAGAAAAAATAGTTTGGTTCCGGTTGCCGACCGACCCTGCCGATTTAGGTGCGAGTCCGACCCAATTTATTTTATGTTTTTTTTTTACAATAAAGTTTCATAAAAATCTTAGTCAAACCTTTAGTATTATGGATATTAAACATGCTGGCAGAGTACATGCATCCATGTTGTCGTGAACATTTGAATTAAATAAAGAAATTCCCTATCCATAGTCGCCGTGGGAAAAAATTAAAAAAAATCTTTATGCCCAATGCATTGAGGGCAATTTTAATTTTTTTTTCAAATACTATTTGAATTAGCAATGGCATTTTTTCTCCCCCATGAACCATAGGGAACCGAAAAACCGTGACCCCAAAAACGTGATATGAACCGAACCGAGATTTTTGTGAACCGTTCCACCCCTAATGTCTACACTTTTTGCAGAGGGTTAGTTACACAATCAATAATATACTGTCTATGACCACCACTAGATCTTTCTATTTAATATAGTACATGTGTATGTGATTGCTTTACAAATACACGACTTCGTCGACTTGTACTACAAAAGTCATATACTTTTTTTTTTTTTTTTTTTAACACTGGCAGTGTGGCGCCCACCCGTATGCACAGAGAAAGCGGCCATAACTCTGCTGAACTATGTGAAAAGTCAATGTAGTTCACTAGGTGTAGTATTTACATATAAACACAGACGTACAGTACAGAACAGCGTAACCTCTCTCTCTCTCTCTGGACCCCCCAGGCCAGTGTTAAGTGTCCTGCCGATGAGAGAGTGGAATAGGGAGAGACGACTGGAGTTGAAACTTGAGCCAGTCCCACAGCGAGCAGAGCACAACACCGCTGCTCCCAATCTCACACAGACACAGCATACTGTACATGTTACACTTTGTGCATTTAGGAGGGGGGGGGGGGGGGGTCATGACTCGTGTTGGCAACATACACACTTCTTTTAATCATTATAATGAAGTTTGAACCTACACACACACACTTTATTATACATGCACATATGCACAAGTTGAATTTGTGTCATAGGGTGGGGGGGGTGTTCGTCATGGCCACATACATACCAACCATTTCCTTCTTTTTATCATACTACCTGACACACACACCCACACACTCGCAGAAAATGGGAGGACCATCGGCTCCCCTGGGAGCAGGGCGGCAGGCAGCCAAGAATCTAACAGCCATTGGATTCCAGCACACAGGCACAAACTCTAGTGGAAACACTTGGCCTGCTCCACATCAAGAGCAAAACAGCAAAACACGAGCAGAAGAAAACCAGACCGGCTGCCAAATTCCTCCCCACTTCTATGCAACTCGTGGAGGGGAAATCTATGGGGAATCGCGTGGCTCAGAAAGTACATGCTAGTCAATAGGTTCACCTCAGCACTGGTTCCTGCTCGATGAGATTCATAATTCTACATAACTCATTTCTCCCCCTTTGTGTTCATGGGAGAGACGTTTCACGTGCGGCTGTGAGAGGAAACCTGAGTTTTCTACGTCTCAGTATTCCTGTGTGTGTTTTGATTAAACTGAAATTGCTGGTTCAGTAAGAGAGGGGAGAGAGAGAGGAGAGAGGAGAGAGGAGAGAGGAGAGAGGAGAGAGGAGAGAGGAGAGAGGAGAGAGGAGAGAGGAGAGAGGAGAGAGAGAGAGAGAGAGAGAGAGAGAGAGAGAGAGAGAGAGAGAGAGAACCCACCTAGGGAACCACCTCTCCTGGCCTCTCTCACCACTTCCTCATCCTGTTCCAGCAATCAGTCAGCAACTGGCTGCAGGCCCCTCTACCTCTCCACCTCCACCCATACATACACCCACCCACCTCTTTTCCTTCCTATCCTGACTCCTCTCCTATTCTGTCCTCTCCCTTCTCCTTCCCTCCCTCTGACTCCCCCCTTCCATCCCCATTTCCTTCCCCTCTCCTCTCCTCTCACGTGGCTCCCTCATCATCACTCTCTCCTCCTTTTGTCTCACTCCACCTATAACTCTCCCCCATCTCTTCTCCTCCTGAGTTATCCTTGAGCGATCCCACCGGCCGATCCTACCTTTCCCTCTCTCCTCCGCCCACAGCCCCGCTGCGCAGCTAGTAGTGTATGTGCTGTAAGCCGAGAGGCGGGCGGGCTAACCGCGAGCACACCTTGGCAGGCTCGGCCTGAGGCTGGACACCAACACCAGCATCAAAGGGTGACTGAGGTGAACATGACCTGGCTCACTGTGTACTGAAGGCCCTGCAGACTGAGGTGAACAGGTGGTGTTGACCTGGCTCACTGTGTACTGAAGGCCCTGCAGACTGAGGTGAACAGGTGGTGTTGACCTGGCTCACTGTGTACTGAAGGCCCTGCAGTCTGAGGTGAACATGACCTGGCTCACTGTGTACTGAAGGCCCTGCAGTCTGAGGTGAACAGGTGGTGTTGACCTGGCTCACTGTGTACTGAAGGCCCTGCAGTCTGAGGTGAACAGGTGGTGTTGACCTGGCTCACTGTGTACTGAAGGCCCTGCAGACTGAGGTGAACAGGTGGTGTTGACCTGGCTCACTGTGTACTGAAGGCCCTGCAGACTGAGGTGAACAGGTGGTGTTGACCTGGCTCACTGTGTACTGAAGGCCCTGCAGTCTGAGGTGAACAGGTGGTGTTGACCTGGCTCACTGTGTACTGAAGGCCCTGCAGTCTGAGGTGAACATGACCTGGCTCACTGTGTACTGAAGGCCCTGCAGTCTGAGGTGAACATGACCTGGCTCACTGTGTACTGAAGGCCCTGCAGTCTGAGGTGAACAGGTGGTGTTGACCTGGCTCACTGTGTACTGAAGGCCCTGCAGTCTGAGGTGAACATGACCTGGCTCACTGTGTACTGAAGGCCCTGCAGTCTGAGGTGAACATGACCTGGCTCACTGTGTACTGAAGGCCCTGCAGTCTGAGGTGAACAGGTGGTGTTGACCTGGCTCACTGTGTACTGAAGGCCCTGCAGACTGAGGTGAACATGACCTGGCTCACTGTGTACTGAAGGCCCTGCAGACTGAGGTGAACAGGTGGTGTTGACCTGGCTCACTGTGTACTGAAGGCCCTGCAGTCTGAGGTGAACAGGTGGTGTTGACCTGGCTCACTGTGTACTGAAGGCCCTGCAGTCTGAGGTGAACAGGTGGTGTTGACCTGGCTCACTGTGTACTGAAGGCCCTGCAGACGGCAGCCCTAAGAATGATCACTATAGTGTATGCGGTCAAAAATAATAATAACTTAATAATAACTAAATAATCAAATAGGCAATTGCCAAGTGATATGGCTACTGATTCTAGATCAGTATTCTTATTAGACACTTGTGACAGCCCATTATTGGTCTTTCATTGGTCTCCATAGGCATAGGGTATCGACTGATGAGCCCTGGCTATTAAGCAAAAACGAAATCATATTTTTATGAGGGGGGGTAATTAGTTAGTAATCAAATAGTTCCCAGTAACTATCGAATAGAAATGCTGTGAGTTTTGCCCATCCCTGGTGTGCGTGTGCTCGTTCCTGCATCTCATCAGCCCGTCTCCAAGAGTGAAGAAGAAAAGCTCTTTAAAAACAGTCATTAACAGTCTTCCCCAAATACACACAGCTTATGTGTATATGGGCCAACACTGTAAACCACTTGGCAAACAGAAACGACAGGCACAACCCTTACTATGCCAAGTACCGGAGCACCGCTGTGAAGAGACCCAGGTCAACCAAACAATGACACTCAATCACTTGGCCTCACTGGTAGTAAAGCAGCGGTAGACCTAGCGGCCAAGTCCCGCGATGCAGTGGTGTTGATCAGAGATGGTACAAATAAACAGGCGCGCACAGTATCAAGTAGGGCTGAAATAAAGCAGACACACAGTATCAAGTAGGGCTGAAATAAAGCAGACACACAGTATCAAGTAGGGCTGAAATAAAGCAGACACACAGTATCAAGTAGGGCTGAAATAAAGCAGACACACAGTATCAAGTAGGGCTGAAATAAAGCAGACACACAGTATCAAGTAGGGCTGAAATAAAGCAGACACACAGTATCAAGTAGGGCTGAAATAAAGCAGGCACACAGTATCAAGTAGGGCTGAAATAAAGCAGGCACACAGTATCAAGTAGGGCTGGGCGATAAAAAGATGTCAACATTATGAATCTCTTACTGACCTAATCTTGCCCATATCAGTATGTTAGGTAAATGCATTCCTCCAGTGCATAGGCTGTTTCATTTCATAAAGGCATAGAGCATTAAATCACATCGTTTTTCACATTAGGAAAACAAGTAGAGAGACAAACCTCACAAACATGTCGACAGAGGGCCAACACAATGGAGAATGCGCTAGTATTGTTACAGAGGTACATGTGAAAATATACCGTGATTAGGGATGGGTATCGAAAATTGGTACCAATTGGTACTGGTACCCGATTGGGTCAGTACTGAAATATCAATAAGCTCCTGGACAACTGGTGCTGCTATCGATACGTCTGTCCCCTAATGATGATGAGGCTGCCAGCTGGTGTTCTGTGCTCTCCAGTCATACTGTACGTTCAAAAGTGTGGCTCACTTTACAAAATGTAATGAAAATGCTAACGCTAACGTTAGCTTTAGTTCTGGATACTGCTAATGAAGGGTTTATCCAAGGCTCCTGCGGCTAATAAAAAACAGCCATGGATTGTCACGACAGATGACTCAACAGATTTCTACCACTGCTGAGTGAAGCCTGGCCCGGCTCAATGTCGGATAACTTGGCTCACTCCTCAACTCCACACCGTTCTGTGAGGACTGGAGCTCTCGAGAAAAACACCAGGCAATAGCAACAGCAAGCAAGCTAACGGCAATAAAGTTACTAGGTCAACAACATGCGTGTTGTGTGTGTGTGTGCCGGTATCCTAGGAGCAGGGAGCGAGTGAGAGAGAGGGACAGAGCAGCATAGTTTAATCACTGCACTAGACTCAGTAAAGAAGTATTCATTCCTATGAGCATGACAACAACCAATGTGGGGCAACTGTGGATAGGGGCCAGATAGGTGATTTCCAGAGAGGTAGAAGCAGGGCACCAGGCCATAGGAGAGGACAAAGACACAAGTCTAAGGAGTGTTTCATCTGTGATACACCAGGCCATAGGAGAGGACAAAGACACAAGTCTAAGGAGTGTTTCATCTGAGATACACCAGGCCTTAGGAGTGCTGAGTAAGGCTGGACTAGCCACTCCTGGTACTAATAGGCCTCCGTAGTGCTGAATAAGGCTGGAATCAACCTACTTATAGGGCTGTACCGAATGCTTCGAAGCTTCGATCATAATGTTGACATTCGAATTCTAAATCAACATTCAAATTTTACATTTTTAATAAATATATATATATTTTTTGTGTCTATTCAATCTGTTTAAACCAATGGAGGTTTTCTTCACAGTTGCAGTTAAAGATTAGGCTACACTAATATTATAATATTATACTATAAGACGTCACCACTTTCATACCAACCGTGCCCTTATTGGATTATTTATGTTGACGAAACATTATATTCATTAAAGAAAGTTGATTTAATAAAAGAAAAAAAACTCATTTAATCAGATTAATCACTTTATTCAAATTGAGGATTTAGCCAAATAAAAATAATAATAATACATTTCTTATTTATTTTTTGAAGTAAAATCTTTTTTTATAGACAATCGAAGCTTCGTTCGAATACTTCAATCGAAGCTTTGAATGTTAAAAAATTACATTCGGTACAGCCCGGAAACCTTAAATCAGTAAAAGGTATTAAAAATAAAGATAAAACCTCTATACTCTTACTTTTCTTGTTCACGATAGACTTCGACTTTGCAATGTTTTGAAGCCATCCCCAGCAGATATGCCTCACTAAAGCCCAGCAACACTAGGCGTATACTATGGAATGAGTGTTGATTGGCCAACACTGGGAAATTCAAAAGGGAAGACCAGAGTACAGAGGAAATGTCAAAAAGGAAATATAGATTTTTACAGAAAGGAAACAGCGGTGTCCTGGGGGAGTCGGGGGACTGGTCTTTATTAAATAAAACTCATGCAGGTGCTCTGGGGGAGAACTGGTTTGGGGTCATCGCATGAAAGAAGATGCAACGTGGAGCGGAGAACGCGACAACTTAAATACGTACGCTTATAGTTAAAAAAAACTAAAAAGTGCCTGAAGTTTGCTGGAAGATTAGTCTTTAGAAAATTACAATGCAAGTCATATTGCAACCACAATATCCGTAAAATGTATTGCTATATATTTTTTGCACATATTTTGCAGCTCTATCTGCATGTGCCCGCTGTTCAGGCACAGAGGTATTGCTCAACATTCTCTACCACCATTCTTACCTCTGACACTAGCTCTCAAGGTGCCTGAGAACTAGGGATGCAGCGATCCGATATTGATATCGGCCCCGATATCACTAAATTATTAAAAAAAAACTATAATAATAAATAAAAGAAATAACAATTCAGTACATTTATATCTATGTGTTAATTTGTTACATTTAGTTTCACTAAGTTAGGAAAGTAATGTTTTAAGTCAAGCCTGCCTTGCACAAAATAATGATCCCAGTCTCTTCCACACAGCTTATTAATTGAACAATGGGTCTTTACATTTAGTCATTTAGCTTATCCAAAGCGACTTACAAGTTCTGTACGTCAAGTCATCAGGAAGGGCACAACTCTATCAGCTAAGTAACAATGTTCATCAAAGTGTCGAGTGCTACAGTATAGGTTAGTATATTAAGACATGTGCATGACAGTAAGGTTAGTTAGGGTTAGATTTTTTTTTCTTTTTCATTTCAGATAATGGTATGGGTATCGGATCGGTACTCTGTATCGGCCGATACCCAAAGCCAGGTATCGGTATCGGGACTGAAAAAGATCGGTGCATCCCTACTGAGAACCTGGCAGATACTGTCTCTACCACCATTCTTACCTCCGACACTAGCTCTCGCCAAGGTGCGCGAGAACCTGGCAGATACAGTCTCTACCACCATTCTTACCTCCGACACTAGCTCTCAAGGCAGATACTGTCTACCACCATTCTTACCTCCGACACTAGCTCTCAAGGTGCCTGGGAACAGGCAGAGACTCTCGGACAGCTCTTGGCCAGTGTTCAAACACAGGTCCGCCTGTTGGAGAATGACCCTGTAAATCAGAAATCGACCTCTGACCCCTGCATGAGAATGTCTGGTCGTGGAAGCAAACAGCTGGTGGACGTTATATCCACCCTATCAACCGCGAGGGAGAGGACGTCTAAATAGAAGGCCGCTGGGACCAAATAGACTCTTCCCAGGACACAATGTGGGGACTAGAGAAGACCAAATATGAACGTCGGGGAGTCGATTGTGTTCGTACGTGAACATTCTCACGTCTAAATCGTTCGGGTCTGGCTTCTCTGCACTTCCGTCACCTCTGGCTGACGGACAGGCAAAGCTATGTACACTAAACCACAGAGCCGACTGTCGCCCTGCATCCTGCCAAGCCGCTGTCAAAAGTATCAGCTCAAGATGTGACGGTTCAATGGCAAACTTACCATACAAGCCTCTTATCTTTTTTTTTTTTATTTCTCTTTCTCCAATTTTCAGTTTTTCTCCCGTCCCAATTCCCCCCCTCCCCTACCTGGCTGCTGTATGATGTTCTCCTACGAGTCGGTACAAGGGCGTCCCGAAGCCAACCGCGCGCTTCCTCCGATACGTGTGGCGACTGCCAGTGACGTCTTTTCACTTGGCAGCGAGGACTCTCATCGGTGAAGTGTAACACGTGGGAGGGCACGCTATCTCCACCAAGTCCTGCCCCCGCTGAGCAAGCGCCGAGACCTGACCAGTAGGCGTCGCTGTCCACAACGCCAGATTCCCACCCACCAGCTTCCCACCCCCTAATACTGCCAATTGTATTAGTATGAACGACCAGCCAAGCTGGTAGCAACGCCGAGAGCTGGGCTCGAACCCAGCATCTCCTGCGTTGGTGACGAGCGCAATCTCCGCTACGCCACCTGACCGCCCTTACAATCCTCTTATCAACCATATGGTTTCACTGCTGTGAGAGAAAGAATAGTTCTGCAGTTTGGCCACATTACCTTATTGACAATCAATAGAGAACTGTGGTTGATAATCGGGTGGGAGAACAAATGTATTCACTTAAGTATCACAATATTTTCTTGTGATGATTTTCATTATCGCCACACTGCCTCCCGAAAACATTAAATATACATAAGATATATTCAATGTTTTTGCCCACAATAAAGACAAGTCTGTGAGTGCCGGTATTCGGTTTGTTTTGGTTAAATATAGATAACCAGCTATGTTCTGTATCTAAATTCAACATAACAAGACCATAACATGGTCAAGTGTTAAAATAAGGGAACAGAAACTGCAATAAATCGTAATATCGAATCACAATACATTATCGAATTGCAATACATATCGAATCAGCACTGAAGTATTGTGAGATCCTTGTTATAACATAAACTGCCATCTATTGTATGTTGCGCTTGCCTGTTGCGAAGGACACTTTCCCACATGTACTGTACAGTCCAGATATGGGATTGAATTGGCATGGATAATGTTATTAATGTGTAACGTTCCTTCGAGTCCACAAGGAAACGCAAATCATTTCAGAAATTGGAAAACTGAGGATGAGTCAGTGGCTGTTGCTGTGGACCTGTTTTCAATTACAGCCAATAAAAGGGGGACTTTCTTGCAGAGGCTCCAACGGGATCAGATTGCGCTGCTTTCTGTAAACAAGACGAGTGGTCCCTGTGCCGCAAAGCAACGTGGCAGGAGGGGAGAGGAGAAAAACGGTGCGTGGGGTTGAAGGAGGCTGAAAAGACTCGAGGATGAAGGAGAAAGGAGCGTGGGGTTGGAGGAGCCTGAAAAGACAAAGGGGAGAAAAGTGGAGAAAGGATGTAGCGTGGAGTTGGGAGGAGAAAAAACGCAGGAGAAGGAGAGATGGTGATTTATTCCTCCTCTGGCCTGCGGCTTTCCTCACTAACGACACGCAGACCTCTGAATAGAGCTGTACATACTAGCGGTGTCACGATTCTTAAAATCCAACAATTCTATCAGGGGGGGGGGGGGCAAGATGGGTGTAGCGCAGAGCTGCATTTCATCTGCGACCTAATGCGTGTGTGTTCCTATGCGTTGCCCATCTTACATGTCTGTGTGTTGCTTCATGACAAATATATATACTTCTTTCGAATTCAATGTCATGATTAGATTTTCGTCAGTCAGCTATCAGTCTGAGATCAGAACAGAGAACAGCCATCAGTCTGAGATCAGAACAGAGAACAGATCATTGCTATCAGTCTGAGATCAGAACAGAGAACAGATCATTGCTATCAGTCTGAGATCAGAACAGAGAACAGATCATTGCCATCAGTCTGAGATCAGAACAGAGAACAGCTATCAGTCTGAGATCAGAACAGAGAACAGCTATCAGTCTGAGATCAGAACAGAGAACAGCTATCAGTCTGAGATCAGAACAGAGAACAGCTATCAGTCTGAGATCAGAACAGAGAACAGATCATTGCTGTCACTGTCTCACTCTCATTGGTCTCCATGTTTCAGCGCATTCATTCTTTGTAGAACTGACGGCAGAAGGCAACATGTTGCCACACTGGTGACTTGATATAGGGAAGCAGGAGGATCCTTCAGTTCCGTTTCTCCATCATCTCGGACTCTGACAGTGGCCATGGTGTCTGGAAGAGTAATGCAGGCTGATAAGCTAATGTGAACTAATGTCTTCTTTGAAATGTTGCAGAAATAAATACTGGGAAAAGCACAGACCTGCTCGTGATTAAAAAAAAGTCAAAATTTTCTTATTTCAATCCGATTTTTTAATTTAGATTCACCCCTGTCACATAGTGACACCCCTAGTAAATGCGCTAGAAAACCAGTTACACTCATCTTTGTTCCCTGCATGTAGCTCTGTTAGAAGCACCGCTCAGGGCCCCAACAAGAATCCAGACTATACGCCCGTCAGCATTGGCAACTGGGTCATCTCTAAGTGGAGCTGTGGTCAAAGCCACGGTGCCATGCTCCAGTTGTCCAGTGGAGTTTGACACTGTGGTGTGCAGGTCAGAGGTTGCGTTCCCAGGGGAATTCTAGAGAAGGCGACTTAGGTTGACCTTGGTCACGTCAATGCCACTGTGGTTCAAACCTCTGCACTAACTAGCATGAAACAGCATGGGCAGCATGCAGCGAGACGAGTGGAAAGTCCAATCACAAGTTGCAGTACACCAGATCTTATTTCCTACAACTTACATTAGATCTGATCATTTATTTAGGTTCGATTGGTAGTGTTCAAACCCATTGTAATGCATGAGGAAATCCAACCGTGTCCATCCGTGTAATTAATCCAAATGAATCAAATAAGAGTTATACATTTCAGAAAGCCTATGTAATTAACATGTATGCTGTAAACTAATACCTAAATTTTTTTTTCTTGCATAGTATTAGTCAACTATTGCTCACTGATTCATTATAGTCACATACAAATGTAGCCCCTTACGTGACTGCGATCTGCAAGCCAGGGGCTTTTCGTATCCGCAGTCACTCTCAGCTAGGGGTGGACGGTATGGTCTAAAATGTATATCACGGTATAATTTGAAGCATAGACGGTAACGGTATATATCACGGTATCAGTGTTTCCGTTAGAATAATTTTTTTTGCCTGATAGGCAGGCTATATAAAGAATGACATCCTCAAGGCATGTAGATTTATAATATTTTAACTTAAAACTAGGCTACTTTTGCATATAAAGTCATTATATTCCAAATAAAATAAGTCCCGAGTCGAGACTCCGTGCTGCTCCCATTGCAAACAGCGAGGCTGGATGCTGGATTTTGCTAGAAGCATATGTAGCTGCAGAGCCGCAGAACCATGGGCGCTTTCAGGAGCCATTGGCAATTCAGCCGTTGGGTGGGGGGGGCGCTGTTGAGCGGGCCTGTGACCAGACCTAAAAGCGCCCATGGTTCTGCGGCTCTGCAGCTACATGCTATTCGCAACTCCACTGCTGCAGCCGTCCTCCCGCTGCAGCCGTCGTTATCATAACACTACACACATATCATAATGTTTACAGCAAACTGTAGTTGATCACCAGGTATGTTTTATTAACGTAGAATAATTCATATAAGAAAAACGATAGGGAAATCCCTTACCTTTCTCCACTGGTTAAAAATGCCAGGAACTGAAATTGAAACTTGCTGTGCGCCGCGGTGATATGTGTTTATTATGAAATGACAATTGCGTGTTGACACGCCCACTGCGCGAAGCCTCCTAAATAACTTTTTCCAGTTTGCACATATCTATTATCTATGACTAATTCTATCTATTTTTAGGGGAAAATGCGATTGAAATAGTCGCGCTGTGGTTACATGACGTCATTGCTCTTTTAGAGCTGCTCTACCGGTTACACGGTATAGTCAAAATCCATACCGTAGAGCAAATTCATACCGTTTATACCGTATACCGTTTATACCATCCACCCTGTCTCAGCTATACCAGGCTCATATTAAGTACCAACTAAGCGCTGAATTCTGAGCTGGGGGCGGGTCAAAAATATATCAGATATGAATTTCAAAGATACCCAGCGTACAATATGGGTTTAACACAGCTTTATGGTGGGGTCTGGAAGCTCGGAGTTGCTAATAAACAGTTTAAATCATTGTTACAAAACGAGTGGTACTCACAGAGCAAACGTTGGCAAGATGGCGTCTTCTTCTTCTGCCGCTATTTGGCTGCCTGGTGCGCATGCGCTGTGACACCAACGGCGGAAATGGACGTTCGGTCTGTAAGTACCACTCGTTTTGTAACAATGATTTAAACTGTTTATTAGCAACTCCGAGCTTCCAGACCCCACCGTAAAGCTGTGTTAAACCCATATTGTACGCTGGGTATCTTTGAAATTCATATCTGATACATTTTTGACCCACCCCCAGAATTCAGCGCTTGGTACTTAATATGAGCCTGGTGGCGGCATAGCTGAGTGACTGCGGATACGAAAAGCCCCTGGCTTGCAGATCGCAGTCACGTAAGGGGCTAATACAAATGTAGCCTATACCTGTAGCCCAGACCTGGGCATTGTACGGCCCGCGGGATGATTCTGACCGGCCCGCGAAAGATTACATGATAATTATTTTTTTTTGTATATTTTTTATTTATTTTTTTTAACTTTTTTTTTTTCATGTCAACGTTCACACGCACAATATACGCTTACCTAGGATTTGACTTGATTCAACAACAACGCAGTCGGGGCAAGCCGAAAACGGTCGAAAGTGTGGTCATTTGAAGTTTGGATTTTTTTTTTCACAACTGAGGTAGGTAGATTACATTTTTAGAGACTAAAGTACAGAAAAAAGGTACCATTGGGTACCGGTATCGATTCACAGGTACCGGTACCGTATCGGTTCAAATGTGAACGGTACCCATCCCTACTGAACACACAACTGCAGGGCAAGGGCATTTTTGCTCATGAAATGCATAGCCATGTGAAAGCCTTCATGACAAAGTTGCAATTAATTTCAAGGCAACTAGGCAGCAACAATCTCAAACACATGAAAACGCTGAAAGAAGTCAAACCATCAGCTGATCACCGGCACAGGTACTCATCCATGTTGGGAGCACTGCATGATGAATTTTCAAGGCGTTTAAGATTTCAAAAAGGTTGAGGATGAAATGCAGCTGGTTTCCTCTCCCTTTACCTGCAGTGTTGATAGTTGTTCAGCTTGAACTCATTGACCTGCAGTCTGATTCACTACTGAAAGAGCACTTTAAGTCAGCATCACTGCTAGAGTTCTACTCTGCTCTCAAGGAGGAGAACTTTCCAAACATGAGGAGACATGCTCAGAAGATGTTGGTTCTCTTTGGATCCACCTACATATGTGAACAGACACTCAGTCATGACGTTTACCAAGTCCAGGTACAGATCCTCTCTCACTGATGAACATCTGGCAGCTGTGCTTCGCATCTCCACCTCAGACATGCAACCTGACTTTGATGGACTTGTTAAAGCTCAACAGAGACTGGATTTCTCACACTGAATGAAAAAAAAGACCAGAAGAACACTAAAATGTGGAAATATAACAAGTGAAATGGGACACTTGATATTTTTTTTTCTTTTTTTTGCACAGTTCTGAAAACATTAAATGTTTAATATAGGCATGTAAAGTAAAAAAGGCTACAAAACTGGGACACTTATTTACACAGTTCAGTGACATGTCTTGTTTATTTTTGCTATAAGATGATGTGATGTCTTTAGAAAGCTAAGAAAATCATTGTTTCAATAGTATATAAAACTCAAAATGCCCTTTGTTATTAATGTTTCACATTTTGTTTATCATTTTGGAAATAAATTCCATTTGAATAAATGATACTTTTGAAAGCTAACCTCACCTTTTAATTGCCAAATAATAACATACGCTCTTACCAGGGGTCAAAACAATGCCATTTACTGCTTTTTATATAGAAATAAAATGTATATTATGCATAATTGAGTTTGGAATTTTGGCCCGGCCCACCAACATATTTTCAGTTGCTCATTCGGCCCCCTGGGAAAAATAATTGCCCACCCCTGCTGTAGCCTATAGTTTTGAATGTACATCAAACTGTGGTTAAAATGGAAGATGACAGAAGAAGATGCCTTGAATCTCCGCCCTAAAGAGTTGTTAGATGTTAGATGAAATGGTTACACCGCTAGTCACTGATCTGGCCGTGCTCCTCAGCAGAGGCCGACATGGGTTGGACAAGGTATTTATCTCCGTGTCAAACACACACCAATGGCGTCATGTACTGAATGGGACATTTCCATCTTCGACTGTGGTCACAATTATTTTTATGAGCCCGCTTTAAAACCACCTGCTCCCCTTTCATTTGCTTACATTCCCAGAGAGAGATAAATAGAGAGAAGGAGAGAGAAGATAAAGATATGATAGAGAGATAGAAGATAAAGATATGGGGTAGAGAGAGAGGAAATAAAGATGGATAGAGAGAGAAGATAAAGATATGATAGAGAGAGGAGATAAACAGATGGATAGAGTAGAGAGAGGGGGGTTAAAGCTGCAGTAGGAAACTTCAGAGTTTACAGAAATAGAGCAAGGTCTGAGAGAGAGAGAGAGAGAGAGAGAGAGAGAGAGAGAGAGAGAGAGAGAGAGAGAGAGAGAGAGGTCAGTTGGCTTCATCTCAAAACAGCCAGAGAGGGAGAGAGGGTAAGGAAGAAAGAAGTCAGGGGTGCTCCAGTAGCACACCATGTTACCGCGCTCGCGCGGGACTCCGTGCTGCGTCACGGATCTGGTTGACTCAGAGTTCGATTCCCGGACCCGCCGTCATTTGCCGAATGTCTCCCCCTGCTCTCTCTCCCGTTTCACCCTGCAACTGTCGGTCATGCTTGACCAGGAAAGCGATAAAAAATAAAGTTTAAAAAAAAAGGAAGAAAGAAGTCATATTTTATATAAATATTTTTTTAATGGTGACATTATTGTACACGGATGCTTCATTTTAAAGCAAAAAGCATGGACTTCTGTCATCTTATTAATCTTATATATATAAAAAAAAATACATGATTTCTAAAGGCTTCCTGCATGACTGAGTGATTCTCCAGATTGGTTCCTTCTATCTCGACTTTGGACAAAAAACAGAAAATGCCTGATGGCACAAACACAACTACTGGACCTACAATGATAAAAACAAACAACTACTGGACCTACAATGATAAAAACAAACAACTACTGGACGTACAATGATAAAAGATGCAAAGAAGAAAACACCATGGTTAGAGAAATGGGCATGTGACCAGATGGTTGATGGTTCAAATGCCCAAACGGAGAGAAATCTGGATGTCGTTCTTCCCTCCCTTAACAACAACTGCTGAAGTACCCCTGAGCAAGGCATTGGACCCCAAACTGCTTCAGTAGAGCTGCTCTGTGGACAACAGTGTCAGACTGTGGTTGTACTGGGCAGCTCCTAGTGGTCAACAGTGTCAGACTGTGGTTGTACTGGGAAGCTCCTAGTGGTCAACAGTGTCCGACTGTGGTTGTACTGGGCAGCTCCTAGTGGTCAACAGTGTCAGACTGTGGTTGTACTGGGAAGCTCCTAGTGGTCAACAGTGTCCGACTGTGGTTGTACTGGGCAGCTCCTAGTGGTCAACAGTGTCAGACTGTGGTTGTACTGGGCAGCTCCTAGTGGTCAACAGTGTCAGACTGTGGTTGTACTGGGAAGCTCCTAGTGGTCAACAGTGTCCGACTGTGGTTGTACTGGGCAGCTCCTAGTGGTCAACAGTGTCAGACTGTGGTTGTACTGGGCAGCTCCTAGTGGACAACAGTGTCAGACTGTGGTTGTACTGGGCAGCTCCTAGTGGTCAACAGTGTCAGACTGTGGTTGTACTGGGCAGCTCCTAGTGGTCAACAGTGTCAGACTGTGGTTGTACTGGGCAGCTCCTAGAAGTCAACAGTGTCAGACTGTGGTTGTACTGGGCAGCTCCTACAAGTCAACAGTGTCAGACTGTGGTTGTACTGGGCAGCTCCTAGAAGTCAACAGTGTCAGACTGTGGTTGTACTGGGCAGCTCCTAGTGGTCAACAGCATGGTAGCCCAAACTGCTTTAGCTGCACTGCTCCGTGGAATGGGCCGCCTCTAGTGGACAATGTGGGTAACTGTGCGAGTGTGAAGCAGGGTACTGGTGGAGGAGAGCATGCATGCTCAGCAAACCTTCCCTGGATCTTTTATGGGGGGAAGACTGATGGGATGGGCATGTGGACTAAACTATTAAACATATGGACTGAGTGGAAAAGTCCAAAACAGCTTTCATTCATCGGATAGTTCTGAATGCTTACTGTAAAAACATGTTTTGGCAAACAGGAGTTTTTAGAGATGCTTTCCAGGAAAGCCGCCACAGTCCATCTTTTTTCAATAGTACAGATACTTTTTTTGATATTACAGATGAAAGTGAGTCCTGAGACCATTACCTAGTTTCAGCTCGGGATAAAGACATTAGTCTACCAGTTGCACACAAAAAGAAAGTCCCCACATTACGGTAAATTACATTAGGGGCCCAGCTAAATGAGGTCCCCACCACCCCTGGTTTAGGACAGACCGGGTAGGGGAGAACATAAGACACAATTTCCCACCCTCTGACAGTGAATCCCTCAATAAAAGAGGGAAATTGGGGTGGTGGCAGTGCAAACATGGTGTTGTGCTAATAAAGCCAGAGTGTTTGTGTAGCAAAGCCCTGTTCCCAGAGTCCTCTCCAGTCACCTCTCTGGAGACATGTGACCCCTGACCTACGGAGACTGTCACCTGCCACGAGGACACTGTGTGTGTGTGTGTGTGTGTGTGTGTGTGTGTGTGTGTGTGTGTGTGTGTGTGTGTGTGTGGTCTGTGTGTAAGGGCTGGCTGTCCTAAAGTAAAGAAATTCGTAGTCAACTGGTGACCAATAGAATAGAGAATCATTTGAATTGTGTTTCCCACATACAATCATGAACGACGACCTCCTTTACATCTAGATCTTACTAGAGACATGCTTATAATTTTTCAGGAAATAACACATTCAGCCAGAGACGTTCAAAAAGAAAAAAAGGACTAATTGACTAATAAAATCTTGGTGGACTAAGACCAAAACCCACAGATTGATCCATTCACATGGCAGCCGTTTTGCTCTTATATCGTGCTCAGGTTGGGATTCCCTTCCACCCTGGGGTTTTAATTGTAATTATAAGTACCTTTAAGTACAATAAGTAGTGTACAATTCTATCGTTTAAGTAGTACAGCCAGACAATGTTACATTAATCAATACAGGTACAGGGGACGAAAAAAAAGATAGTTCGTTTTATTATTAAGAAAGAAAGAAGTACATGTGCCACACGACAAAGGGTTAACCCTTTCACTACCACACTACAGAAGGTTAACCTTTCACTACCACACTACAGACTGTAGTGAAAGGGTTAAAGAACATTCAGGGAATGTATATGAAGTAGGCCTAGTTCTGTTCAAAAGGGTATTTTTTGAATGAATGAATGAATGAAAACTTTATTTAACAGATTGCAGAATGGGTACAATACAGTACGGCTCAATACACACAATTGTTAAGGGGATGCAGACCAGAGAAAGACGTTTGTCTTGTTTACATCAGGGTCCCCCATTTTCAATTCATAGTGACATATGATGATATGTTTATGACATACACAACATACATGACATTTATGGCATAGGGACATACATAACATACAGGTATTTAGAAGACCTTCAGGGATTGTATGCAGATTGCCGTAATGACAGTAGAATGTATACATGCAGATTGCTGTAACGACAGTAGAATATATGCAGATTGCCGTAATGACAGTAGAATGTATACATGCAGATTGCCGTAATGACAGTAGAATGTATACATGCAGATTGCCGTAACGACAGTAGAATGTATGCAGATTGCCGTAACGACAGTAGAATGTATACATGCAGATTGCCGTAACGAGAGTAGAATGTATACAGATTGCCGTAACGACAGTAGAATGTATACAGATTGCCGTAACGACAGTAGAATGTATACATGCAGATTGCCGTAACGACAGTAGAATGTATACATGCAGATTGCCGTAACGACAGTAGAATGTATACATGCAGATTGCCGTAACGACAGTAGAATGTATGCAGATTGCCGTAACGACAGTAGAATGTATACATGCAGATTGCCGTAACGACAGTAGAATGTATACAGATTGCCGTAACGACAGTAGAATGTATACATATGCAGATTGCCGTAATGACAGTAGAATGTATGCAGATTGCCGTAACGACAGTAGAATGTATACATGCAGATTGCCGTAATGACAGTAGAATGTATGCAGATTGCCGTAACGACAGTAGAATGTATACATGCAGATTGCCGTAACGACAGTAGAATGTATACATGCAGATTGCCGTAATGACAGTAGAATGTATGCAGATTGCCGTAACGACAGTAGAATGTATACATGCAGATTGCCCTAACGACAGTAGAATGTATACATGCAGATTGCCATAACGACAGTAGAATGTATACATGCAGATTGCCGTAACGACAGTAGAATGTATACATGCAGATTGCCGTAACGACAGTAGAATGTATATATGCAGATTGCCGTAACGACAGTAGAATGTATATATGCAGATTGCCGTAACGACAGTAGAATATATACATGCAGATTGCCGTAACGACAGTAGAATATATGCAGATTGCCGTAACGACAGTAGAATGTATACATGCAGATTGCCCTAACGACAGTAGAATGTATACATGCAGATTGCCATAACGACAGTAGAATGTATACATGCAGATTGCCGTAACGACAGTAGAATGTATGCAGATTGCCGTAACGACAGTAGAATGTATGCAGATTGCCGTAATGACAGTAGAATGTATGCACTATGCAGATTGCCGTACTGACAGTAGAATGTATACAGATTGCCGTAACGACAGTAGAATGTATGCAGATAATGATTGCCGTAATGACAGTAGAATGTATGCAGATTGCCGTAATGACAGTAGAATGTATGCACTATGCAGATTGCCGTACTGACAGTAGAATGTATACAGATTGCCGTAACGACAGTAGAATGTATGCAGATTGCCGTAATGACAGTAGAATGTATGCACTATGCAGATTGCCGTACTGACAGTAGAATGTATGCAGATTGCCGTAACAACAGTAGAATGTATGCAGATTGCCGTAACGACAGTAGAATCCCCTGTCTAGACTGTGGAATGCGGCTCCAGTACCTAGAGAGATGCTGCAGAGCTGTTTATCTGCCTCAGAGGCAGACTAGACAACATTACAGCAAAACCCTTCAAAATGATTTAAGGCACACTTTCAAACACTTAAGATAATTAAGGTACACACGTGCACAAGTAGGCTAAGCACGCATATTAGTGCACAAATACATCCATGCATTACACACACAGCATTTTTGAGTCAAGAACATGTTAAAATGATCCATCTCATTTGTTGCAGTTTGTGTTCTGATCTAGTCAGCACATACACGTTTCTTTCTAGAGATACTGAAGATACTATTGATTGTAAAATAACTATTATTTATTAACAGTAATTATTATATATTAACTTGATCGACGGATGAGTGATTTTGTTTGCAGATGATTCTGTTGGAAGAAAATGTAACGCTGTGTTTAGAAAGATTGTTAAAGGTATATTGCAATAAGGGGTAGGACCTTATAAGCATATTGCTTCTTTTTTTTCACAGCAAATAAATCATATTTACTTTGTTATTTCTTGTTTATATCCATTGTTCGAAATAAACTATTCATTCAAGAAATCCCAAACGTTAATTTGCTTGTTTGTTTGAACCCACAGTCTACATTCATGGCATATTTCCACACCAGCAAAACATTCCTTGCACAAAACAGTCTCTTCTTCACTATTCGTAAACAACAACGCTTGCTTCAAAGCCAAAGCCAATTCTGGAATATACCAAGGCTAAAACAACACTAAACATTACCTTCTATTAAAGCCGATAGTAAGCTAAATTAATGTCCTTCAGGCCAATTTCATTTAGAGAAGGTGAGGTGAATTCGCTGGTTAGCCTCTAGTTGACTGATTAAGGTTATACGAATGTCTGTGGTAACAAGCTAGCGTAATGCATTAGCACTGTGCTGGGGTCAAAGACTCAACGTCTATGTGTACGATGGTTGGCTGACAGCTAGCACCAGGCCACCAGGTCAGGGGGCTCTGGAACCTGACCCCAGTCTACCCCTCTCACACACACACCCCAGTCTACGCCCCCCCCACACACACACACACACACAGTACACCCCAGTCTACCCCTCTCACACACACCCCAGTCTACCCCTCTTACTTACACACACACCCCAGTCTACCCCACACACACACACACACACACACACACACACCCAGTCTACCCCTCTTACTTACACACACACACCCCAGTCTACCCCACACACACACACACACACACACACACACACCCAGTCTACCCCTCTTACTTACACACACACCCCAGTCTACCCCACACACACACACACCCAGTCTACCCCCCCCCCCCACACACACACACACACACACACACACGTTAACACACATTGTAGTGTGTAGTTATGTTTGCCTGCATAACAGCTGCTAACAGTTGGACATTTTAACATATTTGACATTCGTTTGCCACTTCCGCCCCATTTTCTTGATCATCCAATCACAACTGTTGCTTCCGAGGGTAGGGTCAATAGACAAGGAGTCACTGGACTGTTCACTACTGTATGTTGCGAAGGCCATCAGTCATGTTTGAAGTGAGCCGTCATTAGCTGTTCCAATGGCTGCTATGGCAGTCGTCTGTCTGTCATGGATGGGTATGTCATCAATACTAGGGTCACTGTGACACCGGTACAATGTGACCAGGCAGCAGCACATGCATATCTTAGTAGCATTGGGTTGACGATGTTAGCATTAAGTTTGGAGGACTGAGAGCAAGGCTGTATAAGCAGTCTCTTCAGATGTTGGGTCTTAGCTAATTATGCAGGTTGTCTATCACTCTTTCAGCGCTGTGATCAGGAAGCTTAAGCTAGACATACAGAGGGCCTCCGTCTTTCACTAACAAGAGTTGTGTATTTGCGCTTCCCTTGCACACACACACACACACCACATTATATTATCAGTGATGAGATCAGCAGGAGGCCTCAGTCCCTTTGACATGTGGTACTCTGCTGTGTGTGTGTGTGTGTGTGTGTGTGTGTGTGTGTGTGTGTGTGTGTGTGTGTGTGTGTGTGTGTGTGTGTGTAGTCAGCGTTTCCGTTAGCCGGTAATTACCGGTATTTGACCGGCAAAATATGTTGAAGTCCGAATATTTTAATATCTCCGGTCATAATGTCTGGTGAAAATAATTCCTCTAAGCACAATTTTATTATTTGAATTGTATTAAAATAGGCTAAAATTAAATAGCCTATGCGATGAACGAAACAATCATTACATTTGTTTCATTGTGCTTCGCTCTAATAAAGCGCGGATGGCGCCGCTCGGATGTGAATCTTTTTTTTTCTTTTTTTGAGCCTGTCTGGCCAGCCACCATAACGACAAACAGCTATACGAGCGAGAGAGAGAGATGGCCAAACAAGCTAAACTTAACAAATATTTCATGAAACCAAGCACAAGCAGGTCTAATAATAATGACATTGACAACGAAGATGAGTCTTCTGAAGTCACAGAGACCGCCGATGCTCCCGCGGAAAATAAACAAATGTCGAGCGTTCAGGCGGCGGTCCGAGTGGAAAGTTAAATTCTCCTGGCTGAGGTACGACATTATAGTCTAGTAGTCTAGCGTCTATGATGTACGAGAGATAACATTGATTGAACGTACACAAAGTACACTTTATTGATTGAACCACAAAGAGCATCCCCAGTCTGCTGCTACCGTTGCGAGCCTCGCAGAAGTCCACCTGTTCCAATGCAATGGGGATCTATCAAAGTCGAACCAACCAGATGACCCGCTGTTCTCGCAGCCTCGCAGGCGCAGGTACAAAACGGATAGGCAGAACGAGACGGGGTGAGTAAGTGTTGACATTTTTTAATCATATGCAACTGTTGGTTGACTGCCGTGTCACATAGTAATGCATATAATTGATTATAACTAAATGTAGGCTATAATGAAATCAACAAACGCATTACGAGCATGTGGCTCGTCCTCTCGCTCTCTGCATGTGGCGACGAGCTAGCAAACGAGGCAATGTGATGATCAACTACAGTTTGCTGTGTGTGAAGTTGAACATTATGATGTGTGTGACGTGTCTGATACAACGAGGTGAAGCGATGTCGACTCGAGATTCATTTGGGGGTGCGTGCGACAGCTGCTGCAGTGCGAGCCTGCGGCGCGGGAGCTTGATGCTGGATCAGCGTATCGCACTAACTTGGGAGGCGAGAGATAGTAATTAATTTGATTCTGCAAATCAATTTCTCATTCTTCGCTTGATGTAATTAATACAAATGTCCAATATAACGGAATTCGTTAGCTCATAAAAATGTGATTATAACAGACTGCTGTTTAAAACTCTGACCGGAATTTCAGGAATATGTCCGGGGATAGAAATCTTGCAGGACACCCAGACCGGCACGAATATGTTCTAACGGAAACGCTGGTGTAGATGATAGATACCAAGCCTCTCTGTCCCCTCCATGGTACCAGGGGCCTCAGTTTAAGCCAAGTATATGTATGGACTGGTTGACCCACATACACTGGACAGGTGTTTAGCCCATCTGCCACACTACTAGAAGAATAGGGAGGTGTAGTGGTTACGTCATTTTAGTTTTTTCGTGTTCCACCCTCTGTTCCACTTAATGTATTTCCCCATTGCCCATTTCTAAATCGGCTTGTTTAAAACAAATAAAGCATGGACATTGGCATGGTGTACCTTTCTGTGCGTATTCATCCACAATCTATAGCTCAACATGAAAATTATTCGCAATTAATCGTAAAGGTTGCAAAATAACAACGTTTATGTTTTCGTTCACTGGGAAACTACACTGCCATTTTGGCTCTGCTGACTGACGTCACCACAGCGTAGACTCATGGCTTTAGTCACAGACCTAGGATCAGATTTCCCTTACATTCCATAAGCTTAACAATTCGTACAATGTGAAAATAACTGACCCTGAATCTGTGGCTAGTATCTCTCTGGTGATCATAACCATGATCCGGGAGAACCGCTCCATTCGCCCGACAAGGAAGAAGCCAACCACCATTTCTAAAAGCAACAACCACGTTATCATCATTTGTATTCGCTGCATATTAAATCACTGTAAATACTAATGTTCATCATTGTTTCGCTGTACATATTGTGTATAGTTTATAACGTTATTGTTTTTTACATAACGTTAGTAGCTAGCTAGCTTGCTAGCCATTCCCGAAACTCCTCCAACGTTACATGCCCCGATTTTAAATGGTTCTCTCCTCTTTGTATACTTTTGTCCTCACAAAGTATTCTGCCAGGGAACTTATGGACACGACAGTAGTAGTTATAAGGTTTTTGAGCTTGTAACGGTAACGTTAGTTAGCTATTGTGGTATCAGCGGGCCGTGACGTGTAGCTAGCTAGCCGGCATGATGCGTGCAGTGCACAGGTCTGAGAAGAGAACCTGCACATTTTACTCGTTCCCGAAACTCCTCTACATGCCCCGATTTAAAATGGTTCACGACAGTAGACATTGCTAACGTCTAGTATGTTTAGCGGGGTAACGTTAACGTTAACTAGCTAGCTAGCTTGGTATCAGCTTGCCGTGACATGGATTAGGGGACAGCACTCAACAACAGGCTAAAATGTAAAATAAATTTAGTTATTTAGCGGCTGGGTGGCGCAGCGGACATTGCGCTCGTCACCAACGCAAGAGACACCGGGTTCGAATCCGGCGGTCGGCGTTGCCTCCGGCTTGGGCCGGCCGTCATACTGGCTCAATTGGCAGAGTCAGCAGGTGGAAGTCGATGGGTGGTAATCTGGACGTTGTGGACAGCGACTCCTACAGGTCGGTTGGGGGACGCCTGCACAGCAGAGACAGGAAATGGCGGGGGTAGTGTGAGCCTCCCACACGTTACACCTCGCCAATGAGAGTCCGCGCTGGCAGGTGAAAAGATGCCTCCTCGTGTACCGGAGGGGACACGTGATGCAAGGCTTCTATCCTCCCTACAACCGACCAGTGGGGGGCATATGCGAGCAACGTTCAAGACAGGGGAGAATTGGAAACACGAAATTAGGATGGGAGAAAAAATTTAAAAATAAGGAGAAAAAGTGGACAAAAAAAATAAAAAAATCCGACAAATTAAAAACCTTATAACTACCTTTATTACAACCAAAAATGCTTAAACAATAATGTTAGTGGTAGAAGGGAACTCATTTTGTGCAAAAATGGAAGCTTGTCAATTTCCATGCGGCAGAATTGTTACAATAGCCGAGAATCCATTTTCCCAATGATGAATCCCTATACGGAACAACCAGTGACGTCAGACTATACCTCCCTATAGCCAATCAGACAAGGACCTTGTGATTCAAGATCAGATCTTCAGGTCACAACAAGTCAATTTCTTCAGATTAGCAGTTTATTGTACTTTTCTACTTGATAAAACTGAAATTGTCTGTTTAGATTACCGTAGATTACCACCTAAAAGGACAATATACTTACCTTATGCATACCACACCTTATGTGAATACTGTATACTTCATCAGAGCATAATATTGAGCATTTAAGCATTTTTTAGATTAGATTTAGATTATTGGATTGGATTATATTGCATATATTTAGAATTTTTCTTTATAATTATATTAGATTAAGATTATATATTGTAACTATTTATTGTAGGGCAAATATAAGTGAGAGGGCATACATACCCTCATCTCGCACCTTGTCGCCCATATGCGCATGTCCAGAGTTAATTATATTGTATATTGTTTACACTGCCTTTTTATTCTATTTTTACTTCTCCACTGTACTATAATTCTGTAACCTGTACGTCTTCTACTACCTGTACCACCCCCCTCCCCCTTGCTGCTATGATGCCTGCATTTCCCCAAGGGGATCAATAAAGGAATATATTATCTTATTAGACTATAGCAGTTGAAAGGATGCTTGTAAAGGACTTTAAACCCCCCAGGGAATGGCCTTTAGTGCGCTATTCCATAGTCTATCAAAGTCTATCTCTGTGAGAGAAACCGCAAACAGGATGTTGGGGGCGGGATCCGATGTCAAAAAGGACTTTATTTGCAAAATGGAGAATAACACCGACATTTGCTTCCACTCCATCGTTGAGGAGCACATGAGAATCAAGGCTTATAATGGTGGGAGGAGGAAGACGATGAGATCTGTGGACTTGTTAGGCATGTAAACATGTGGACTTGTTAGGCATGTAAACATCAGACTTGTTAGGCATGTAAACATGTGGACTTGTTAGGCATGTAAACATCAGACTTGTTAGGCATGTAAACATGTGGACTTGTTAGGCATGTAAACATCAGACTTGTTAGGCATGTAAACATCACTTCTTCTTTGGCATGTATTAGTGTACAACACACAGGGCCGTGATGAGGGAGCAAGGCTGCAGTCTTTAGACCATCCAACGCCCTAATCTCACCCATAATGCCCTAGTGTCTCCCATAACACCCTAGTGTCTCCCATAACGCCCTAGTGTCTCCCATAATGCCCTAGTGTTTCCCATAATGCCCTAGTCTCTCCCATAATGCCCTAGTGTTTCCCATAACGCCCTAGTCTCTCCCATAACACCCTATTCTCTTCCATTAGGCCCTAGTCTCTCCCATAATGCCCTAGTGTTTCCCATAATGCCCTAGTCCAGGGGTGGCCAACCCGCGGCTCGCGAGCCGCATGCGGCTCTTTGCCCGTCAATGTGCGGCTCTTCCATCCATAAAAATTTTTTTTTTTTTTTTTTTTTACTTTTTTTTTTTTATGTCACTCATTCCATAAGGACGTAGAATAAACATTTACAATTTTTTTTTAAATGGTCCATTTGCATGTTCTTGGTATCTGAATCTAGGGACATATATGGATCAGTGTCAGAAATAGTGTGTCTGTTACTAGGCTTGAGTAAATTGTAATGAACCAAAGGAGAATATCAATTCTATTTAAAAAAATATATATCTTTGACTGTAAATAACACCATGCTAAAATTGACCAGACCTGAAAAATCTAAGCAAATGAATAAAGGGAAGATGATTAAACAGAAGGTTTTGTAGATACAGTACTGAATTCTGCCATCTTTTTTATAATGTAAATTTCTCCAACATTTTTCATCATATTGCAACACCGTTTTTTGCAAGACGTTCACAGAAAGGTAGAGAAACTAACTGCGTTCTGTTTTATGGCAATAACGTTCAGGTTTGTGGGAGATAATCCCAAAAAATAAGAGAAATTAAAAAGTAAATCCAGAAGTCAGATGATTGACAGGGGCTGGTGTGAGCTGGGTAGGGTAGTTTTTCGAAATTTGAAAGCCCTGAGTCTCTTCCTTCAAAAGACTACACTCACTTTTGGCTGTGCCACTTCCTCCTGTCAATATGCGCCGGTTTCCGACTCAATGCCCTTAGATTTCTATAATCTTATATTTCACTAATAACAGTTAAAATAATTGGTAAACAAACATAATGCTGAAAATATACACTTTTACTGTATATCTCGGGCTTAAGAGGTTAACCCTGTGAGGCCCAAATTAAAAAGAAATTAGCAACTTCAGAGGCCAGAGGGTGGGACATATAAACACATTTACTATCAAATAGCATTGTGAGGCTGAACAACAGGACCAATTGACTATACATGTGCTTAAAGGGGAACTATCTTATAAATTGCTTTTTTCAGTGTTTACCATTGTTTCTTAGCTATGTGGACTTATATTAATAGGATATATGTCTCTAATTCTCATATTGGCGAATTCTTCCAATTCTCCTCTCACAATATTCACCCTCACTGAACTGAGTCATCTGAAAATGTGCATATCTGTGATGTCAGAGATTTCTCAGCTGCATAATAATGTGGCAGTTGATGTGGCAGTTGGCACCAGGCCACACAGTGGTTGGAGCCCAGCCTCAAAACGGCTTAAGATCTTGAGGTAGAAAAATTCGGTTTTTAGTACTTGATTAGAAATACAAAACAATGCATTTTTTTTGAAAAAAAAACCTAGGTGTTCCATAGACTCACAGGAATTGTGTAAAAGTGCCCAAATAGTGAAAGAAATAGTAAATAGTAGTATAATAGTTAATAGTTCCCCTTTAAAAATTTTTAAATAAACATTATTTTTTTAAATGGCTAAAAGTGATTTTGTAATTTTGCAACCGTGGGTCTCACAGGGTACCTTTAACCCTGTGAGGCCCAAATAAAAAAGACATTAGCAACTTCAGAGGCCAGAGGGTGAGACCTATAAACACATGAAGGGTGCCGTGACTGAAAAAAAAGGTTGAGAAACGCTGGTATATGGTGTGGCTCTTTGTGGTACCACAGTCATTTTTTTGTGGCTCTTAGTCTCTGACTGGTTGGCCACCCCTGCCCTAGTCTCTCCCATAATGCCCTAGTGTTTCCCATAATGCCCTAGTCTCTCCCATAATGCCCTAGTGTTTCCCATAATGCCCTAGTCTCTCCCATAATGCCCTAGTCTCTCCCATAAGGCCCTAGTCTCTCCCATAAGGCCCTAGTGTCTCCCATAACTACCTAGTCTCTTCCATAACGCCCTAGTCTCTCCCATAACACCCTAGTGTCTCCCATAACGCCCTAGTGTCTCCCATAATGCCCTAGTGTTTCCCATAATGCCCTAGTCTCTCCCATAATGCCCTAGTGTTTCCCATAACGCCCTAGTCTCTCCCATAACACCCTATTCTCTTCCATTAGGCCCTAGTCTCTCCCATAATGCCCTAGTGTTTCCCATAATGCCCTAGTCTCTCCCATAATGCCCTAGTGTTTCCCATAATGCCCTAGTCTCTCCCATAATGCCCTAGTGTTTCCCATAACGCCCTAGTCTCTCCCATAACGCCCTAGTCTCTCCCATAATGCCCTAGTGTCTCCCATAACTCCCTAGTCTCTTCCATAACGCTGTAGTGTCTCCCATAATGCTCTAGTGTCTCCCATAGCTCCCTAGTCTCTCCCATAACGCCCTAGTCTCTCCCATAACGCCCTAGTCTCTCCCATAAGGCACTAGGGGTACACCTGAACAATAAACTGGACTTGTCGGATAACACAGAGGCCCTCTACAGGAAGGGACAGAGCAGGCTGTTCTTCCTGAGGAGACTCAGGTCCTTCAACGTGTGCAATAGACTGCTGCAGTCATTTTACCAGTCTGTAGTGGCCAGCGTCCTCTTCTATGCTGTGGCATGCTGGGGAGGCTACATCAACTCAAGGGACACCAACAAGCTCAACAAGCTGGTGAGGAAGGCTAGCTCCGTGGTGGGAGTCGAGCTACCTAGACTAAAGGTGATGGCAGAGAGGGGGATGAGAAGGAAGCTGGCTGCCATCATGGAGAACCCCTACCACCCCCTCTACGACGAGCTAGTCAAGATGAGAAGCTCGTTCAGCCACAGACTCATTCCCCCCCCCGACACTCAACTAACCGCCTCGGACAGTCCTTCATACCAGCGGCCATCAGGCTCCACAACAGTGGGCAGCGACTGCTGCCAGACATTGACCTAGAACTAATAGGAACCCAAGGAGGACAATAACACTACCTTAGGCATACTGCACCTTATGTGGATACTGTGATACTGTGAATAATGTATATTTCAGTTAGTTAGATAGTAAATTATAACACTAACTTATGCATACTGCACCTTATGTGACACTGTGAATACTGTGAATATTTCAGTTAGTTAGATAGTAAATTATATTGACCTATTTGTTTACACTGCTTGTGTTGTTTTTACTTTGCCCTAGTGTCTCCTATAACTCCCTAGTCTCTTCCATAATGCCCTAGTGTCTCCCATAAGGCACTAGTCTCTCCCATAACTCCCTAGTCTCTCCCATAACGCCCTAGTCTCTCCCATCACACCCTAGTCTCTCCCATAACTCCCTAGTCTCTCCCATAACGCCCTAGTCTCTCCCATAATGCCCTAGTGTCTCCCATAACTCAGTCTCTTCCATAAAGCCCTAGTGTCTCCCATAACGCCCTAGTGTCTCCCATTAGGCCCTAGTCTCTCCCATAATGCCCTAGTGTCTCCCATAACGCCCTAGTGTCTCCCATTAGGCCCTAGTCTCTCCCATAATGCCCTAGTGTCTCCCATAACGCCCTAGTGTCTCCCATAACTCCCTAGTCTCTTCCATAACACCATAGTCTCTCCCATAACACCCTAGTCCCTACCATGTAGCGTTCTGGTTGTTATTCAAATAACTCTACTCACTCTTTGTGGTGGAAATGCCACCATCACTACACCACTCTTCTTTGGTTGTGAACTTGTGACATTCCTAGAAATCACGACATGACAGACCTTCCTCTTTTAAAAAACAATCCCGCTGATCCAAGTTGATGTTAGGATTTCAAAAGTCAAAAGTCTGTGTGGCTAGTGGCTACAGTAGTAGTGATCAGCCACTTACAGCCACACACCTTTTCCAAAACAAACGCCTGAAACCATCAACGTACGCGGCGTGCGCACACCAGATATTCCAAGAATTCTGTGCATGTCAGGCCACGAGAGGAGACCTTATCAATCTCACATTTCAGAGCACCGATAATGATGACATTTGTGGGATGTTCGGCGTGTCGAAGTTATGATGCTCAGTGTTACCAGAGATATATTATCTTACTCCACCACTGACTGACTATTTGTCTCTCTCTTTCTCTCCCTCTCTCTCTCTCTCTCTGAAGGTAATGACGACCTTTCCGGCATTCCATTAGCAGCTGGTGAAAAGGCCACTGTATCTGTTCTCGCCTGGCAATGCACAAGAGCCACAACAGAGCTCCTTTCAACTCTGACTTTCTAAGTGTGCGTGTTTGTGTGTATGCATGTGTGTGTGTGTGTGTGTGTGTGTGTGTGTGTGTGTGTGTGTGTGTGTGTGTGTGTGTGTGTGTGTGTGTGTGTGTGTGTGTGTGTGTGTGTGTGTGTGTGTGTGTGTGTGTGTGTGTGTGTGTGTGTGTGTGTACGCGAGTGTGAGGCAAACCAGAGGCGGCTGACAGTCTGAAAGGTGAAGAGTGGTTGAGTTTTTCCATTGACTCAGGGCCTGTCTGATACCATCACAGAGCTATGCCTTTTTTCTTTCTAGCCCCAGGTCAACACTGGACAACAAGACCGGTTCTCTAGGTTAAGTGTCTGAATATATTGCTGCCAAATGGCTAGTTTTAGTACAGCTCACATACACTCTGTAGAGGGAGGGAGGGAAGGGGAGAGAGAGAGGGAGAGAGTGTGGTTAAAGGTAGATGGATAGAGAGAACACACTGAAAAAACAAGGGTTTAGAGTGGAACCCAAAGCACAGTAAGAGAGGTTGGAAGAACAAGAAGCAACATTTCCTCTCCATCCCCATTCCCAAAATTCCATCGATTTGGGTCAAACCCTCGTCGGCCTAGCCCTCTCCCCCTGGAGGAAAACCAAGACCGCTTTCCACCGTTTTAATATAAACTGAGAAAGAAACCCCAATTTGATCCATTTTCCACAGCCCACACTGAAACCTTGTGTGAAGAGTGTAGTCTACATGTGTTGGATCTAACTAACCCAAGTCGGTCCCCCTGCATTACTGGTCGCTGCGCCGTGTGTCTGTAATGGAACGCTGTCAGGAACAGCTCCACAACTGCCATGTGTGGACAATGTCGGTAAGGAGGGGGTGCATGGAAAAATATGCTGGTGAAATTAAACAGAGAGGGACCTGAAATATGACGGGAAATGACAGCATGTCTGTGTGTGTGTGTATATTTCGCAAGGCAGGATTGATTACAAGCCTTGGCACGAAGCAGACGCACACAATGATTCGGGATGAAAGACTGGAAATATGAAACCTGAACAATGGTAATCACACA
Source organism: Notolepis coatsorum (assembly GCF_963971535.1). NCBI lineage: Eukaryota > Metazoa > Chordata > Actinopteri > Aulopiformes > Paralepididae > Notolepis > Notolepis coatsorum. Next base: position 77,385,031 of record NC_140178.1, on the reverse strand, counting down.
GATACACACATCATGTATACACATGCTGGCTTGTATTCACACAAACATACAAAATAAAGTAGCCTATGTGCACATTATATACTGTACACATAAGCATGTATACACACACTAGCAAGCAATCATGTATACACTACACACACAAGGATGTATTTGCACACAGAAACACACAATCAAGTTTGTGCACACATCATATACATACACACACACACACACACACATATGTAACAAAACATGAACATTCTGTGTGTAGTTTACTCATCCATGCGTCCAGAACCAGATCCACTATTAACCCTCTCAACACCATTTCTCAACGCTCAGACATTTCACATTATAGTCTAAACCACTAGTCGTACAAGCAGCACTGACTGCAACAGCAAACACGACTCTCTCTCTGCTGCTAAAAACCACACACACACACACAGAACCAACAGCTGTGCTCCTGGGCAAGAGAAAGATAAGAGAGAAGAGAGAAAGTAGAGGAAGACCCCCCACAGCAAACGTTAAGACACTGCATGAGGAAAACAAGAAATTAAACCAACAGACAAAGAAAAAACATATGACTCGCTCTCTCTCATACTCCCTCTCTCTTTTACCCTCGCTTCTCTCTCTCACACACACACACGCACACACACTCACACACTCTCTCCCCCCTGGTACGAGCTGAACACTCACCGTGTGTATGTGTATGTGTGTGTGTGTGTGTGTGTGTGTGTTGTCCCCTGTCGAAGCGCGGCGCTCCAGTGAGAGGCCAGATTGGGCTGACTGTGGAAGCTCCCAGGCAGGCTGCCCCTCCCACCCGCCCGTCATGTGACACTGGACTACAGGCAGCGGGACACACCCACTTCCTTCACTGAGACCCCCCCCCCCAAAAGAAAAAAACCCAGTATACACTCAGGAAATCATCTTTAGTAGAGAGAGAGAACAAAAGAGGGACAAAAGTAGAGTGAAGGGAATGGGCTGCTTGTGTTAGTAGAGTATTTTAACCAGATGTGTCAGTAGAGTATTTTAACCAGATGTGTCAGTAGAGTAGTTTAACTCGACACGCTCTTTCCCCATCTGTACTCAATGGTGCCAGCGTTATTGACCATTTTAGCGATGTTTGCGGAACCATTGTGTGTTCTGTATTATAGCTATGGAGACAATAGTATGGCTCATTTGACAGGCATTGTTCATAGTCCAACACTGACTAACTAGTTAATTTCTACATACTGTAGTTTGTGCGCTATTACATGCTAAACATCGCCTCTTTCCAAAATAATCCAGTCTTTTTTCATAGATCGCGAGATATGACGCGTTATATGCAATATGCCCAAATCGTTCTGGTTGGGGGGGGGGGGGGGGGGGGGGGGGGGGGGTTACGTAAAAAAATAAATACCAGCAGGTTACCTAAGATAGACCTTACCTCAGTCAGAAAGTACTCCAAAATGATAAATCCCAGTCGATCCCACGGCGATCGCAATTGCTCGTGTATATTGGGCATGGCTACCATACGGGAAAGAATAGCTCTGAGGCACCAAATCTTCCACCGATTGCTATGTTGTGATCCACTCCTAGGCGGAAACAGCCGGAGGTAAACTCAGTACTGGGGACAAGTGATATCCCCAGTTCAAAAGGTAGGCGATACTGCCACCTGGTGAGATTCGATCGTCTTCGAGTGTTTAGAACGGGGATCAAAGGAAAAAGATAAAATTATCTAAAAACGAGTATACTCGTTATTGGCGCTCAAGCATTGGCGGCGAAACACGAGTATACCCGTTATTGGCGCTGAATGTGTTAACCAGATGTATCAGTAGAGTATTTTAACCAGATGTGTCAGTAGAGTATTTAACCAGATGTGTCAGAAGAATCTCTTAATTCCATCAACGCTGTGCTGTCAGAACAACTGTTTGTAGGTGAAGTATTTACCCAACTTAACAACTAGGACATGCGAGAGAGAGAAAGAGAAGGTTCCATCTATTGTAGTTTAAACCTTGTAATCCAGGCACAAAACCGATCATTTCCCCAGCAAATCTTGCAGTTACAGCCATGAATGAATGAATACTTTATTTAACAGATTGTAGAATGGGTACAATACAGTACGGCTCAATACACAGAATTGTTAAGGGGATGCAGACCAGAGAAAGACGTTTGTCTTGTTTATCAGGGTCCCCCATTTTCAATTCATAGTGACATTTATGACATAACAACATACATGACATCGGGACATACATGACATACAAGTATATAGTACTGTTATATTTGTGACATATACGATATGCAAATACACAGTACTGTTACCCAGAGATCCTAACAGAAAATATATACATATGATGGGGAGGAGACTGTACATTAGGAGAGGGTGGGTGGGAGAAAATATATACATACGGTGGGGAGGAGACTGTCTATTAGGAGGGGGTGGGGGACATTTACGGTGGCCAGTTTCGAATTGCAGCCTCCCGTAGGTGCTCTTTAAGAGCGGTTTTGAATGTGGGTAGGGATTCACATTTTTTTACCGCTGTGGGTAGGGCGTTCCACATTGTTGTGGCATAATTGCGAAACGTGGGCGCCCAAGTGGCAAACCATGTAACGCGCTGCGTCGCGAAGCGGCCGACCCGGGTTCGATTGTTGTGGCCGTGGTATTCACTGACCTTTGGGAAGTATTTCGACCTGTACATGGGTACCTGAGTGGTGTAGTGTATCTTGTAGACCAGGCCCATTGCAAGTTGCTGTACTCTGTCGTCTACTCTAAGCCATCCTAGGTAATCAAAGTGGGAAGGGGTGAGGTGGGTTTTAGGAGTAAGGTCAAGTAGTAGTCTGACTAGTTTGTTTTGTGATGTTTGTAATCTTGTTTTTAGCGCCTTTGAGGTGCTTTGGTACCATGAGGTGCAAGCATAGTCGTAGTACCCTTGAATGAGTGCTCCTGCCAGAGTCTTCATGGGTATTCTTTTTTCCCAGAGAGGAGATCCGAAGAGAATGGACTCTGTTTTACCCTGTGCCAGTAAGGCATTTCTATGTTTATACTGACAAGACATTTGTTATGGCCACTCGCAGCCCCCTAGTGGTCAGAAAATAGTTATCGCAGCTTAAATGTTGGCTGCAGCACGAATATGTATCAAATCCCCTCGTACAGCAGACATTCCATGGTGTTCTATATGCAGTAGGCATTCAAAATGGACGGGATCATATGCACACCTCTATTTTATTTTTTAAATATGTTCGTTTTGAAAACCAGCGAGCATGTAGCCATAAATGGTCACCATCAGCACTCATGTCCACAGACAGCTAGCAGATTGTTTCTGAAGCCTATAAATCTGTCTCTAATCTGTACCTACAGCTCCAGCTGTTTCATCTTCATCAACAGCCAGTTCCACGAGGCTCATGAGTCTTATGTTACATTGTAATATTTGGCATTGTTATACTTCTGCTATTATTGTAGGGTAAAAGTGTGTTTTCATGACAACCCTAGTGTGTACACACACCTGTGTTCATAGTGAAGTTGACCACAGCCGCTGGTCTTGCTGAATGTCCACACCCTCTAAAACACCAGAGCTAATTTATGACCCCCATTAGCTGACCCTCTCCTCAGGCTCTGCATTTACCACATCCCAGCCATTCCATTCACACACACACACACTAGACTTGATGCAGCAGTCGGTGGTACCATTGTTACTCAGTGTTTAGGCATCCACTGAGTACATTACCGATCCCACCAGCGTATGCTTTTCCCCCTCTTTAAAAAGTACAGAGTAGCGTAAGATTCAGTTTCACTTTGATTCGTATTAGATCAGTAGATTTTACTTTGTGTGAAGGAGAGAAAGGAGGCTCTAAACCCTACAGCAGCTCGCCTGGAGAGGAGCTCAGAGGACTAGTCCAGACAAGCAACAGTATGTTTGTTCTAAATAAGGCTGTACATAGCTACATTGATCTGTCAATTAACAGATGGAAGATTGACGGAAGGTGTTGTATTGTGTCCGTTGGTTTATTTTTAAATTATAACATAACGTCAACTCTGTCTGTCCAACAAATTGATACTAGTCATTGAAAATGTATTAAAAACACACTTAAGGAAAACTCCAACATTTTGGGAAATTAGCTTATTTGCCATCTACCCTGGAGTTAGACAAGAAGATACATACCTTTTTTCTTCTCTTTGCATGCAGTAGGAAGACGTGCACCGTTAGCCTAGCTTAGCGTCAGTCACTGGAAGTAGGTTCCTTCCTCCATTAGCCTAGTTCCCAAAGTCTTCCTACTCCTACTGCATGCACAGAGAAGAAACATTTATGCATCTTCTTGTCTAACTCCAGGGTTCCCAAAATGTTGGAGTGTTAAGATACATACCTTTTTCTTCTCTGAGCATGCAGTAGGAGTAGGAAGACGCGCACCGTTAGCCTAGCTTAGCATCAGTCAATGGAAGTAGGTTCCGCCATTAGCCTAGTTCCCAACGTCTTCCTACTCCTACTGCATGCACAGAGAAGAAAAAGGTACGTATCTTCTTGTCTAACTCCAGGGTAGGTGGCAAATAAGCTAATTTCCCAAAATGTTGGTGTTCCTTTAAGATGGACAGACACAGCGGATCAATGTAGCCAAATAACATTAAAGATCAAAATAAGCGCTCTACAAATATTGAGCGTCATTGTTTACCACTGGTTGTCCTGGTAACTAGCAGTGATGTCACTTGTTAACCTTCTAGTAATCTCAACATGTAGACTACAAGCTAAAAGCAGATTGACCAAGATTATTCAGATAATTTTCTTTAAAAAAGATTACATTTTGTATCACTTTCAAGAAGTAATTTAGCCTTTTCTTGCAATTATTGATTAAGAGTTGTTAAAATAAATAGCCAGAAAGCTGGTGGTCAATAGGTTTGCCATGGTAATGTGGAATTTCCCATGACTAATAAACTCATGACAACACCGGTGACACCAGAAATTTTACAAAATTACACTCAGTATCTGTAGAGCTCACTTTGATCTTTAACGTTATATGGATACTGTTGTTGGTCTGGACTGGTTGAGCTTTCGCTGCTGCAGGGTTTAACACAAAATATTTCAGAATCATCCGCTATTGTTGTATAACATGTCATGCCGCCTCTAGAGCTTCTTTCTCTCTTTCACGTGAAGTTAAAACTAAGTGAAACCTAAAAATAGCTGCTGTCCGCTCCGAAGAATAATGGGTAAGGTGTGTATGTGTGTGTATGTGTGTATATGTGTGTGTGTGTGTGCGCTGCCTGCAGTCAGTGATCCGCTCAGTCACAGTATTTCATAAATTAGCGTTTGTTTGTTGTTTATTTGAATGAGGGCACTGAGATGAGAACATTTACTAAATGCACTGGTGGGGGCAGTAGGCAAGTAATGTACTGGCGAAACAGAGTAACACCAGTATCACAGACTACCGCGGCAAGCCTAGTGGTCAATAAACACTTCAGGGGTATAGAAAAATAGAAAGTTGCAACAAAGTGAAATATTATTCATGTTCGGTCTTCATGTGGAGAAAATAAGACGGTCTTAGTGTTCAACCACTAGTCCAGTTTACATCACACACTAGTCCAGTTTACATCTAGGGCTGTACCGAATGCTCGAAGCTTCGATCATAATGTTGACATTCGAATTTTAAATGTTTAATAAAAAAAAATTAATTTAAAAAAATGTATATATTTTTTTTATGTGTCTATTCATTCCGTTTAAACCAATGGGGTTTTTCTTCACAGTTGCAGATAAAGATTAGGCTACACTAATATTATAGTATATGACATCACCATCACTTTCGTACCAACCGTGCCCTTATTGGATTATTTACGTTGACGAAACTGATGAGATGTTCATTAACACTGAGTGCCAACGACGAGAAATCTCGTTAGTTCATGCCATGCGTTGAGTGCCAAGAACGAGAAATCTCATTATTTAATCGTTATTTTTTTTATTATCGATTTAGCCTCACGTTACCAGTGGGGATCTGTCTGAGCTCAAACAGGGAAAATACCGCCCCCTATCGTCTCTCCGGATGGTACTGCACCCATTGGATTGGACTGAATGAAATGGATGGGAAAAAAAGAGTCCGGATTCCACATTTTACTTGTCAGGCATGTAACCGGAGACGATCCCACTCATTGCCGACCATCAGAACAGTGTGGAATATGTGTTCCCAGTACCCAGCGTTGGATCAATAAACGCGACCGATATTTGGAATGGTGATCAGGAATTGGAATAATCTTTTTGGAGAACATCTGATCTGAGGTAAGGAATCTATTTGACCAGTCTTGGGATAATCAGAGCTCTTTTCACCTATATCTCAGCGTGTCCCATATGCGTGTGTGTGGCTGTGAGTGTGTGTGTGTGCTGATCAGGAAATAAGATAATCGATTTTTCAGCCCGCTTCTCTAGCGTGCATAAGTACACATATACTATCGATAATCTAGCGTTTATTTGAAAACGATTCATAAATAGGCCGAAAAATGACAACGTGGTTTGTGTATTCCAGTAAAGCGTGATTCCTGCAGAATCTTTAAAAAAACAAGCGTTTTTCAAAATGATATAAAACGGAAATGAACCGATTAAAAAACAATCCGTTTCGACAATGTTGACTGGAAACAAGTCATTGATAAGCGACGGGCGTATTAGACAGTCATAATTTAAGATATAGTTTATGCGTTCGCAAATATGATCGCCCTCCATTGACTACAGCGCTGGTATTCAAGCGCCTATTTCTGGCTCCCCCAGTGGCACGCACACTGATTTAATTTTTTTTTAAACACATTTAATCAGATTAATCACTTTATTCAAATTGAGGATTTAGTTTGAGGGTATTAAAAAATATATTCAGTCCAGTTTACCATCACACATCAGTCCAGTTTACCACACATCAGTCCAGTTTACCATCACACATCAGTCCAGTTTACCATCACACATCAGTCCAGTTTACCATCACACATCAGTCCAGTTTACTCACCACTGTTTTCCCACCAAACACAGTAGGTTAAGTATTTACAACCAATTAACTATCACAGGGTGAAGTATTTACAACTTTTTACCATTTTTTGTACAGTATACATGTGGGTACACATGTAGGCCTATGTTAGCTACAGGCTAAAGTCCAGTAGATAGTAGAATGTCATGTTAAGCATGTTCATTCCCACTAAGAAAAAGGCTAAAGGTACAGTATATCAACAGTAGCACCTAGTTCCCCCCCCCCCCCCCCCCTTTTTCTTTTTTACTTATAGTGGTACTTTCATGCAATACTACTCTCATGCAGTGTGTGTGTGTGTGTGTGTGTGTGTGTGTGTGTGTGTGTGTGTGTGTGTGTGTGTGATTAAAGAGCATAGGAAACAGCTGTCTCTGGCCTCACAGGAAGTGTAATTATATACCAGGGCAGGGGGTTTGACTGCATCCATAGAGCTCACACACACACACACACACAGGCACGCACACACACGCGCACACACACACACGCACAAACCTGTAATGCAGCACCTGCATTCTTGGAGATGAAAAGAGTTACACTTCAGGAAAAATTTCCCAAAAGGGCTGAGCAGCTTCCTTTCATTTCACTACACAGTCTATACCTGCCAAGACCGACTCACCCTGCTAATACACCAACACCCTAGGGCTGGGCGATATGGCAAAAAATGATATCGCGATAACGATATGATAATGTTAATATAGAGAGATGAAAACAATACAATACGTTATTTCAATTGAAAAAATGTAACTAAGAGTGATTTGAACAGGGGAGCTCCAGTAGCTCACCACGTACCTCGAGCGCTATTTCGGCGCCGGGGACAACCGTGCTCGTCACGGATCTGGGGTTTAGCGAGTTCGAATCCCGGACTGCAGCCGTGCCTTTCCCAGAGTGTCTTCCCCCCCATCTGAACCCTTTCAGCCCGTTTCTGTCGGTCATCCTTGACCAGAATAAATGCGATAAACGTATAAAAGAGCCAGGGGAATGGCCAAAGTTTAAAAAAAAAAAAATAGTGATTTGAACTTGTGACTATAGGCTCCACAGCCAGCTGACAAACGAGTTGAGCTACGCGGGCCGATGTTAAAACTGAGTGACTATTCCATGATTTACACTTGTGCCAATTGCGTGCGTTTGTCCCTAATCTTTAGTATTGGCATTTGTCATGCTAATATGTCATGTTCTACGATACCCATTTCAGCGTGCGTGTGTGCGAGGCTCGCTCTCGCATTGTTATTATTTCTACGAGGCTCGCTCTCGCATTATTATTATTTCTACGCTGCTCATTATTATATACACGCTCATACCGGCGTGGGGGCAAAAAACGAGCGTAGGTCAGTGGCCAATCAGAGCAACGCGGAACGACAACTTGCTTGTGGAAAGTATAGACGCCCCAGAAACCGGCCCACACAATGGCCGTTATGAAACGCTCGTCCAGTATTAAACAACCCATGGCTGTGGCTAAGGAGTCAACATCAGGGAGACCAAATCTACACCCCGCCCCTAGATGTGCACTCGTGCACAGTGCACGCACACACACACACCGTTACTTCCTGTCATTGGCATACGTTCTTTTTTTTTTACTAACATCTTAGCGCCTCATTAGCCTAGGGATTAAGGATACATGAAGTATTAACTACACCATAATAATATTGAGGTTTTGATCCATAGAAAGGTCTGTGCTACACAATTTCAGTTAGATTAGATTTATTGTCCTTTAATTTTGGAATGATGGAATCATCCATGATAAATTAACTTTGATTTGAATGAATGCCCATTCTTTCTCTAGAACAGTGGTTCCCAAAGTCGGGGTCGCGACACAAAGGTGGGCCGCGAGCAGCCACGGGAGGGCCGTGAGATGATTTTTTATTTATTTTTTGTCAGGCCACTGAACTTAGAAGCAGGCCAGGACAGTGTTTCTAGTTGTATTCTAAAATTCTATTCTATTGTATTCTAAAATGTGACTATATGGTTTTATATTAACTTAATAAATAAACAAAAACGTAAAATCTACTTATTTCAACGAACATTTCAAACTAAATAACAGATTATGCACATAAAACGCTGAAAACAACCGAAGCAACAATAGTATTTTAACACTTTGATCGCCATGGTTCAAATTCATAATTTACCATCCCTAGCCAGCTCTATTTGTCTATGGAGAAGTTCCCCTTCTTTGCAGGGCTATAACTTTTTAAATTCTATTGCTAAATTGCCATTATTATGGCCCATTCAATGTCCTATATCCATTGTTCTAAAGTATAAGTATGTTTTTATCGTTTTCTGCAGCTTTCTCCAGAACTTGATTTATAGCTCCAAATGCATTATATTGATGATCAAATACAGTTTGGTAGCGATCGTTGCCAGATGAAAAATTTCAACTGGAGGTACTTCTAGAAGTTACTACGTATCATCTGATATTGACCGGATGGGCGAGGGGGCGTTTATAATTCCGTGGGCAACGTTATACCATTCATCTAGTGTGGGTCATATGATCATCAGATCAGTTAGTATAGAATACGTTAGAAAATAACGTTGAAACTCACCGTATCTTCCTCGCGCCGTTGGACGATCAGCGTAGAGTAGACAGTTTTCGATTATGGGATGTTGATCCTGATGAACCATTTCCAGGTTGTATAATACTATATACGTCCAAATAACGTTGTTTATTGAGTTAGGGCGAGCGATTGATTATCCAGTGTGTTGAGATAGAGTCCTGCTAATGATCGCGAGTGCCCGGACGATTTATGGATGAGCACTTCCTGTTTGGCGCGTCACGTCCTGTTGGCCGATCTGCCACCAGATGGCGCTCTTGAACCGTTAGACAGTTGAGTGGAGCTCACCAGTACATCTCATGTCTCCGGACATGAGATCATCAAAGACGAGTTACGGCGTCTTCGGCAGAATGAGCATGGCTAGGAATGACGTCTAAACACGCCATCGGCGATTAAAGTGTTAATGATGCTATTATTATTATTATCATTATTATTTTGCAACAAGTTAGCCCTCTCATAAATAGCACATATAAATGAATAACTAACTTGAACTAACTTAATAGGATTGAAGTGATATTTGGCTTAAAAAAATCGGTCGCCTGGCAAAAAATAAATAAAAAAAAGCTTGACGATGTGCATTGGGCCGCGGCTCTCTGACGCTTTATTTTCTGGGTCCTGGCCTGAAAAGTTTGGGAACCCCTGCTCTAGAACAATACAGATTGACAAACGTTTCATTATGCACTATACTAAGGTTAACTAAGGTTAATAAGTTATAATTAAGATATCAATTGTATAAGATTTATTTAGGATAACTAAAGACAGGTCTTTACTAAAGGTTGACACTCACAGTAATTTCTTACAGAACAAGCTTAAAATAGCAAAGGATATATGGTTGTCAGTATTCAAGTAGAACAGCTATCTAGCCGTTGTGGACACTCACCTTTCCACAGCAAAACGGTAGGCAAGGCACCTTGGTTGAGAAATGCAGGTTTCAGTATATGTGTTGTAGGATAGACAGTCTATCTATCCTGTCTCAAGATACACAATGAGATCTTATTCTGTTGAACCGCTATCTTCTTCTTCTTCTTCTTCTTATTTGAATTTCCGGCAGTGTAGACGCATCGTGGCGTATTACTGCCCTCCGCAATTCTTTTTATGGGCTCTTCTTCTTCTCCTTCTTCTCCTTCTTCACCGTCTTTTTCTCCTTCTACTGGACCCCGTCATCAACTACATTGTCCATTGAGAGAATTGTTGAATATATATATAGAACACAAATGTTCTAGAATGTTCTATTATGACATCATTGTGTATCCTGTCTCAAGATGCACAATGAGATCTTGAGAGAATTGTTGAATATATATAGAACACAAATGTTCTAGAATGTTCTATTATGACATCATTATGAATGTTCTCTCTCTCTCACATTTGTAAAACCATAGATATATATAGAACACTAGATAGCTTAAGGCGGAGTCACCAGCGTCACTGAACCGCCGCCATCTTGCGGAGGTCAGCCTTGAGTGAGAGTGAGTGAGCTGCACAGACAAAAATACTCATAACTCGCTGAAATATTGACGGATTTACAAACGGGTTGGTTTGCTATAAACATCAAAGATGTAGTTATGATACTGCATACTTATAAAAAAAATTAAAGATGTTTTTCAAAAATCTGTCATCGAAATCATATTTCCTTTCCGGAGCCCTGAGACACAGTGCTGATCTCCTCTCAACTCTCTAGCGGTTCAAGAGCGCCATCTGGTGGCCGATCGGCAGATCGCCAACCGGATATTAACCTTTGAACCGGTAGTACTCATCCAAATGTGGTCCGGCCACTCGCTATAGCTCCCGCGACTCCATCTTGAAACACTGGATAATAGATTGCTCGCCCTAACTCAATAAACAACGTTATTTGGACGTATATACTATTATACAACCTGGAAATGGATCGGGCATTTCTACATCCCATAATAGAAAAAAATCTGTTCCACGCTCATCTGCCAGCGGCGCGAGGAAGCCACGGTAAGATTCAGCGTATTCTATACTAACTGATCTGATGAACATATGACCCACTCTGGATGAATCATCTAACGCTGCCCACGGAATTATAAACGATCCCCCGCCCATCCGGTCAACATCAGATGATGCGTAGAAACTTCTAGAAGTACGTCCAGTTGAAACTTTTTATCTCGCACAGATTCCTACCAAACTGTATTTGATCATCAATATAATGCATTTGGAGCTATAAATCACGTTCTGAAGAAAGCTGCAGAAAACGATAAAAACATGCTTATACTTTAGACCATATTTTAGTATGAATATGTGAATGAAAAAGTTTAACGTTGCCACACCCTGAACAATACATATAGGACATTGAATGGGCCATAATAAGTAGAATTTAATAAGTAGAATTTTAAAAGTTATAGCCCTGCAAAGAAGGGGAACTTCTCCATAGACAAATAGAGCTGGCGGAGGATGGTATATTAAGAATTTAACCCATGGCGATTAAAGTGTTAACGTGGCTATGATTCAAGCGGTTTGTAAAAAAAAAACGGATTTTTTTTTTTTTTTATAAGTATGCAGTATCATAACTACATCTTTGATGTTTATAGCAAACCAACCCGTTTGTAAATCCGTCAATATTTCAGCGAGTTGAGTATTTTTGTCTGTGCAGCTCACTCCACTATCACTCAAGGCTGACCTGGGCAAGATGGCGGCGGTTCAGTGACGCTGGTGACTCCGCCTTAAGCTATCTAGTGTTCTATATATATCCATGTGTAAAACACTCATGAGACCAAAAAAAATCCTTTGGAAAACAATATGTAAAGATATATAAGATGGTATATAGGGATGTCCCGATCCGATCACGTGATCGGGATCGGCGTCGATCACGTGCTTTTCAGAGTATCGGGGATCGGGAAAAAATAATAATAAAAATCTGCAGTCAAAAAAAGATAAATTTTATTCAACAAACATGACCATGTCCACGTCTTAAACTCATACGGAGGCCTTAGTTTTGGTTTTAAATTACATATAATATATCATCATTAATGTATTTATTGTCACACAGAGCAGAAATTATTGTCCACAACAAACACATTCCCCTTTAATTTACACCGCTGCAACAAACACATCCCTTTAATTTAGACTGGCTACACGCTCCACATCACAACAACAGACTCAAGGAAGCATGCCACGAGCTAACGCTAACACTAACGCTAACGCTACTCTCTGCTATGTTGTGGAGACTCAGTGAAGCATGCCGCGAGCTAACACTAACACTAACGCTACTCTCTGCTATGTTGTGGAGACTCAGGGAAGCATGCCGCGAGCTAACGCTAACACTAACGCTAACGCTACTCTCTGCTATGTTGTGGAGACTCAGGGAAGCATGCCGCGAGCTAACGCTAACGCTACTCTCTGCTATGTTGTGGAGACTCAGGGAAGCATGCCGCGAGCTAACGCTAACACTAACGCTAACGCTACTCTCTGCTATGTTGTGGAGACTCAGTGAAGCATGCCGCGAGCTAACACTAACACTAACGCTACTCTCTGCTATGTTGTGGAGACTCAGGGAAGCATGCCGCGAGCTAACGCTAACACTAACGCTAACGCTACTCTCTGCTATGTTGTGGAGACTCAGGGAAGCATGCCGCGAGCTAACGCTAACGCTACTCTCTGCTATGTTGTGGAGACTCAGGGAAGCATGCCGCGAGCTAACGCTAACACTAACGCTAACGCTACTCTCTGCTATGTTGTGGAGACTCAGGGAAGCATGCCGCGAGCTAACGCTAACGCTACTCTCTGCTATGTTGTGGAGACTCAGTGAAGCATGCCGCGAGCTAACACTAACACTAACGCTACTCTCTGCTATGTTGTGGAGACTCAGTGAAGCATGCCGCGAGCTAACACTAATACTAACGCTAACGCTACTCTCTGCTATGTTGTGGAGACTCAGTGAAGCATGCCGCGAGCTAACACGGTTAATATCCACTGAGTTGAGCAGCTAGACTTAATGTCAGAGGTTTGGAACTAAGCATTTTAAAATAGAAAGTCAAGCCAGTTGCAATGTTTGCAAGGACAGGCTGGAGGCGAAGTTTTCAGACTAACTTTTCACCTGGAGGATAACGTGACTGAGAATTATCGTCGGCGTTTCAGACCAGAATGGACCATTACGTAAGTCGAACACTGAATGTATACTAATGTGCAAACATATATTGAAACTTTTAATATTTCTCATATGAAGCAGAAGCACATTTCTCAGGGTGAATGTAATAACAAAAGCCTCCGAGCTCGCGCCAGTTTCCATAGGCAACAGAGGGGCTTGTCTCGCTCCGCCAGTTTCTGACAAAAATGCGTCAAAATTGATTACTAATGTGAAAGATCGGATCGGAAACGATCGGATCGATAGATATTTAAAATCACATGATCGGGATCGGATCGGAAGCAAAAAAAGGCGATCGGGACATCCCTGGTATATATACATATTGTTCACACTATGGTGAGGCATAAGACATGGTGTTTACACATTCAAGTGGTTAGGGCTGGGTGATATAACGATAATTATCGCAATATATTTTAATAATAGATATCGAAAAAAATATAGATTCTTTTCTTTTTTTGTTAAACCCAGAGACAGTGGACAGACTTGTCTTTCTTGCCTGCAACTTAAAGTAATGGCTTTGCTTGTCCAAATGACAATACTGACCAAATTGAGATTTATTTTTCTCTTGTCCATTTATTTTGTTTGCTTTCTAATGTAAAATACAGTTTGAAACCGTCTGTACACAGTAGCGTAGGCTATGTGTGCTAGCAGAGCTAGTCTCCAGTCACGAGTCACAGTGCACAGTGCGGTGGTTTGTCCACCAAAAAAGCGCCAAAAGATAGAAAATAAACTAGCAGAGCCAGAACTGTTCAACTCCCCTGGTGCCACTTTCGCTTTCAAACCAGCTGCAACCTGAGAAGGGGCTGTAACCCTGTGAGGGGCTGTAACACTAAGGATGGCGGCAACGACAAAGAATTGCTGCAAAATAAACATACATCTGTCGTTTAAAAAAATATATATATATATTTTTTTTTTTAAATAATATCGATAATTATGGATATCGCGTGATATGATATGGTTATCGATATCGCAATATCATTTTTGGCCATATCGCCCAGCCCTACAAGTGGTTATAGTGTAACAGAGTATTTTCTGTTTCCCAAATAATAGATTCTTATCAAACTGGTGAACTACAAGCCTGTAGCCCCTAAAGCTGCTAAAATACAAATTTTTTGTTCACCGTTTTGTTTCTAGAAGTAGAGCAGGTTGGAAACCCTAAGTATTACACAAAGTTAAAACAAAGTTAAAAACACAGATATACACATTCTCTCCTCAAGTACCGTAGATAGTTTTTTGGGTTATCAATTAATACATTTTTGTACATGTATTAACTCTAGAATTGCCACAGTTATCTACAATAGCAACGATAAAGAAGTGCCAACCACATAATAATTCATGCTAATACACCTACACCCTTCTAATACTACACCCTGCTAATATACCTACACCCTGCTAATACACCTACACCCTGCTAATACACCAACACCCTGCTAATACACCAACACCCTGCTAATATACACCCTGCTAATACACCTACACCCTGCTATTATACACATACAACCTTCTAATATGGACAAAAGGGGGGCTCTGTTGTGACAGTATCACATCTGCTCTGGCGTTTAACATCTCGCCATCCACTTCAATAAACTCATCTGCTGTTTTCACCATCATCGCCTGTGTCCCTGTGTGGGAGAGCCCCGTTGAAAGCCACTTAGGTCCACTACGCTCTCACACACAAACACACACACACTATTCACTACGCTCTCACACACAAAGACACACTATTCACTACGCTCTCACACACAAAGACACACTATTCACTACGCTCTCACACACAAACACACACTTCACTACTCTCACACAAACACACACACTATTCACTACACTCTCACACACACACACTATTCACTACTCTCTCACACAAACTATTCATCGTTGACTGTGCAACCTAGTGGCCTTGGAAGCTCCAGGGAATTTGTTTGACTCTTTGAGGTGTGTTTGGCATATTTGTATGTCTCCAGCGCTGTTTCCGTGCACTTTTAAGAGTGTTGCTAAGGGGTGGGGTTGCTAAGGTCACGCGTTGACTCCCCCCCACCCCCCTCGTCCCTGGGTACCGCAACTGAGCATGTGCAGATGATTGTACCCAGAAACCCCTGGGTGATGCACGCAGTGCTATGGAAATACTCTTGGCTTACGCCAAACGATATTATCTTCAGATTTACTATCGCTACCGCTGAATAAAGAAATATGGTAAAAAGGAGTGTTGTACTGCAGTATTTGACAGAGGGTTAGGGTTACAACAACTGAGAAACGGAAAGAAAGAGCATAGTGAAGAGAAAGAGAGAAGAGGGGGGTACTCTCTCCAGGCCTGCAGAGTCCAGGCTTCAGGTAAACAATGGCAAAGTGCCACTTTTCTTTTCCCTTCAACGTAAACCACAGATTTCATGTCCATAATGTAGACCAGTTGTTCAGCAGTCCAGGCTTACGGGGCTAATTGAGTAACTTACAGAAAGCCACAGGAGAAAGTCAGTACTTACAGAATGCAGCGGTGAAACTCAACGGTTGTCTTGTCCTTTTTTCTTTTAGTTTTTTGTTGAGTTTTAAAAAGACAGATGCTACAGTAAATTGTTCTTCACAGCCTGGCTTGCACAAACACAAGGGGTCTTTCCTCAGCTAGCTCCCTCTCTCCCTCCCCCTCTGTCTCTCCCCCTCCCAACTCCAGAGTTGAGCTGTTCTCTCAAAGGTCCCTGGAGCAGAGCTGCTTGGCCCTTCACTGCTACACCCTCCACTACAGCATGCACGCACGTCACACGGACACACACTAATCCATCACAGGTTGCAGATCACTTCTTGTCAACCCTAAAACAGCGTAAGCAGATACATGATCTACGCCATTGATGGGCACTAAAACCGCAACAACAACAACAAAAAACTCAAATGAAACAGAACCAGACATTCCCCCCCTCACCAACCTCAAAAGGCTGGATCTCCACTAAGACACTGCCTCCCAACTGAACCCTGGAGACATGCAGAGTGAGCCAACCATAATTAGTTTGATCAAACACCACTTGGCCCTCTCTTTTACTACGGAGTGGCTGCCCTGCCGAGTACACGGCTTCATAAGATAAAAAGATGTGGATTTTTTTTTAGGAGAGAAGGGGGAGAGTGCCAGAGAACCCAGAGCTGGGGCCCTATGGCCCGGGCCAGATAAGAGCCAAGATGGCGTTGTGATGTTGTTGGCAGGCGTTGCAGCAGAGGGCTGCCTGGCTGACCCCGGGCCAGTGTTCCCTGCAGCTGTCCAAGGCCTTTCATAACACAGAAACCAAGAAGGAATAGCATGACTCACTGGAGCTTTATAGGAAACGGATCATTTGTCGGGCCCTCTTCTCCCTGCGGAATGTTCAGCAGAGAGAAGGAGGTGTTTGTGTTAACTGTACCAAACGTGAACAGCCTGGTGTGTTCCACGGGTATTACCTCAACTCAGTGTCTGTCGAGAAGAGAAGAGAAAGGGAAAGAGAAACTGAGAATCAGAACAGGGCAACCTTTGTTCTACTAACAACCGTATGGGAAACCTCACTTTCTCACACAAATCTTTTGTAGGAAGGGGGGGGGGGGGGGGGACAGGTCCGTCGAGTTTGATCTGCATTTCTCTTCTTTTTTTGCGATTCAACATCCTGATAACATTTCCCTCTTTGAGGTGAACTCCCACAGAACATGTCCAGTGTTAAGCTGTATCGTTGCGTAGTGAATGCAGGTTGATGAGGCTCCATGGGAAACACAAAGGCAAGAGTGCTAATGTGTCCCATGCCCCCCCCCCCCCCATTCTGCCCAGCTACTGTTCTGAGCCCCCCCCCTCCATGCTGCCCAGCTACTGTTCTGAGCCCCCCACCCCGTGCTGCCCAGCTACTGTTCTGAGCCCCCCCCTCCATGCTGCCCAGCTACTGTTCTGAGCCCCCCCCCTCCATGCTGCCCAGCTACTGTTCTGAGCCCCCCCCCCTCCATGCTGCCCAGCTACTGTTCTGAGCCCCCCACCCCGTGCTGCCCAGCTACTGTTCTGAGCCCCCCCCCTCCATGCTGCCCAGCTACTGTTCTGAGCCCCCCCCCCCCCGTGCTGCCCAGCTACTGTTCTGAGCCCCCCCCCCCCCTCCATGCTAACCAGCTACTGTTCTGAGCCCCCCCCCCGTGCTGCCCAGCTACTGTTCTGAGCCCCCCTCCTCCATGCTAACCAGCTACTGTTCTGAGCCCCCCCCCCTCCGTGCTGCCACACTATTTGTTCTGTAACCGCCCCCCATGCTGCCCATGTGAAAGATGTGGGTGTCGGCTGCAAGAAATTAAATGTTTCCTTTGTGTGTGTGTGTTGTTTTATCTCTAAATAATATTATTGTGATCCTTTCCACTCTTCCCCAGGGAACAGCAAAGCCTCAATACAGGATATCGAGATAAGCACAAGTGTGTCACATGAATCCAGTTCTCTGGGAAAGGAGGAAGTACTTCCTTTTTTATTTTATTTTTATTATAGTAAACAGACAAAAGGAGCACAGTCAGTGATTCCAACATATACACACACACACAGGGAACAAAATTAACTTTTTGACTTACCAGCCATTTGGCTGGTAGATTTTAAAAACTACCAGCCAGGCAGATTTTTTTACCAGCCAAAAATTATAAATAGCTTTTTAGTATATCGCCATGTGTTATTATTACTATATAATACTCTCATATGCTATTTTCAATTAATATCATAAACAACATAAGGAATATTAGCATAATTTTGAGTGGACTGAAGGAATGAGTCAGCGTTAATAGTTTTAAATGCAAATAATTTATTGAAACATAGAAAAACTAAACCTAAAACCTAGGGATGCTCGATATTGGCTTTTTTACCGATATACCGATATTGTCCAACTCTTAATTTCCAATACCGATATCAACCGATACCAATATATGCAGGGTCCCCCCCCCCACAAAAAACGGAATAATTTCAGGTAATTAACATTACATATCTCTTGTTGTGGAATTAACACAACATTATGCATACTTTTGACAATAAATAAAATCAGAATTTGTTCTTACTCGCTTGCCTGGTTAAATAAAGGTTATAGAAATGTAGAAAAGAAAAAAAAATATATATTTTTTTGAAAACGGATACCGATATTTCCCGATATCACATTTTAATGCCAATATCGGCCGATAATATCGGTAGGCCGATAATATCAGACATCCCTACTAAAACCCCCTCCTCTCCCAAACCGTTTCTACAATTGTTTTATGTTGCATGATGATCATGAATTCATTTATTATTATAAAAAAAATGTAAGGCTGTCAAAGTTAACGCGGTATTAACGCGTTATCGCCCGATTCTATTAACGCCACTATTTTCACGATTAACTTTTAAGAAAAAAAAATTTACTTAAAAAAAAAAAAAAAAAAATACTAGACTTCACTCAGGTGTATTATTGATGCTCTCATTGATTAAAATTAATCGCGAGTTAACTATGGACAATCATGCGATTAATCGAGTTAAATATTTTAATCGATTGACAGCACAATTTTTTTTATATTTGAATATCAACATTATCTGTCCATCCTCAGTAATCCTCAGTTTACTATAATATACTCCTGACTTCATCGTCTTTCCAAACGCGCACACACACAGAGAGAAAGGGAGAGTGCCCCCCCCCCCCCCCTTCCCTTTCCTCAGTCCCCACTTTCTGCTGTTTTCTATGGCTCTGCCTCTGATCAGGATTAGCTTGTTAGCTTACGCCAGTGCTTCTCAAACTTTTTCTGTCAGGCCCCCCTTTGGCGGACCAAAATATTTTGCCCCCCCCCCCAACAAAATAGTCATGAAATGGGCCATGTTTAAATTTATTGAAATAACACCAATATCGTGACCTTTCAAATTGGCCCTATATTTTGTTTTCAGAGCTGTCATGGATGAAAAGCCAGCTTCACATAGATACTGTATGTGGTGCTGAATGCATCAACACCTTAACTGCTGCATCATGAGATACTTGGTGGGCCATGAGATGAGATACTTGGTACTCAGCACCACACAGCTCTCTAGGTGGTATCAGATGAGATTTCAAAGGGTTCTTCCAAGAGTTTGGATGGAGATGTGTCAGGACGCTTTGTCTCAATGTTGTCTGTAAAGTTTTTTTTTATCCAGAGTAACTTGGTGATCCTTTTCTGTGTTTTATTAAATAATGATTTTCAGATTTTGAGAAATGGTATTTTCATGGAGAACAGTGCAGCTGCAACAGATAGCACTTTAGTGATCATTTTCTGTAATCCACTTTTTTTTTTTTTTTTATAAATCTCAAGGCCCCCCCTGTCATGCCTCTGCGCCCCCCCCCTGGGGGGCGCGCCCCCCACTTTGAGGAACACTGGCTTACGCTAACGTAACGTTAATTTCTGGCGATTTGGGCATAAAGGAACGGCGACGATGCAAAGCATGTTAGATGCATTTGACCCGTTGTGAGAAAAAAAAACACCAGACTTATTTTGGGTCGCAAAATAGGCGCACTGCTGTGTAGCCCTGCTCTGCTTAATGCCAGCAGACATTAGCACGGACTGGGCGGATATGACTCACCGAGTTGCCACGGGATTTTCAAAATAAGAGTATCGATATGAACCGAACGTTGCTAGCTGCCGGAGCCATAGATATTATAGCTGGAGCTGCGCTTGGGGCAGAAATGAGACACGCCACAGGATTTTCAAAATAAGAGTATCGATATGAACTATTTTGTTACCGGCCAGGTGAATGAATGAAAACTTTATTTAACAGATTGCAGAATGGGTACAATACAGTACGGCTCAATACACACAATTGTTAAGGGGATGCAGACCAGAGAAAGACGTTTGTCTTGTTTACATCAGGGTCCCCCATTTTCAATTCATAGACATTTATGACATACACAACATACATGACATTTATGGCATAGGGACATACAGGTATTTAGTACCGATACATTTGTGACATAAACGGTATTCAAATATACAGCACTGTTACCCATAGATCCTGACAGAGTATATACATATGATGGGGAGGGGACTGTACATTAGGAGGGGGTGGGTGGGTGGGAGAGAAATATACATACGGTGGGGAGGAGACTGTACATTTGGAGGGGGTGGGTGGGAGAGAAATATACATATGGCGGGGAGAGAATATATACATGCGGTGGGGAGGAGACTGTCTATTAGGAGGTGGTGGGGGGTTTGGGCATTTACGGTGGCCAGTTTCGAATTGCAGCCTCCCGTAGGTGCTCTTTAAGGTGGCGGGCAGACCTCTCATTGTTACTCGCCAAACCTTAAAGCTGCCCGCCTTTGGCGCTTGGCGGGTACTTCTTTTGTTCCCTGCACACACAGATCCTGGCTCCAGCCTCAGAACTGCTTGAGACATTAAACCATACAAGGATGTTAGTTGGACACACACAAAAACCGGACCACTGGCCCAATAATCACTTCAACTGAGTTCCAAACCTGCTACCTTCCACGTGTTGTGCGTGTGTGTGTGTGTGTGTGTGTGTGTGTGTGTGTGTGTGTGTGTGTGTGTGTGTGTGTGGAACCACCTGTGTGATAGCATCTCCTGCTGGTGACAGGGAGAGTTGCAACAGGAGGTGAGACTTACAGAGGTGGAGTTCAGTACAGAGTGTTCAGTACAGAGTCAGTTCAGTCTGGATAAGATGCACATATGCTGCTTAACAGTAGAGTAGCTGTTGTGGTTTGTAAGTAATTCCCTTGTGGGCCGATGGCTCTATTCCTCTCGTCTCTTATAGCCTGGCCCCGGCCCAAGGGGAATAGGAAGACGATGGCTCTATTCCTCTCGTCTCTTATAGCCTGGCCCCGGCCCAAGGGGAATAGGAAGACGTGCTCTACCCTAGTTGCTTTCCAACAGCACCGTACCATACAGCTTTGAGGTATACTGCCTTTTAAGGTATACCATCATGGATCGATGTAAAGGTAGTCCACACACAGCTAGGGCTGTACCGAATGCTTCGATCATAATGTTGACATTCGAATTTTAAATCAACATTCGAATGTTTTATTTTTAATAAAAATATTTTTTTTTTAATCTTTTTTTGTGTGTGTCTATTCAACCAATGGGGGTTTTCTTCACAGTTGCAGTTAAAGATTAGGCTACACTAATATTATACTATAAGACGTCACTATCACTTTCATACCAACCGTGCCCTTATTGGATTATTTATGTTGACAAAACTGATGAGTTATATTCATTAAAGAAAGTTGATTTAATAAAAGAAAAAGACTAATTTAATCAGATTAATCAATTTATTCAAATTGAGGATTCAGTAAAAAAAAATTAAATTAAATTATAATAATTATTTTATATAGACATTCGAAGCTTCGTTCGAATACTTCAATCGAAGCTTCGAATGTTAATAAATGACATTCGGTACAGCCCTACACACAGCTGACCTATACCATTATGGCAAAAATCATAATCACCATTATTTTGATTGATATTCAAATCACGATTATTAAACACGATTACTCACTGATTTGAGAACATCATATTATGCGTTTATTGCATTTTTTATTATGGTTGTGTTGCTGTGTGTGTGCCACGACCGTGTAACAAATCTTGCAGTGTTTCAGCTTGTTCCAAGGGCGACTGCTCAACACCAAAGTGTTTCCAGACAAATGTATTTGTTTTCCCTTTCTTCCTGATGAAAAGGCTGCCTTTCTGTCATTTTCTACAAGTTACCAAAGATGTTTGGAAATAACTGGAGAGGAGTGTCTCCCTCCTCCCTCTCAACACCAGCTGAAGCTACTGTCTGGCTCCTCCTCCTTCCTCTCAACACCAGCTGAAGCTAGTGTCTGGCTCCTCCTCCTCCCTCTCAACACTAGCTGAAGCTACTGTCTGGCTCCTCCTCCTCCCTCTCAACACCAGCTGAAGCTACTGTCTGGCTCCTCCTCCTCCCTCTCAACACCAGCTGAAGCTACTGTCTGGCTCCTCCTCCTCCCTCTCAACAACAGCTGAAGCTACTGTCTGGCTCCTCGTCCTCCCTCTCAACACCAGCTGAACCTACTGTCTGGCTCCTCCTCCTCCCTCTCAACACCAGCTGAACCTACTGTCTGGCTCCTCCTCCCTCTCAACACCAGCTGAAGCTAGTGTCTGGCTCCTCCTCCTCCCTCTCAACACCAGCTGAACCTACTGTCTGGCTCCTCCTCCTCCTCCCTCTCAACACCAGCTGAACCTATACACAATACCAACATTTTGACTTTGCTACAGATAGGAAAGGTAATGGAATATATTATTAGATGAGGGGCGGCTACGTGGCGTAGTGGGCAAGGCGCTCGCCACGAATGCGGAGACGCTGGGCTCGCCTGTTCGAGCCCAGCACTCCACATTGCTTTCAGTTTAGCTGGTCGTTCATACTAATACACATTGGCCGTATTAGGGGGTGGGAAACTGATGGGTGGGGATCGGGCGTTGTGGACAGCGACTCCTACAGGTCGGTTGGTGCGCCTGCGCAGTAGAATCAGGAAGTGTCGGGGGCAGCGTGAGCCTCCCACGCGTTACTCCTCGCCACTGAGAGATCGAGCTGTGCAGGTGAAAAGATGCAACTGCTGTTACCTCAAGTACCGGAGGGGACTTGTGCTATGTATGACTTAGTCCACATTGCAGCCGGCTTGTGGGAGGCAAGAAACAGCGTTCGTGACAGGGGAGGGTTGAATTGGATGATACGAAATTGGGATGGGAGAAAATATAGAAAATGGGAGAAAAAGTGGATCAAAAGAATATATTATTAGATGACAGAACATGGAAAATTCTTTATACAATTATTTAATTCATTATAATTTAAACGCTAATTATAGTAGTACAAAGTAGTACAAAGTAGTACAAAGTAGTACAAAGTATAATAGTTAATCAATAGTAATTAATACAATTATTCTGTTACAGCTAACGTCACAGTGACCAATCGCAGCCACTCTTATTGTCTGGGACCAAATACGGCCACGCCCCATTCCCAGTAAAAAGTGGGAATCTCTAGAATGGGTTTCGGGCGACGCTGTATATGGAAGTGAAGTGACTCTAAACAAAGGTGACGATTAGACAACACTTTCTGTTGTCAGTAGATGGCAGCATTGGTTTAAAATTAAAAGGTGAAAATGTTGAAAACTACATGAATACATTTCCCAAGATCCTTAGCACAGGTCACAGGTCACTGGGATGTGTGTATATTCTTCGACGTGATCTGAACAGCGGTAAACTATTACTGCGGCCTCGGTATAGCGACCGCGAATGGTAAACTAATTATCTTAGCAAAAGTGCGCTGGTAGCGTTACATATGTTGTCTAAAGGGGGACATATGGTACAATTTAAGATTTGAATGATAATCGGCATATAAAGGACAAATAAAACATTGTTAATTTGTAAGAAACCTCAATGAAAACGACGCAGGGTAAGTTATATTCGCTATTGTTATGAAAATGTGATAGAATCCTATAAAAATGTGGACGCATTTGGTCTACGTTCCGTTACTGAGCTATATACTATAGCTACTGTCCATCAATATCTTCCTTTTGAATTAAATAGGTTCAGGAGAGATGTAGAGAGAGGGAGAGGGAGAGAGAGCGAGACACACACAGATAGACGGAGAGACCGAGATTCTCAGCCCCTCCTTCCCTCACTATGCCTCTGAGCGTCCCGAGTGAATAGCGTTAGCAGTAGTTAGCGTTAGCAGGTTAGCTTAGTTGGAGAACTCAGTTAGCAGATAACATTACAGTAGTTATTGTTTAGCGCGACGTGGGTATACCATAGCTGTCAACATTGGGATTTGAAAAAACTGGATATTTCCCCCCGACCCCGCCCCCTCCCAATGTAGTCTCCTCCCCCTCGTATGTATATTATATTATATATATTGTCTGCACTGCGCAGCCGTGGAATCGCGAGGCCATAGATTTAGAATAGATAGAAAGGGCACATTGTGGTGTATCAAAATTAATTTGTTGAATACAATAGGAATTTTTTGACACAAATTAAAGAATATTTACACTAAGTTCTCTTTTACCTCTTATTTAATTCATCCATTAATTTAATTGTAGGCACTGTTTATATTGTACATAGTCCTGTGTGTTGTATATTGTGTCCTATGTTACTTTTGTGTTTATCGTCTCTTTCTATATACACTGTGGGAAGGGGGGCACGTAATTGAATTTTTCTGTATGTCTTGCACAAATTGGAAAATGACAAAGTTGACTTTGACTTTTAACATGTGTCTATAGTGTCAGACACTAATTGTAATGTTAAAAACGGATACTGCTGTAATATAAAGTGAAATTCTACCATGCCTCAATGTATCAACTTTAAACATACACTAAATGTTAATGTTAGAAATGTTCATTTCAATTATTTCCACCATGTGCAACATTTCCTAAGAACAGCAATGTCCATTCTATCAACTCCAAATCTGTGTAGAATTGCTGTCTTGTTTTGGATGAATGAGTAGAAATGAAAAACGGAAATCTTTTATTAAAGTAGTTTTGACATGTGATATAAAGATATTGTTTCATTGTGTATTGATTAACTTTACATTTACTCTTCATTACTTTACAAAAGTTATACTGGCACAGTCTAATACAGCAATGGATTATGGGTAAATGCAACGTTAAAGCAGTGCCAATGTAAGACTGACTTTACATTAAACGAATGACAATAATATAGTATAAAGTAGGGTATTATTTGGACTAAAGAATGGTGTTGTCTCACCCTACTCGCATTTTGAGGGAGAGCACCATACAGTATACACTGAGAAACCACGGCCGAGAGTGAGCTCTGCGGGAAGAACCCCACTTTGCCGGTATCACTTCTGTGCCTTTTGTAGAAGCAGCTTCTCTGCTGTTTGTAGGTAGGTAGTTGTAGAATGTAATACATTTCCCCCTAAACCCCTCCTTTATCCGGTCACTGTTCTTCTTCTTCGGGTCGCAACCGTCTTCCGGTCTGACTTCCTGTGCTAACGGTCTAATCTACACTGCTGCCACCTGTCGTCACAGAGGGGAATTGCAGCCATTTTGTAAAAATGTAAGAAATGTAAAAATACGGGGAAAATATGGGGAAATATTTTAACGGGATGGCGACAGGAAGGAAGGTTAAAATACAGTACAATCCCAGCAAAAACGGGATGGTTGACAGGTATGGGGTATACAGGACTGGCGAGGATGCAAAGCATGTTGGAACCGCTGCTCGCCGAGTTGGTAGAAGCAGACTCGAGATGAGTTGTTACAGAAGAGCTGGTCCACGCTGCTCCGTGTCTTATGAAATGACAATTGCGCAGTTGACACGGCCACTACGCAAGACGATTTACTCGCACGCTCCTAAATGATTTTTCCGGTTTACAAAAAAAAAATTAGAGGCAAATGCAAGTGAAATGCTCGCACTGTATAGCCCTGATACAGGGCTGTACACTGCAACAAGATTATCGCAAATTGATCCTTAATTTGGCCCATGCGAGTGGAAAATAATATTTGGGGGCAACCTTGCGAGTAGTGATTTCAACCCTTCATTCGCATTTCACTCCTAAATTAATCCATACAAATTGGATAAAAAAATAAGTAAAACATTAGCCTACAACCAGGGCTGTACAGTGCGACATTATGTCGCGTGCTATGAAAGAATCTGTCGGCAAATGAACTTACTGCGATAGCCTGTGTGGAAAAAAAGATTTGCGTGTGAAGTGAATCTGGGCCACGCAACTTGGTAGTTGTAGTTTATCGTGCGATTAAATACCATGTCCCTGTCTGCGTAGAGTCCATACATCCAACACCAAATCCCATAATTCCTAGCGAACCATCGAAACTGAATGTGGGCTATGCATCGCCAAATAAGAACTTCCTTTCAATAAGTTTAAGCCGCTAATTTTGCTCCGCAAGAACAACGGAGCGAATATCAGTCCATCTTATGACAACCACGTCCGATGTGGAGAGATGATAAGAGACCATAGCCGATTAAATTAAGTCAGATCTGGCAGTGATGATTACAATGACGGGGACACGGACACTTCTAACGTTCAGCCATGTATTAGGTGAGTCGCCCACTATTAGGACGTTTTTCAATACTTAAATACTGTCTACTTAAATTTCCCTCCGGGGATCAATAAAGTATCAACCTATCCATCTATCTAATAATGAGACAATATGCAAATAAGATGATACTAATAATTGTCACGGTTCCCCGTATGAAAGTGGCTTGCAACTTACTGCTGGTAAAATCACTGTTTATTTCTCGTTTTGCATAGTATTACATTCCACTTCTATAAACAATCAAAGTCCTACCGTAAGAGCCTCATACGGGTCAATTAAAGCTTTTTGATTAGTCTTTCCTTCGAGCTAAGTTGAACTGAACATTTCACTGTCAAAAGCGCAAATGTAAACAAGGTTGCGTCGCAACACGGTTTTCAAAATAAAGGTCACATATACACATACCGTAGTAGGCCTCTCAATTCTTATAAAAAAAAGTCCCGGATATACATAAACATTAATTGGCATAGATCTCTATAAACGGCCCAACACATTGATCACTTTAGGCACACCCTGAAACCAGTAACATCACAAATATGAAGCGGGTAATTACCCATAAAAATAATAAACCTTTCATGGGGTTATTTACAATAATAATAATTCATTTTATTTATAAAGCACTTTTCATTGTGAAACAAAGGTATGCAGAGTTTCTTGTCCTCCTGATAAATGCAATGGTGTGTGTGTTGTGGTGATCTCATTCAAGGAGCACTACAAGCGCATGCACACACACACACAGTTTGTTGTTTTTGTTCCATTAGTGATTTACACACTCAGTTGGTTCATTATAAAAGATACAAACCTGAAAACAAACGAACTTAAATGTTAAATAAAAGGACCACAGTAATGAGGCAGGAACAACATATTTGTTTGCACTATAATGGTAAAATTGTTATTAAAAAATGTGCCCTAAAAAATATTCTTTGCCCCTAAATTTCTCATTTAGGGGCAAGTGTGCCCCTAGTGAAAAACTTAGCGTACAGCCCTGTGATATAATACTCTAATATGCTCATATGGCTCCCAACTTGCAATGGGCCTGGTCTACAAGATACACTACACGACCAAGGTACCCATGTACATGTCAAAATACTTCCCAAAGGTCAGTGAATACCATGATCACAACACCAGAGGGAGCTCCACAAATCATGTTAAACCCAGATTCGGCTCAAACAAATGTGAATCACTACCCACACTCAAAAACACTCAAAAAACACCTACGGGAGACTGCAATATTCGAAACTGGCCCCTGTAAATGTCCTAACACAACCCCCCCCCCCCCCCAATGTACAGTAAATGACCAAGTATGGTCTTGTCAATATTCCAATGTACAGTTTTGCTTGTTCAGTTGTACAGTGTCCCCCACCCACACCTCCTACCCCCCCCCCCCACCCAACCACCTCCAATGTACAGTCCCCCCCACCTACCCAACCTCCTCCAATGTACAGTTTCTATGTCAAATGTATATACTCTCTTTTCTGGACTCTTTTCGTATTACAAACAGTACTGTATTTGCAAATCTGGTATGTCATAAATGTATAGATGTAGCAGTACTGTATCTATGTCATGTATGTCATATATGTTATGATGAATTGAAAATGGGGGACCCTGATGTAAACAAGACGAAAGTCTTTCTCTGGTCTGCATCCCCTTAACAATTGTATGTATTGAGCTGTA
This sequence comes from Notolepis coatsorum, assembly GCF_963971535.1. Classification (NCBI taxonomy): domain Eukaryota; kingdom Metazoa; phylum Chordata; class Actinopteri; order Aulopiformes; family Paralepididae; genus Notolepis; species Notolepis coatsorum. The sequence goes on along the minus strand of NC_140178.1, from coordinate 77,356,789 downwards.
CTGTACCCATTCTGCAATCTGTTAATAACGTTTTCAATCAAATTCAATCAATTATTTTACACACCAGAGTGGCTGAGTAGCCTCTGTAATTTACCAGCCAAAGAGGAAATCTACACCCCATTGGCGTTTGGGCGGGTGCTTATTTTCAAGTCAAGTCAAGTCAAGAGTTTTAATTGTCACGGCATACAGGTATACAATGAAATGCGGCTGGTCTTGCCCGCGACGATGTGCAATACAGTGGTACAACATATAATAGAATCCAATAAAATACAGTGGTACAACATATTAATAGAATCCAATAAAACAGTGCAATAAACAGGTACATGGTGTGCCATCTCGGTATCTGTACATTAGTATTTACAGAGCATATAGGACATGCTAGGTAGCTTTAGTAGTGCAATACACTGTTCCTGATGCTATACTACTTTAAGTGGCCTTTCCTCTGGCCATAAGTGTGCGTGTGTGCGGCATGAGTGTTAAAGTGGCTGCTAGTGTGTGAGCGTGCTCAGCGTGCGTGTCGTGTATGTGCTTGTGTGTGGATAGTTCAGTTTCTGTGTCTCTCAATGTTCATTGTTCAAGGCTCTGATGGCCTGGGGGAAGAAGCTTAGCCTAAGCCTCTCCGTCCTAGTAGCTGGAGTTCGCAGGCGTCTGCCTGACCTCAGCAGCTGGAACAGGCTGTTATTGGGGTGGTGGGGGTCTTTCATTATCCTGCAGGCTCTGGATTTGCACCTCTTGTTGTATAGAGCCTGCAGGGGAGGTAGCGCAATACCCGTGGTACGCTCGGCTGAGTGCACCACTCTCTGTAGGGCCTTCTTGTCCTGTGCCGTGCTGTTCCCATACCAGGCAGTGATGTTTCCGGTCAAGATGCTCTCTACAGCTCCTGAGTAGAAGGACTGGAGTATCTTCCCCGATACTCTGAACTTCCTTAACTGTCTCAGGTGGTAGAGGCGCTGCTTCGCTTTCTTTACTACTGTGCCTATGTGTGTTGACCATGTCAGGTCCTCTGAGATGTGGACCCCCAGGTACTTGAAGCTGCTCACCCTGTCCACGGTAGCCCCGTTAATCGTCAGTGGTGTGTGTGTCTCCTGCTGTCCTCTCCTATAATCCACGATCAGCTCCTTGGTTTTACCAATGTTCAGGAGCAGGCTGTTGTCCTGGCACCAACGTTCCAGTACCTCAACCTCCTCTCGGTAGGCCTTCTCGTCGTTGTCCGAGATCAGCCCCACCACCACCGTGTCGTCGGCGAACTTCACAATGGAGTTGGAGCTGAACTTGGCCGCACAGTCGTGTGTGTAGAGTGAGTACAGCAGGGGGCTTAGAACACAGCCCTGGGGGGACCCGATGCTCAGGGTGATGGTGTTGGAGGTCTGACCCCCCACCCTGACCACCTGGGGTCTTTCACTCAGAAAGTCCAGTACCCAGGCGCTCAGGGCGGAGCTCAGGCCTAGCTCGATCAGCTTGTCCACCAGTCTGGTGGGGACTATGGTGTTGAACGCTGAGCTGTAGTCAATGAACAACAGTCTCACATAGCCCCCCTTCTGACGGTCAAGGTGGGAGAGAGTGCTGTGCAGTACCTGAGAGACCACGTCATCAGTGGACCTGTTTGTCCTGTATGCAAATTGCATAGGGTCCATATCACTGGGGAGAGAGGCACAAATGTGGTCCTTGACCAGCCTCTCGAAACATTTCATGACCACAGAGGTGAGTGCCACCGGTCTGTAATCATTTGGACATGTTGGGGAGGGTTTCTTCGGTACAGGGATGATGGTAGACATCTTGAAGCAGGCAGGGACTACTGACTCCGCCAGGGATTGATTAAATATGGCGGTGAACACCGGGGCAAGCTGGTTTGCACAGGACTTAAGTATGCGTCCTGTTATACCATCTGAGCCTGCAGCCTTCCTGGTGTTCACCTGCATAAATGCTCTTCTCACACTGTGTTCCGACAACGAGAGAGCGCCCCCGCCCCCCCGCGGTTGCCCCCCCCCTCCACAACAGCCGGTGCGCCAGTGACGTCACTAGCCAGAGGGCTAGCGGCGACACTGTCTACACCGAATCTGTATGGGGTTTCTGCTATGACTATACCGTACACATGTAGCCTCCACTTTCTTCTTTAACACATTGAGTGCCACGCCCCTTCCGGGAAGTGACCACTTCCGTGCCGCCCATTAACCCCATGTAAACGTAGTTGTAGTTTGTAGAACTAAACCTATATTTTATAGTATCGCTATGGGTCTAATAACGCCCTCGAGTTTCATTGAGCTACTTCTGGTCAACGTGCAAAAAACAGATTATTTTCCGTACATTTCCGTTTGATACCGTTTTGAATATGAACATAGTCCGGCCGCTTCTGAGCAATTCCAGCGAAAATACACGATTGTGTAATTCAATAAACACGGAAATTTTTCGCCTGATTATCGGATCTTCCTGAAATCAACACTAGATCATCACTATTATCCTTTGTGGTGCACGCATGCAATGAGGTTTAGACCGGCCCGTGCCCCCCCCCCACCCCCCTCCTGCATCCCAACGGCAGAACCAGACACATAAACACATTAGCTTCAATCGCAGTAGAAATAAATATCAGATCAACGCAAGTTTTCATATATAGTGTCCTTACCTGGTCTCTGAAGTAATGAAAAAAAAAAGAATCCAATAATCTCATCGCCATTCCAGTTATCCACAGCGATCGTGCCTCCGACGTTATTGGGCATTGCTCTTCAACGGGCGGGCGGGGTCAGTTGTCCAAGCCATCCCTATAAGCGTGTGTTTTGCCGGAGTGTTTAGGACCCGCCCCCACGCCGCAGCTCGGTATAGAAAATAAACGAACCCATTTCTAACCGGGTGCATTACTGGCCGAACGCGTTAGAGGGCGGTATAATACCGTCTGCCAGCTTAGACACACTCAGAAGAGTATGCACAAGGTGCCCCGCTGAATTATGAATGGATATAGATAATAAAAGAAATACTGTGACAGAAACGTACGTTTCCGGCACTCAACGATCGGATGACAGAAACGTAGTTCTACGTGAACGGCACTGAAAGTGTTAAGATATATCTTTTTTATTTGCATTTTATTTTATATTGAATGTCCCTGACATATTCTACAGATAGACATTGAAGTACATACTGTATGCGTGTCCCGGGATCCATGCTGTCGTCAACTATACTTGAAATTGAATCCAATATAGAAATGTATCATTGCAGCATTAAAATAATCTGTGGTGGAATTTGGAAGGAGAAAGACCAGTTTGAATCAAGTAGCATCATGACAACTGTATCATGCTAGTCATTTTTGTCAAGGAAAAACACTGTTATAACAGAAAAATATTGTGATATATTTTGGCCATATTGCCCAGACTGTTCCAAAACACTGGATAAACTTTGCCTGATGGAGTCGGGATCCTTCCTGTTAACCACAAATATAAACAGATTGACATTAAAGAGACGTTTACTGCTTTTCCTCAAGGGTAGACACTAGACAGGGACTCAAGTCGGGGGAAAGGCCAATGCTGCCATAGCTATAAACCAAGAGAACGAGAGCGAAGAGCAGGAGCGATAAGAGATTGACATACAAAATGTAGAGAATTGGATTCAATTTCAAACCCTCAAAATCACAGGTAGACTGACTTAGGAATGGGCATTTTTAAGAAGAATCCAGATCGATTGATCACATACTATACTCGAGTGATCGTGTATTACTCGAAAAGGGGGGAAAAATGTATAAAAAAAAAAAAAATCATTCACGTATATGTTTAATTAAGGAAACCAACAGTTATAATCTTACACACGTGAAACATGGTTTTTTTTTTCTTTCATAAAAATTATTAATAATTTAAGATTGATTTTTCTCATAGCTACGAGTAATCGAGTAATCAATTAATCGATTACTCACGCCCATCCCACTGACTGTAGATATGTCCGTATGCAAATCACAAGTAGGACAACTGTAGATAGATAAGACTGTGTGCTTGTTGACCAAATTCCAATACAGTGTTGGAGCCAGCTGTGTTCTCCATTTCTGTAAACTCTCTTGCCAATTTCTAAGAAGTTGCATACTGCAGCTTTAACCCCCCCCTCTCGATCCATCTGCTTATCATTTATTTTATCCCCTCCCTCTCTACAGAGTCTCTCTACAGAGTAGCATAAGATTAACTTTCACTTTCATTTCACATTTGCTTTCAGAATCCTGTTAACATAACACTATAGCCTATTAGCAAATGCAACCCTCATAACAAACGTGGGCTATTATAACCATCAAATTAATTGCTTTCCCCAAGTGCTTCTCATTAGCATTGCTGACCAAGTTCAGAACTCTCAAGTGTTTTACTGCAGAACAATTGCAGTTATAAAGGTCATCGGCTCCTATCTCTCAGAGTTTCATTTCCAGTGAAATGTTGACATAGGGTGCAGCAGACCTACTCTCTCACATAAGTCATAGTAGTCACTTGTTTTCAGCAGTCAAGGTGAGCTTATTCTTCCTCTTCTTTCTGCTGCGTTTAGCTGTGTGTTTTGATGTTTTTTTTTTTTTTTCTTTTTACATAAAAAGCTATTCAATAGAGTTTCTGGTTTTATGCTACATGGTTGGTTGGAGGTGGTAGGTAGTGGTACCTAGTCCTTTTAACAGTTTCTGCGTTTGTGACTTATTCTGCTCCTTGCTTAACCCAGTTGTGAAATTATTAACCCGATAGCCTAAAGTAATAAAAGAGTAAAATAGAATAGACACAATGACTGTGGAGGGGTGGGGGCAGTGTTGAGTAGCTGGTCGATGGCGGAGAATAATATTCTAGAGTTTAAAGCATTCTCTGTGATAATCTTAGAAAAGTAGTCCTTTCTTGGGGATCATCCCTATGTTCCCCGGGTCCTATGTTCCCCGATTGATTGATTAATTGATTGAACATTTTATACATTTTTATTATTTTATTAATTATTAATGTCCGCCTTGTTTCGAACTGTTAAGCTTAGGCCCTCTTTCGAAGTTGGTTAAGGTTAGAGTTTGGAATCAGGGCTGGTGGTCTAACATTTTCAATCAATCGGGGAACATAGGACCCGGTGAACATAGACATGCTCCCCTTTCTTGCCACTTGTATTTCTTTGTTATAGGCAGTCATAGCTTATATATATATATATCGCAGTGGACTGTGAGCTTAGTTTTCCTCAATTTTTCGTTCAGCAGCTCTACAGATTCCCTTAGTCTGACCAACATTGCTATTATTGAATCATGGGGAGATTTTGTCACTGACTTTTTTTTTTACCTTTAATGGAGTCGACAGCATCCAGTGTATGATAAGGTGTTGTTGAGATTTTCAACCATGCAGTTTAAAGAACAGCCCAGGCTGGATGGTGATCAGTTAGTCTCATGATATTTGAGAACTCTTCTGCCATGTCATCTTGTACTCTTCGCTTTACAATTACAACGGTTACTGTTTTTGTCTGTTAAGTTTAGGTTAGCGTAGATGGTGGCCTGTGATGAGCAAAGACAGTTCAGCTTTGAGCTCAATAGCAAGATATTAAAATGATATAAATTCACCCATGTCAATGTCATTACATACAAACGATGTAGATAAAATAGTGGCAAGCCCTCCCCCTTTCCTGTTTTGCCTGACAATATTCAAATTTTGGAGGGCAGGCTTCTATCAGCGTTGGCGCACCAGTAGGGCCTAATGTTGTTTAGTCAGGTCTCAGTCTAGGAACATGCATGTATTGCAAGTTTTTTTTCAGTTATTAGATCATTGATTAAGAAAGATTTGTTCCTCAATGATCTGACATTAACACTTTCCGTGCCGGAGGTCGGGTGCCCCAGAACCCTGTTGCGTGCCAGCGCCCACTTCACTGATAGAGCTCTCATATTTGCGAACGCATAAACTACATCTTAAATTATGGCTATGTGTATAATCTGGCCGTCGCTTATCAATGACTTGTTTGCAGTCAACATTGTCGAAACGGATATATATATATATTTTTTAAATCGGTTCATTTCCGTTTTATACCATTTTGAAAAACTCATTTTTGTGACCGTTTCAGGAAAATATAAAGATTCTGTGATAAACGCCCTTTACTGGAATATTCTGGAATACACAAAAAACGTTGTAATTTTTCGGCCTATTTATGAATAGTTTTCAAATAAACGCTAGATTATCGATAATATATGTGTACTTATGCACGCTGAAGCGGGCTGAAAAATCTATGATCTCATTTCCTGATCAGCACACACACACACATACACGCACACACACATAGGGCACACGTTGATATCTGAAAAAAGCGCTGGTTTATCCTAAGACTAAGATAGATAGATAGATTCCTTACCTCAGATCAGATGTTCTCCAAAAAGATTATTCCAATTCCTGATCGCCATTCCAAATATTGATCGCGTTTATTGATCCAACGCTGGGTGGTCGAAACACCAATTCCACGCTGTTCTGAGGCTCCACAATGAATCCGATCGTCTTGGGTGACTTGCCTGAGAAGTAAAATGTGTAAACAGGATTCCCCCCCCCCCCCCCCATGCGTTTCATTCAGTCTAATCCAAAGGGGTGCAGTACCACAGGGAGAGACGATAGGGGGTGGTATTTTCCCAATGGAGCTCAGAGAGCGTTTGCAGTGGTAACGTGAGGCTAGATTGATGAAATATGAATTCAAATCGCTAATAAAAAAACTCAGTGTTAAGAAGGGCCATTGTCAGTGATTTTGTGATGGGGAGTGAGGCCGGCCTTGGCTGAGTGATGATAGGTCTGAGGTTACTAGGTGTTACAGAGCGTGTTGAATATTTCTTCTCGAGTGATAGTAGTGAAAACAGGAACAGCATGGTTTGTTATTGAAACAGACTGATAGCTAGGCTGCTTTAAGCAGGTGGTGGTAGGGGGGTTAAAGTTTAAGACAGGAATAACGGTGCAGTAGTTTGAGGGCGAGGTGGGGGGCTGTCGAGGAAAAGATTGCGGAACAGTTCTTTTTGGGGGTTTTGGGGATGGTACCTGGCAGTAAATGAGACCAGCATTTACCAGATTGTTCATCCTGGATTTGAATGGCAGGTAAGAGGGAGATGAGGGGGGAAGGGGCTTGGGGGGTATTTGGCAATGAAAAGGAGAGCGAATGTTCAGTTTCCAGGAACCTAACTGGTTTAGTAGGATGAAGGGGGGGAAGAGGAAAATGACAAGGTGGAGGTGGAAGACAACAGGGAGGAGGGAGAGGAGGGAAGGGGAGCCTGGTAGGGCTGTACCGAATGTCATTTTTTAACATTCAAAGCTTCGATTGAAGTATTCGAACAAAGCTTTGAATGTCTATAAAAAAAGAAAATTACTTACATTTTTTTTTAATTCTCAAACTAAATCCTCAATTTGAATAAAGTGATTAATCTGATTAAATTAGTATTTTTCTTTTATTAAATCAACTTTCTTTAATGAAAATTAAACTCCATTGCGCCACCGTTGCCACCTCGCCTTCAGACCACGGCAGCCGCTGCAACACATGTTCGTTCCTTTTCAATTCTTCTTCGTCCTCTGGACAAAGGCAGCCGACGTAGTCTACGCTGGACTACTACGGTCATTGCATGTCATTCAAATCAAAGAAACAATGGTAGAGTTATGTATGTTAATATAGCATTATAGTCTTTTGCCGACATTGAGCATTTTTAGCCTGAGGTGGCCCGGGAATAGGCGGAGGTGACTGCCTCAGAATTTTCTACTCAGGAAAAACCCTGCACTAGTAGCTTAAGCTTTACACTTCAAAAATAAATTTCTAACAGTTAGAAATGCATGAAGAATTCATGACTGAACGTCTTTTTTGTCTCTCCCTGTCTAGATTAACCATGGGAGGAAACAAGCCAATATGCTCTTTAATTATATTGTTTTCGCTGACCACAGTGTCTGCAATTCAAAAGCTTCATTCAATCAAGGATCTGAAGAGAATCGACTTTGGCTCAGTCCCTCAGCACAGCCTTGTGTTGCTACACTGGTTTGCTAACAACATTGAGATTGACAACAACGATGCTATACCACTGACCTTCGAACCAAACACGGGAGATTATGGAGCTCATCATTATGGTAACTATGAGGGCCTGCTGGACGCGCTGCCTCGAGAAGGGAGGGTCAAACACAGGTACTACACTCTTGGCAATATCAATCACAACAACAATCAAGAGAGTGCCATAGTACTTCCCTCTTATGTCACCCGGCACCTCCGGAACTTGATGGAATATGAGGAGAGAAACAGGGACCGGATCATATTTAGAGTCCAGGAGAACACTGCAGGATGGCAGACTATAGACCAGGTGTATATCACACAACACTATGGAGAGGCGCAGGACCAGGGGTCCCGGTATGACCCAGCATACACCTATCACATCACTACCCACCTCTTGAGAGAGATCAGAGAGTTCTCTATGGGGGAAGACCAAAGGAACTCGCTGGAGGAGCTAAGAAATGAGTTTGGAAGGAATATTGAGGACTTCCACTTGAGGGACCTTGAAAGCACATGGGGCGAGTTAGCTTGTCTTGGATTGCTACTGTTTATTGTGATCAGAGACAGGCATTCCTCTGACAAATCAAACAAGAGCAGCTCCACGGATCAACATTTGCCAGTCAGAATTCCTAAAAATAAGCCAAATGATATAGTGGTCAACATTCCAGAAAACGAGCTAAATCCCTTTGAGGAAACAGGACCCAGAGGACAGCTGGAGCTTGGGGTGAGGGTGGCCGGCAGAGGGAAGGCCAGGATGTACTGGAGAAACATTCCAGACGATCTTCTGAACTTGGGTGTGATGGTGGTGCTTTTCAAGAACAATGAGGACGGGGGCAGCAGCAGGATTTATGAGTCAATCGGAGACAGAGCCTCGGGTCGCTGCGACACCTCGGTTCCCCTGAACCCAGGCCTTCAGGTCCGTCTCCACAAAGCCAAGAGAAGTTGCTTCTTCTGGACCAGTGTTGGAGAGGAGATTCACAGGGGTGATGAGTTTCACAATACCACTGAGAGAGTCCCCATAGTAGGCTATAATGCTAGTCTAGAGCTCTTTGTGGAGGACGGCAAGGCCTGCGCCCGCTTATATGTGAGGAAGACTTTCACTGACTGGGCCTTTGTTTTCCAGGACTATTGGGTGGGCTTCTACTCTTCAGCAACCAAAGCAACACATGAGTATGAAACCTGGAAGTGGCAGTGGGCAACTAAATTCTCAAAAAATGTTGATCAGGGGTGCAGGTCACACAATGTCTACGAGTATCACTCACGCATGGCCATTGCACCAGGAGTCCATGCACGATTCATACACAGCGACTTAGAATACGCACGCACTCCAGCCTGGAGAGATGAGGACTAGCAGAAGTGTCTTAACTAGGGATGTTTTTTTATGACTTATACTTTGAGTTTTCTTTTTTCTTTTTGCACACACAGTACTTCAGGACAATACAAATGAATGATGATATATTTTGTTAATCAACATGGGTCGGTCCTGAAGGACAACACACACATGTTACATAACATCCAAACTACAATGACACCACCCCACATGGGGGGGGGAAGACAGAATTTTTTTTTATTTTTAAATAAAAAACAAACGAAAAATTCTAAAAAACGAAACCCAAAAATATGAAAAATTATAACAAAGCAAGAGGAAACACAAAACAAAAACAATCCGACTACATTACACCAAAAATAAAGCTACATTAATACATAGCCAATCTTGTCGACATATATTATACATAGTGCATTTGTCAGGTATTCTGTCAGGTATTCTTTCACCTAAAAAGTTTCTTTCTCCTGAACCTGAGCCGTACCCTCTACTCTCACCGGTATATCGCCGATATAATATCGGCCGATATGGCAGTTTTTTTACACATCGGTATCGGTCCGATATCAAGATAGGGCCGATATGGGCAGATTTATAATAAAAAAAAAAAAAAAAAAAATCTTTTTTTACCGTTTTTTTTTCTTTTTACATGTCTTGGCCTTAAATAGTTTCAAAATATCAGTAATTTCTGAAAATAAGTTACAAAAGTAAAAATAAATAAATGAGTTTTGGAAAATAGCTCTTTATTTGATTATCATAAAAAAAGTGTTTTATATACAGAGATATCGATATCTGTAAATATCGGTATCGGCCAGAACAGCAATATTAATATCGGTTATCGGTATCGGCCACAATTTTCACATCGGTGCATCACTATTCCCCACCTTTTTACGCCTCCGATGCCTATTTGCTCACACTTGTATAAACTAATCCTGTGCATCGTCGCTGTTTTAGGCAAGTGTGCCCCCCCTCCAGTTATAATGAGTGAAATTGCAGATATTTCCCCCATTTGCTAATATATTTTTCCCCTTTCTCTCCTAAACCAAAATAAATCTTTTCATAGGCAGCTACCCTACCCAGTTTGCCACTCCACTCTCGAAATGACGGGCCTTCTGGTGCCTTCCAGCCTCTCATTATTATCCGTTTGCCTATCAATACTGGTCTGTATCCAATCAGCTAGGGGCTTTGCGATATGGCTAAGGGATATACTGCAGGGATCCCCCAGGATGCCTATTGCTTATTAACAGCGGAGGAGTGCGCCGAATGCTTCCGCGTTTTCCCTGATTGGCTGCGACACGCCCCGCGGCAGGCGCGGCAACCGCAGAGCGGAGCGGCAGAGCTTGCGGCATTATTTAGCCGTAGGTTAGGCATGGTTAAGGTTAAGGTTAAGGTTAGGCATTGTTTCGGAGTTGGTTAAGGTTAGAAAGGTTAAGTTTAGGCGCTGTTAAGGAGCTGGTTAACGTTAGAGTTTGTCTTAGAGAATGGCAATATTCTTTCTATGGTTAAGGTTAAGGTTAGGCATGGTTAAGGTTAAGGTTAAGGTTAGGCATTGTTTCGGAGTTGGTTAAGGTTAGAAAGGTTAAGTTTAGGCGCTGTTAAGGAGCTGGTTAAGGTTAGCGTTTGTCTTAGAGAATGGCAATAGACAGCCTATTCCCGCACTGCCGCTCTCTCGCGCTGCCGCGGTCACATGGTCACATTGTCACATTCTTGCACTCCTCCGCTGTTAAAAAGCAACACGCCCCCAGGATATATAAACCAGAGCAGAACTCACTCTTTCCCTGTGACCTCTGTGATGTAGTCGTGGATGTTACTCCAGAAACCTACGATTTTCGGACATAATAATAATAATAATAATAATAATAATAATAATAATAATAATAATAATAATAATAATAATAATAATAATAATAATAATAACTTCGTTTTATATAGCGCCTTTCAGAGGACCCAAGGTCGCTTTACATAAGGGGGGGGGGGGGGGGGGGGGGAGAGATGACAAATTAACAAACATAGTGGACAGACACGACATATAAAGTGAGAAAGTTAGGGGTTAAAGGCCAAGTTGAAGAGGTGGGTTTTGAGCAGTTTTTTAAATGAGTCCAGAGTTGGGGCGGTGCGGAGTTCTGCGGGGAGGGAGTTCCAGAGGGTGGGAGCTGCCACACTGAAAGCTCTGTCCCCGAACGTCCGTAGTCTGGTTCGGGGGATGGCGAGCTGACCAGTGTCCGTGGATCGCAGGGACCGTGACTGAGTGATAAGATAAGATAAGATATTCCTTTATTGATCCCCTTGGGGAAATTCAGGCATCATAGCAGCATGGGGGGGAGGGGTACAGGTAGTAAAACAACACAGTATACAGGTAGTAAAAGACAACACAGGCAGTGTAAACAAATTGATCAATATGGTCAATATAATTTACTATCTGACTAGCTGAGGAATATTCACATTATTCACAGTGTCACATAAGGTGCAGTATGCATGAGGTAGTGTTATAATTTACTATCTACTGAGTATACATTAATCAAAGTACCAGGGTAGTCTACGTTGTCCCCCTTGGGTTCCTATAAGTCCCAGGTCAATGTCTGGTAGCAGTCGCTGTCGCTGCCCCCTGTTGTGGGGCCTGGAGGCTGCTAGTCGCTGCCCACTGTTGTGGAGCCTGATGGCCGCTGGTATGAAGGACTGTCCGAGGCGGTTAGTTGAGTGTCGGGGGGGAATGAGTCTGTGGCTGAACGAGCTTCTCATCTTGACTAGCTCGTCGTAGAGGGGGTGGTAGGGGTTCTCCATGATGGCATCCAGCTTCCTTATCATCCCCCTCTCTACCATCACCTCAAGTCTAGGTAGCTCGACTCCCACCACGGAGCTAGCCTTCCTCACCAGCTTGTTGAGCTTGTTGGTGTCCCTTGAGTTGATGTAGCCTCCCCAGCATGCCACAGCATAGAAGAGGATGCTGGCCACAACAGACTGGTAAAAAGACTGCAGCAGTTTGTTGCACACATTGAAGGACCTGAGTCTCCTCAGGAAGAACAGCCTGCTCTGTCCCTTCCTGTAGAGGGCCTCTGTGTTGTCCGACCAGTCCAGTTTATTGTTCAGGTGTACCCCAAGGAACTTGTATGAGTCCACCATCTCCACATCCACCCCTCGGATGGAGATGGGAATCGGGGGGGGCCTCTTCTTGCCCCTCCGGAAGTCCACCACCAGCTCCTTGGTCTTACTGGTGTTGAGTTGGAGGTGGTTGCTGTCGCTGTGTAGGGGTGGAGGAGGTCAGTGAGGTACTGAGGTGCCAGGGCGTGAAGGGATTTGTAGGTGAGCAGGAGGGTTTGTAGGTGATGCAGGATTTGATGGGGAGCCAGTGGAGGTGGATGAGGGTGATGTGCTGCCAGGGTTTGGTGCGGGTTAGAACCCTGGCAGCTGAGTTTTGAACATACTGGAGCCTGTCCAGGGTTTTGCTTGAGACCCCGGACAGGACCCCGTTGCAGTAGTCCAGGCGGGAGGTGACGAAGGCGTGGATGAGGGTCTCAGCTGTGGTGTCGGAAAGTGATGATCGGAGTCTGGAAATGTTTCTGAGGTGAAAGAAGGCGGACCAAAGTGCATGGACTAGGTCCCCCTCCCCTGTCTGGCATTTCCAGCAATCTGGGTTCTTTCAGGCCCATTCTAGAGGGGGTCCAATAAATGCGGTGAAAGATCTTGAATTGTATTAGCCTTGTTCTAATATCCCTGGACACCTGTTTGGGGATCCCCGAAATTCTATCCCAGTCCTCCTCAAATGTGACCCCTAAGTCCTTCTCCCAGACTATTTTGAGAGCAGAGGAGATCCCCCTGCCCTCCCTGTCGATAAACATGGAATAATAAACAGAGGCCTCATGTCCCAACCCAGAAATAGCCAAAATCTTTTTAAGCAGATCTGTACCCTGGGGTGCTTATGAGAAGATGCCTCAATTGTAAATATCTCCAAAATTTATTGTTGGCCAGATGATATTGTTGGATACATTTTTCAAATGATTTTAATTAGAGTTGTGAATCGTATTTAAGTTAATTAGCTACTGACTAGCGTTAGCTGACTAATGTTATCAAATGTCAATGCGGGAAGACGAGCTAGGTCAGCTAGCTTAGCTTGATAACGTTACTGTGTCTAAAGTTGGTGCTATTCATAATCCAGCAATAATGGCTGCAGACCTGCAAGCAAAGTACAGCAAGTTCCAAGTGCCAAAGGATAAGAGTCTGAGGCGGAGTTTCAAAAGAGAATGTTGAATATTTATTTTGCATTGAAAATCACAACTTTCGAACGCCCCGCGGAGCGGAGCGGCAGAGCTTGCGGCATTATTTAGCCGTAGGTTAGGCATGGTTAAGGTTAAGGTTAAGGTTAGGCATTGTTTCGGAGTTGGTTAAGGTTAGAAAGGTTAAGTTTAGGCGCTGTTAAGGAGCTGGTTAAGGTTAGAGTTTGTCTTAGAGAATGGCAATATTCTTTCTATGGTTAAGGTTAAGGTTAGGCATGGTTAAGGTTAAGGTTAGGCATTGTTTCGGAGTTGGTTAAGGTTAGAGAGGTTAAGTTTAGGCGCTGTTAAGGAGTTTTTTTTTTTCTTTTTTTTTTTTTTTATAAATGTTTTTATTTTCAATTTCCAACATAGAACAAGACATCACAACACAATACAATACTGTCAATAATAACAAAAATAATGACACTAACAACAGTAATAACATTACAAGACAGGCAAACAGAAAAAAAAGACAATGAAAATAAATAAGGAAATGACAATAGAAAATAAAATAAATAAAATAAAAATAAAATAAAATAAGTGTGGCTTTCACGTGAGCGCCTTATCTCGTGTGCTATATATATGTGCGTCCTACCTACCCATATGTGCGTGCGCTTTACCTATGTATATGTTTTATGTGTACATGCATATATGTGTGTTGTGAACGTGTGCGCATGACCGTGTATTCCCTAGTAGCCCAGAGTGCATGTACAGTACTACCGCAGCCAAGAGGACACGTGCAGTATCAATGTAGTCAAGTGGTCATGTACAGTATTATTACCGTCAAGAGGGCATGTACAGTATCACTGTAGTCAAGTGGGCATGTACCGCATTACTGTAGTCAAGAGAACATGTACCGCACTACTGTAGCCAAGAGGACATGTACAGTATCAATGTAGCCAAGTGGGCATGTACAGTATTATTATAGTCAAGAGGGCATGTACAGTATCACTGTAGTCAAGTGGGCATGTACCGCATTACTGTAGTCAAAGGTATATGTACAGCATTACTGTAGTCAAGAGAACATGCACCGCACTACTGTAGCCAAGAGGACATGTACAGTATCAATGTAGTCAAGTGGGCATGTACAGTATTACTGTAGTCAAGGGTACACGAACAGCACTACCGTAGTCAAGAGAACATGTACAGTATTACCGCAGTCAAGAGAACATGTATAGTACCACCGTAGTCAATAGGACATGTACAGTATTTAAAGGAGCTGGTTAAGGTTAGCATTTGTCTTAGAGAATGGCAATAGACAGCCTATTTCCGCACTGCCGCTCTCTCGCGCTGCCGCGGTCACATGGTCACATTGTCACATTCTTGCACTCCGCTGTTAAAAAGCAACACGCCCCCCAGGATATATAAACCAGAGCAGAACTCACTCTTTCCCTGTGACCTCTGTGATGTAGTCGTGGATGTTACTCCAGAAATCTACGATTTTCGGACATAATAATAATAATAATAATAATAATAATAATAATAATAATAATAATAATAATAATAATAATAATAATAATAATAATAATAATAATAATAATAATAATAATAATAATAATAACTTCGTTTTATATAGCGCCTTTCAGAGGACCCAAGGTCGCTTTACATAAGGGGGGGGGGGGGAGAGATGACAAATTAACAAACATAGTGGACAGACACGACATATAAAGTGAGAAAGTTAGGGGTTAAAGGCCAAGTTGAAGAGGTGGGTTTTGAGCAGTTTTTTAAATGAGTCCAGAGTTGGGGCGGTGCGGAGTTCTGCGGGGAGGGAGTTCCAGAGGGTGGGAGCTGCCACACTGAAAGCTCTGTCCCCGAACGTCCGTAGTCTGGTTCGGGGGATGGAGAGCTGACCAGTGTCCGTGGATCGCAGGGACCGTGACTGAGTGTAGGGGTGGAGGAGGTCAGTGAGGTACTGAGGTGCCAGGGCGTGAAGGGATTTGTAGGTGAGCAGGAGGGTTTGTAGGTGATGCGGGATTTGATGGGGAGCCAGTGGAGGTGGATGAGGGTGATGTGCTGCCAGGGTTTGGTGCAGGTTAGAACTCTGGCAGCTGAGTTTTGAACATACTGGAGCCTGTCCAGGGTTTTGCTTGAGACCCCGGACAGGACCCCGTTGCAGTAGTCCAGGCGGGAGGTGACGAAGGCGTGGATGAGGGTCTCAGCTGTGGTGTCGGAAAGTGATGGTCGGAGTCTGGAAATGTTTCTGAGGTGAAAGAAGGCGGACCAAAGTGCATGGACTAGGTCCCCCCTCCCCTGTCTGGCATTTCCAGCAATCTGGGTTCTTTCAGGCCCAGTCTAGAGGGGGTCCAATAAATGCGGTGAAAGATCTTGAATTGTATTAGCCTTGTTCTAATATACCTGGACACCTGTTTGGGGATCCCCGAAATTCTATCCCAGTCCTCCTCAAATGTGACCCCCAAGTCCTTCTCCCAGACTATTTTGAGAGCAGAGGAGATCCCCCTGCCCTCCCTGTCGATAAACATGGAATAATAAACAGAGGCCTCATGTCCCAACCCAGAAATAGCCAAAATCTTTTTAAGCAGATCTGTACCCTGGGGTGCTTATGAGAAGATGCCTCAATTGTAAATATCTCCAAAATGTATTGTTGGCCAGATGATATTGTTGGATACATTTTTCAAATGATTTTAATTAGAGTTGTGAATCGTATTTAAGTTAATTAGCTACTGACTAGCGTTAGCTGACTAATGTTATCAAATATCAATGCGGGAAGACGAGCTAGGTCAGCTAGCTTAGCTTGATAACGTTACTGTGTCTAAAGTTGGTGCTATTCATAATCCAGCAATAATGGCTGCAGACCTGCAAGCAAAGTACAGCAAGTTCCAAGTGCCAAAGGATAAGAGTCTGAGGCGGAGTTTCAAAAGAGAATGTTGAATATTTATTTTGCATCGAAAATCACAACATTCGAACGTTCTATCTGCCACTAGCTTACAGACTGAGTAGGGTATATCTGCAGAGCCACTGGGTAGCGAGTGCAACACCGTTTAATGTCCGTGCGGATCATTGGAGTAGGGTATATCTGCAGTGCTGCAGCCCATACTCATTGATTAATGATACTAATACAAATATATACAATCACCTGTTGAATAAATACCATTACTTTCTAGTTATTACTAAAAAACAGTATAACAGTATCCGTTTAAAAAAAAATATATGTATAATTTATATTATATATTTTTTTTAATGTATGCACTGGTATCGGATAAATATCGGTATCAACCGATACCCAAAGCTTAGGTATCGGAATCGGATCGGAAAGGAAAAAATGGTATCGGAACATCTCTAATTTTAATGCATCGTCTTCATAGAGGTCCCTCAGGGTGAGGATGCCTTTGTCTATCCATTCCTTCCACATAAAGGGGGATCTGGCTATACACAGTTTGGGGTTAGTCCATTTACCTGCTGACAGGCTTAAATTTGGCTTGATATGGAAGATGCGGGACACCTTCCATACGGCCTGTAAGTGAGAGATAATAGGGTGAGTTCGGGCAGTTGGTGGTAATTTAGCTGTGATATACTGTATGACAGTGGGGGCAGCAGTGTGTATACCGACTGCTCCATTATGTACCATGGAGGCGCTCTCTCAGAGGGGGCAGGGCCCACTGTGTCATATGCCTGAAACTAAGCGTAATGATATAGTGATAATTTGGGGAGACCCAGGCGGGCGGCTAGGTGGTATAGTGGGCAAGGCACTCGCCACCAGTGTGGAGACGCTAGGATTCGCGTGTTCGAATCCAGCTCTCCACATTGTTTTCAGTTTAGCTGGTCGTCCGCAGTAATACACATTGGCCGTATTACGGGGAGGGAAAACTGAAGGGTGGGGATCGAACGTTGTGAACAAGCGACTCCTACAAGTCGGTTGGTGCGCCTGCGCAGTAGAATCAGGAAGTGTCGGGGGCAGCGTGAGCCTCCCACGCGTTACTCCTCGACACTGAGAGATCGAGCTGCGCAGGTGAAAAGATGCGACTGCTGTTACCTCAAGTACCGGAGGGGACTTGTGCTATGTATGACTTAGTCCACATTGCAGCCGGCTTGTGGGAGGCAAGAAACAGCGTTCGTGACAGGGGAGGGTTGAATTGGATGATACGAAATTGGGATGGGAGAAAATATAGAAAAATGGGAGAAAAAGTGGATAAAAAAAAAAGAAAATTGGGGAGACCCAGGCCACCTCTGTCCACAGGCTGTTGTAGTTTACCAATACGCATCCTGGGTCTTTTACCGTTCCACAGGAATGTGTTGCATATTCTGTCAAATTGTTTGAAATACTTGCTAGCGGCAGTGACTGGAGGAGGTAGTTTACTCTGGGAATGCAGTTCATCTTAAGAACATTGACCTTGCCCCATAGTGACAAGAAAAAGGGAGCCCATCTCTCCACATCCGCTGAAATTTTGCCTAGTAGTGGGTCAAAGTTGACCCTAACAATATCCTTTACTTGCCTGGGGAAAAGGATCCCTTGATACCGAATACCCTTTTCAGGCCACTGAAAGGAGCCATCTTTAAATAATGATTTGGGGCAGTAGGACGTTAGGGGAAGAGCCTCCGACTTCGACCAATTAACCTTATAACCTGAAAATCTTGAGAACGTATCTATTGTCTTGAGTAGAGCGGGTACAGCATTGCCTGGGTCTGTAACAAAAAGCAAAATATCTGCATAAAGCATACGTTTTTGGGCCGTGCCCCCCACTGTAACTCCAGGGAAACTTGGGTCTTTACGTATAGCTGCTGCCAAGGGTTCAAGCGCTAAACAGAAAAGCAAAGGAGAAAGGGGCAAACCTTGGCGTGTCCCGCGGCCTAGCTTGAAATATGAGGAGATTATCCCGTTTTTTTGCACCGCTGCCTCCGGTTGGTTATACAACAGCTTCACCCATTTTATAAAGGTCCGACCGAATCCAAACGCCTCCAGGGTTGAAAAAAAGTAATCCCATTCTACGCTATCAAACGCCTTTTCAGCGTCCAGTGAGATGGCGGCCATTGGTTCATTATCGCTACTGACTGGCCACATTACATTGATAAGGCGTCTGATGTTATCAGCCGAATTTCTTTTGTGAATAAACCCAACTTGGTCAGGATGCACCAGGGAGGATATTACTCCATCCAGACGGTTTGCAAGTATTAAAAATCAGGGAAATTGGACGATAGTTCTTGCACTCGGAGGGTTCCTTATCTTTTTTCAATATTAGAGATATTAAGGCCTGTGATAGGGTGGGGGGTAAATGGCCTCTCCAAAGCTTCAGTATACATACTCTGCAGTAGAGGTGTCAACTCTGTTGAGAAGCATTTAAAGAACTCAGCTGTAAGACCACCAGGCCCGGTGCTTTACCGGACGGCAATTTCCTAATAACCTCTGCTATTTCATCCTGTTATTAGGGCGTCTAGATACTCACGTTGACCCGCGTCTAATGTAGGGAGATCCAGCCCGCTAAAAAATAAAGGAATTTCCTGCTGTATCGCCTTGGAAGAGGAAGTGTAAAGACCCATGTAGAATTCTTTAAAAGCATTGTTAATATCACTAGCCTTAGTCACGAGGGCTCCCCCTTTACCTCAATAGCCGAAATAGTGGATGATGACTCCTTGCGTTTAATATACCTGGCCAGCAACTTCCCGGCTTTGTCCCCCGATTCAAAGTAATTCTGCCTGGCCCTAAACAATCCAAACTCGACCTTCTGCGAAAGGATACAATTTACAACTACAAGGGAGCGAAATTAACTTTTTGACTCACCGGCCAGTGGCGGGTAGATGGGAAGAATCTACCCGCCAAGCATATTTCTTACCTGCCAACTTTTTTTTGATAAATTTTTTTTTATTATTATTTTATATAAAACGATTTTTTTTTAATAAAATATATATATTATATAATCATACTTGTGATTGTGTTATCTGCGAGACATCGCCACCTCGCTGTCTGCAAACAGCTCCACTGTCTGTGTGTATACTCGAGTGGCCTCCAGCTCCAGCAAGGATTCTCCGGGGGTGCAGCTGGACCCTAAACGCTACATTCAGCATGCAAAAGAATTCTCCGGCGCTGCACCTGGACCCTAGTCAGCAGCCCTCACTCATGCGATGTAAGCCAGGGACTCGAATACGCATGTTGTTGTAGGACATTGATGTCAGGAGCTTTCTGTAGCTACTGCTGGATGGCGTTGGGACAACGCCTCACTCGCCTCAGTGAACTATTTAGTTTACTGCGACATTTCGTAGTGACTAGTTACCTAGCCAACGGAGGTATTATGCACTGGACTATTGCTGGAGGATTTGTTGATGTCGGGAGCTATCCGTAGCTAGCCGGCTGGATAACGTTACACAATGCCTCATGTATTAAACTAAATGAATAGTTGACTGGGTCATTTTGTAACGGTAGCTAACGTTATCGCACGAAGGTCCCACACTGACTAGACTAACGTCACGGTGAGGCAATAGCCTCTGTTTACATGCAGGCATACAGGGGTAGGAGCAGCAGCAGCAGTGCTAACTAACGTCACGGTGACTCGGAGGCAATAGCCTCCGTTTACATGCAGGCATACAGAAACAGGTGGGGAGGGGGTAGCAGCAGTGCGCGGTGCACGCTTCATGTCTGTGCTGAGACAGCGAGTGAGAACTCCGCTAAAGAATTGGATCATGATTTTCGGTTTTCACATGACTATTTGATTGCCCGTCACACGGCGCTCAGACGTCTCAGTGGGAGGCGCCAAACGTAAAAACTGAGCGCAAATGGCGGGTGGCGCTCTCTAGTTTCGGTCCCTGTCCACACGCACACACTCACTTTAAACAACTCACTGCAGCACCCACTTTACACTTTATATTTATTGGTAAAGGATTTGCACTACAACTCGTACACCTTACTGTAAATTGTACCTAAATTGTACCTCATCCCATTTCTGCACTATATAGTATTGTATATTAGTACATTGCATAGTATATTGTATGGTAACTCAGTTACTTCTATTCTGCATCGAACATTGTACATATGTCTATACTGAACACTGTGACCTCTATTTTTACTTCTATTTTACATGCTATACTATTTTATTTCATACTTATCTTGTCTAACACAGTCTCTGGAGCGAAACAGTAAAGCATTTTGTATAAAAGTATTCTGTACTTCTGTATGACAACTATTAAAGAAACTTGAAACTTGAACTTAGGTTATTTGGTGATATTTATTGTTTGAGCTGTCCCTCCGCTACCAGCAGTCTTTTTTCTTAATCACACATTTTTTTGGCGTTCTGCTTTTTCTTATATGATGCATATTGAATTACGTGACCCCTCACAAAAGCCTTCAGAGCTTCCCAAGCAACCCCCACGGATGGCGCGGAAGGAACATTTGTCTCTATATACAATCTGATTTTCCAGCATGGCTTTAAAGTCGATATCCTGCAGTAGAGACGAGTTAAATCTCCATCTAGAGGACCTCTTTGCATGGTCAATGGGGAGCAGCTCAAGGGTCACCCTTGCATGATCTGACACTATAATGTTGCCAATTGAACAGGCCAATGTAGATGGGAGCAGGTCTTTAGAGATAAAAATAAATAATCAAGCCTTGAGAATACAACGTGAACCGAAGAAAAAAAGGTATAGTCCCTCCCCTTAGGATTTAGAATACGCCAAGCATCCACAAGCCCCAGGGCAGAACACATTCCTCCCACTGTGGAAATTGATCTGGGGGGTCTAGCAGTGGTTGGTGTACTCCTATCCAGAACAGCATCCATAGCAATATTCATGTCCCCAGCCCATATGATTGGATAGTCACACATGTCATTTAATTTACATTCCAGGTCAGTAAAAAACATTGGGACATCCCGCCATTAGGAGCATATGTATTGGCTAGAATAAATACTTTCCCCTGAATCTCAGCCAAAATAATAACAATCCTCCCTTCTTCATCTTTGAGCTCTCTCAGACATTTAAATTGCAGCGGTTTGTTCACTAGTATAATGACTCCGCTACTTTGACTGGTACCGGCACTGCAGAACACGTGACCCACCCATCCCTTACATAAATGCTTTGATTCTTCCAATGACAAATGGCATTCCTGCAAAAACATTATATCTTAACTAGGGATGTTAACAATCAATCGTTAAGGATTTACTCAAACACGTGAAATTTACTATCAAACGATGTGTTGTCCGTCTAGTGCATAGGTGTCAAACTCATGGCCCGCGGGCCAAATGTGGCCCGCCACGTCATTTGATGTGGCCCCCAAGAGCTCCGGGAAAAAAATATATATATATTTTAAACATTAATCTTGGGTTAAAAAATAGCGGCGTTAAAATAATTGTGGGTTAATGCGTTAATAAAGCTTTAACTTTGACAGCCTTAGTTATTACACATTCTTACACATACATGTATGTTGAACATCTGAGGTATTGATGAAGTAACAAAGGAAAAAAAGCCAAAAGCACTTACTCCTCAGACATTCTTTGACAATTTTACAGCCCAAAATACAAAAAAGATCCAGGCGGAATAGGTAACAAAGGGTTGAAGAAATATTGTCTGAACTGTCAGATGCAAACTGACTTATGTGTGACATAACCGAGCATCTCGCTCAATTGAATAAGAAGCTGTAGGGACGCAAACAAGTCCCACCCAAAACTTGACCAATATAGTTGTGAACTGAGACAACCCTTATTTTGTTATTTTTGAATACAGTTACAGTTGTGTGTTCATGCAGACACATAATAGCAATTTCATTACGAATTGAAAATGGGGGACCCTGATGTAAACAAGTCGAAAGTCCTCTGGTCTGCATCCCCTTAACAATTGTGTGTATCGAGCTGTACTGTACTGTACCCATTCTGCAATCTGTTAATTAAAGTTAATTAAACTATCTTCCATTAGTTGGATGTATGGCCTCTGCAAGGTTGTGTGCAGCCATTTGTTTTTGTAACATCTGCTACATCTGTCCCACGTGTTCTTTGCAGCTCACAGTTGTTAGTTCTGCCCCTCTTGACTGTGACATTTATTTTACATTACATTAACATTTATATGGTCTTTGGCCCTTTGAGGGCAACCATAATGCTGATGTAGCCCTCTGTGAAAATGAGTTTGACACCCCTGGTCTAGTGTATTTTCAAGTCATGTTTCAATGAACAGATAAAGGGCGCAATATAACTATGACGAAGAGGAAACTACCTCAGTGTCTAGAAGAAGCGAGGGAATTCTTTAGTGAGTGGCGGCAACTTAAGTCATGACAAAATTAAGTGGACAAAGCATTGTGTGGGACCATTTTGGAAAGAAAGGAGAGATTAGGGCGGCTGAGTGGGGCAGTGGGCAAGGCGCTTGCCACTAGCGCAGGAGATGCTGGTATCGAGCCCAGCTCTCGGCATTGCTACCGGCTTGGCCGGTCATTCATACTAATACAATTGGCAGTATTAGAGGGTGGGAAAGCCGGTGGGTGGGGATTGGACATTTTAGACAGCGACTCCTACAGGTCGGTTGGTGCGCCTGTACAGCAGAATCAGGAAGTATCGGGGGCAGCGTGAGCCTCCCACGCGTTACTCCTCCTCGCCAGTGAGAGATTGCGCTGTTCAGGTGAAAAGATGCGACAGCTGCCTCCTCATGTACCGGAGGGGACACGCGATGCAAGGCTTGGTCCTCACTGCAGCCGACCAGTGAAAGGCATAGACTAGCAACGTTCGAGACAGCGGAGGGGAGAATTGGCGAGGCGAAATTGGGATGGGAGGAAATAGAAAATAAGGAGAAAAAGTGGATAAAAAAAAAAGGGGGAAAGGAGAGATTAATGCCACCTGCAAACACTGCAATTCTGCATACACATACAACGACAACAGCAATGCTCTGAATCAGGTTCATTCGGATAAGTTGGCTGGCTCATCCTCGTCTCACCTGCAGCAACCCACCATCGGCTCTGTGTTTGTGAGGAGGAGCTGCGAGTCTGCGACCCACAACGGGCCGAAAAAATCTCAGTCTGTGCATATATTGAGAAAGATATGATGCCTATCCAAAGCTGGCACGCCAGTACCTCTGCACCCCTGCGACATATGTACCGTCTGAGCGAGTGTTTTCAGCCGCTGGACTGATTGTGACAAGGCGGAACAAGTTGCCCCCCCACATTAGACTGGCCCCAACGCTCCCAGTGTTTAAGTCCATGTTTAAGAAAGTGTAGTCTGCTGCTGTAATTTAGTTTGTAGTTTTCTGTGTACTGTGTACTGTGTTTATGTGTTCTTTCTTTTTTACATGCGGTGCGCCTTACCCCCCTTGAATGCCACCACCCACTTCAATGATAGCGCTCTCATATTTGTGAACGCATAAACTATGTCTTAAATTATGGCTATGTGTCTAATCTGGCCGTCGCTTATCAATGACTTGTTTGCAGTCAACATTGTCGGATTTTTATTTTATTTATTTTAATCGGTTCATTTCCGTTTTATACCATTTTGAAAAACCCTCGTTTTCTTGAAAGTTTCAGGAAAATATAAAGATTCTGTGATAAACGCCCTTTACTGGAATATTCTGGAATACACAAAAATAAATGCCCCCCCCCCCCCATGTGGTTCATTCAGTCTAATCCAATGGGGTGCAGTACAACAGGGAGAGACGATAGGGGGCGGTATTTTCCCAATGGAGCTCAGAGAGTTTGCAGCACTAACGTGAGACTAGATTGATGAAATATGAATTCAAATCACAAAAAAAAAAAAAAAAAGACAAAAAAACGCTATTTGTCGTTGCTGGCACTCAACGGTCGGCATGAACTAACGACATATAGCGTCGTTGGCACTCAAAGTGTTAATATGCTATGCAATGTTATGAGTGTTCGAATACAATTTGTATTGTACAATATGTATTGTTATTAATAATAATAATAAATTCAATTTGCGCCGCACTTTATATTTGTGAAAATCTCAAAGAGCTACAGAAGATACAGATAAAAAGTTAAATGAATAAAAACAATTAAAATGAATAAAACAACCAATGAAATAGAACATAAAAATGAATAGAAGTCAAATTAAAAGTAAAAGAATTATTCAGGCAAATGCCTTGTTAAAAAGAAATGTTTTTAGGCCCCTTTTAAAAACCTCAACGGACTGTGGTGCTCTCAGATGGTCGGGGAGGGCATTCCACAGCCGAGGAGCAGCTGAGCAAAAGGCCCGGTCACCCATGGTGCAGAGGTGTGTCCTGTGTATGGGTTGGAGTGTGTTTGAGTGTCCAGAGTGGAGGGAACGGACCAGGTCAGGGGAGCGATGAGCTCTTTTAGATAGGAGGGGGCATTGCTGTGGATGCACTGATGGGTGAGGAGGGAGACCTTGTATTCAATCCTGGAGGAGACGGAGCCAGTGTAGGGAATAGAGTATGGGTGTGATGTGATCATATTTCCTTGCCGCACTCTCATCAGGATCCTAGCAGCACAGTTCTGGATGTGTTGGAGCTTCTGGATGCTCTTGCTAGGGATCCCGATGAGCAGTGCGTTGCAGTAGTCAAGCCTTGAGGAGACAAAAGCGTGAACGAGCTTTTCCGCATCTGGCAGGGTGAGTGTGGGACGGAGTCTTGCTATGTTTCTAAGGTGGAAGAATGAGGTTTTGCACAGGTGCTTAATGTGAGAGTCAAATGTCAGTTGTCAGGTGTATTGTATGTTTTGTATCTTATGTTAACACATTGTGCGCCATAAACGTAAGTCGTTATTGCCTGCCATGCATTTAACGTCAACAACGGCGTAAATCGTTTTTGGGATCAATATTTCATTTTTTCGCCATGGCATTCATAATTCATCCAGCCTCCCTCCGGACTGCAGCGGCACCCTGTATGAGATTGCAACTAGGGCTGGGCGATATGGCCAAAAATTATATCGCGATAATGATATCGAATATATATATATAATATTCGATATTATCGATATTGTTATAAGTATAAAAAAAAAATTATTTTGCAGCAATTCTTTGTCGTTGCCGCCATCTTTAGTGTTACATCCCCTCACACTCCAGTTCTCAGGCTGCAGCTGGTTTGAAAGCTAAAGTAAACCGGCTTCTCTGCTGGCTGTGGCTCCAGGGGAGTTGAACAGTTCTGGCTCTGCTAGTTTCTTTTCTATCTTTCGCGTTTATTGCATACAAACCGGAAATGGATGTAGGAGATCGACGTCAAATAATTGGGATCTTTTTCCTCCAGTCTCATCGGTGAACGGTAAGAGGAATATAGCGTTATTTTCAGCCCGATTGTTTATTCATTCACTGCAAACCATCTGCTCAATATATCAACCCATACTAAATAAAGCCGTTACTGACTATCAAGGAATTATAAACGCCCCCCCCCCCCCTTTCCTTCACGCATGATGACGCATAATGTATATCGATCATATACATTTGAATTTTTTAATATAGTGTGTATAGGAAGGAAACGCCAATCGATAATCTATCATATGAGTCAGGGCCAATAACTAGCGTTTTTGGAATTACAGCAGAAAAGCTTAAAACATACTTATATTCTAGACGGTATTAACACAACAATGTATGAATGAAAAAATATAACGTTCCCACATCCTGAACGATAGATAATCGATGTTGAATGGGCCATAGTAATGTCAATATAGCAATACAATTTTAAAAGTTATAGCCCTGCAAAGAAGGTAAACATCTCCATAGGCTTTCAACTGTGGCAGACTGGGTACAATGATGGGCACAACCAACGGCGCCCAATGTGTTAATTGGGTGTTGTAGTCAGATAAACAAAAATCGAAATTTCTCACGCCTTTATTTTGAAGCCAAAATCGCACAACCTCAGAGGATGTGAAGCCAAGGAAAAGGTAGGCCTATGTAAAGTGATGTGAACGTCCATGAACTTGTCTGAAAATGCCCTGCCATGTACCTGATAGAGACAGGAATCAGATTAAGTAAGTAATAATCACAAATACATTTTCATATAAATAAATGTCTATTTTCTCCATTTCGCCAATTTGACACAACACAATAGTGATTCTACCTGTACCCAGTTCATGTTGCCATTCTCTGCTGTTCTAAACACTGGTGTCGGTAGGAGTAGGCCATTTCCGGGTGTCATCAGGCACACAGGAAGTAGGGCTGGGCGATATGGCCAAAAATGATATCACAATAACGATATGATGTTATCATATCACTCGATATCGATATTGTTATAAGTATTAAAAAATTATAATATATATATATTTTTTAACAACATGTGTATGCTTATTCTTTATCGTTGCCGCCATCTTTAGTGTTACAGCCCCTCACACTCCAGTTCTCAGGCTGCAGCTGGTTTGAAAGCTCCTTTGCCCTCTTGTACTAAAAAAAAAAATTGTTCTTGTTACTGACTCGTGTCAATCTTCCATGTTTTCGCTATAGTGTCTGCCTTATGTCTCCGTTCCTGTTTTGTAGTTTATTTTGTAGACCATGCTTACATGTATTTCGTTCATATTGATTATGGACAATGAGATGGGAGTGGAACTTTGTACAGGCCCTTTGGGCTTCGTTCCCTCCTAGCACTGTTTTTTAAATAATGTGCTAAATAAATAAACTAAACTAAGTAAACAGGCTTCTCTGCTGGCTGTGGCTCCAGGGGAGTTGAATAGTTCTGGCTGTTAGTTTCTTTTCTATCCTTTGGTGCTTTTTTGGTGGACAAACCACCGCACATGTCCACCGTGACTCGCAACTGGAGACTAGGTCTGCTAGCACACATAGCCTACTGTGTACAGACGGTTTCAAAGTGTATTTTAAATTAGAAAGCAAACTAAATAAATGGACAAGAGAAAAATAAATCTCAATTTTGTCAGTATTGTCATTTGGACAAGCAAAGCCATTACTTTAAGTTGCAGGCAAGAAAGACAAGTATTTTGCAATGTGGCATGGTGTTAGGTACAAGGCCCAATTTACTTTTCACTGTCATTTTAAAATAATTGTTGTGCCAAATCCTGCCAGTAACATGTTTGCAGTCAACACTTTGATAAACAGTGTTACTTACCCTTCCTGCTGTCTTGTTGTACAAAACTGGTAAGTCGCTTTGGATAAAAGCGTCAGCTAAATGACAAAATGTAAATGTTAGGACTGTTATACTGTAATGTTTGATCATTCAAATGGATTGTCTAATTCATTCCGTCATTTTCTTTTTAATATGGTTTGTAGACAGCCAGGAATACACAGATGGAACTTATCTCAACCACCACTTGCAGTGGGATGTGTATCTCTCTCACACACAGTAAATTATTTATCCGAGAGAACATTTCCATCCCTTGTGACACGCACAAGTCGCCAGCCCCCGTCAAACCCTTCAGCAGGCTCACATCAATAGGCCTCATGTGGGGGCGAAGGAGATGAATACTGTGTCCAAATACGTAAAGAGCCTGGAAGAACGCTCATCAGCCCAGGCACAAGACCCTGCTGGGTCGTCATCCAGGAGAGTAGGAGACTATCACTAACTCTGATCAGGAGTCAGGAGTCACTTCACTTCCAGCTAGGGCTCATCAAAAGGCACGACTCACGGTGCTAGAGCCCTGAGCTAATTCACATGACAAAATGGCAATTGTTGTGGGTAGCCTGAAGGCTGTAATAAACCTTTTCAAACGTGACAACATAAACATTCGAATGGGCCCAACAGCAAATTTGTGTTTGCTAATTCAAATAGCAGACAGGCAATAAGGGCCCGAGCTCTTGCCTAGCAACGCAATCCCCCCCCCCCCCCCCCCCCCCAACAAGTCTATATACCGGTAGCTTTGATCCCACTCATAAAAGGCAAATTCTTGTCACATGCTAAAGTCAACAAAAAAATGGCTAGATGCGGAACAACAACTTGGGCAGGAGATATTATTGTCCCATTACAGTCGTATACTACATTCTTTATCTAGGACATTAGGAAAGAAACGAGTCAAGAGGACACAAGCTGAATCCTTCCTCTCCTATTTTTCCCCCTGTCCTCCCCACAGGAATGTCCTCCTACTGAACTGACCCTGCACACACACAGAGGACACCACGCAGCCACCGCACTCCAAGCGAGCCCTTTAGACAAACAAAACAATAGGGAAGATGAGCCGCGTTTTCCCAACTTCATGTCTGCAGAGGGACCGCGTACAAAAGGCGCTCGGTCCAAAGCATCGCTGCTCCATATAGTAAGCAGAGCACATCACATTATGAAGTGACCACCACTCTACGACCCTGCTCAGTTCACCTACACAAATCGGACTGATTCACCCTCTCCACCAAGTCCGTCTGAAGATTCCATGAGTCTGCTTTTAAAAAGGGATATTTCACTTTAGTAGAACTTGGTGGTGTTGGCGGTGGACGACAGGGACAGCAGTGGTCATGGTCAGTAGGTTACTTTAGATAAGACTGCTGATTTTTGACAGGTTCTCCTAAAGTAATATCCCTAAGTGTGTGCATCTTCCCAGACACTGGCTTGGTTCTGCTCTATGCACCACTGCGGCCAAGGGAAACTGGAGCAAGGTCAAGACATGGGACAGGAAACTGGGAAGGAGTGAGGACAGGATTTGTCTTGTCTGTGTGTATAGTGTCTGTGTACTGTAAACAGATGAGATCATATCCTGTCGGAGCAGAAAAGTGCTTAAATCCAGCTGCTCATCATTATCTCCAGTGCGGGAGCAGTCATTACAACCACCTTGTACTTTTACCAACTGGCAGTGCCAAAAAGAATTATAAATAAAGTGACCAATTTAGCTTTTATCACTGTGTTCCTCAGTCGCTCTTCCCAAAGCCACACATTGTTAGAGCTCGTCTCCTAAAGCACACATATTATACACACACACTAGGGATGGGCATCGATTTTCAAATATTTGAATAGTTGTTAAATTATTGAAGAAGAAAAAAATTTGTTTATGCGAATATCGCTTGGTCTCAAAAATATATTTTCCCAATTCTTTACTGGCACCTACACAGTACTGTGTAGTGTATTGAGAGGGGACCCTATTACATTTACATTTAGTCATTTAGCTGACGCTTTTATCCAAAGCGACTTACAAGTTCTGTATGACAAGTCATCAGGAAGGGCACAAATCTATCAGCTGAGTAACAATGTTCATCAAAGTGTTGAGTGCTACAGTGTAGGTAACTAGGACAAGTTAGTTAGGGTTAGATTTTTTTTTAAATTTTATTTCAGATAATGGTTGAAGAAGTGAGTCTTTAGTCAACGGCGAAAGACTGGACGGGTTTCGGCTGTCCTAACTGGGGTGGGTAGTTTATTCCACCATTGTGGGGCAAGGACTGAGAAAAGGCAGGTTCTCCTTGATGACCCTCCCGGAGCTCGGATAAGAGTGGGTCTGAGACGGCCAGAAGATGCAGAGCGTAGGGGTCTTGAGGGTGTGTAGTTAGAGACCATTGACCGGAGGTAGGCGGGAGCGGTTCCCTTTGCCGTACGGTATGCCAGGTCGAGGGCCTTGAAGCGGATTCGTGCAGCAATGGGGAGCCAGTGCAGGTCCCTAAGAAGTGGGGTGACATGGGCCGACTTCGGTAGGTTTGAGATCAGATCAGGTTACACCGCTGAACGGCATGCCGGGTACAGCTTGCTAGCTAGCCAGGTACCATAGAAGCATAGAAGTCTGTTAACACATTCGGTGCCAAACCCGAGACAAGTCGTGTTAACTCACCATGCGTTGGACGCCAGACCCGAGAGATCTCGGGTTTTGGTAGTTTTTTCTTTTATTTGATATTTTTATTAATTACTCATCCACTGACCTCGGTGTTGCCATAGGAAAGGATTTTGAGATCGCCAAAGTGCAAAGTGCATCCTGCCAAATGGCAGTGTCGCCCATATGGCCTCTAAAGGATGCTTGATTTAACCCTTTGATGCATACAGTCACGCCAATATGATGATGATGATAATAGTCCCTGCAACATATGTTTGCATTAAACCATGATGCTTTAAAAGATACTTAAGTATCTAAAAATTTACTAAGAGTAGTCTACTGACACACTAATACTTTTAATTTTCTTTATTAAAAATAAAAGAATCTACTTACTGTAAGACAATTTATATAAAAACTCTTGGGTGCCTAAGACTTTTGCACATTAGTGTTTTCTATCCACTTTAGCTAAAAACACACACTTTATATATACACACTACTGTGAGACAATAATAATCGCACACAAAGGATAATGGCTTATAGCAGACTTAATGATTTTATAATATTTCAGATAATGAAATTAAATGTTTATCATCAACTATCCAGTTAGTATTTATATTGTAACGTTTGGCCACTTTAAATCATTGAACGTAGAGAGAGAGAGATAGAGAGAGAGAGAGTGCATTTGAGCATTCTAATGTGCCGCAGTTGACCACACCATGGCATTTTGTCAACAGTTACTTGGAACCTGGAGGAAGCGATATAAAGAAACTAATTGCCAATAAATGTGAAGTTATCTTTGAATCTCTGTTAGAGCCATATGGAATCCGCGATCACGGAATCGCGGAATTGAATTGAATTAAACGTTTTCTTTTTTTTTACTTTTTTTTTTTTATGTTGTGGGACTTGTACAGCACTTTGTTCAACTTTGTCAGTGCTGTAAAGTTTAAACCTTTTTAAATCTTAGACAAACAAAACACTTTGCTTTCATGAAATATTGTAAGCCGTCATTTGAGGCTTTATAAAAGCAGCACAATGAACACAAATCTGTCAGTGCCGAGTCCGACCTCATCTTAAATAACAAACAGCATTGTTGTTGTAGTTAACAAAGAGAGGCAGAGTTGATTTTGCAAAAATATATATAATCTTTTTTTAAATAATCGAATTTTATTTTCATATTAGAATCCCATGCCCATCGAACGAAGCTTCGAAGCTTCGAAGTATTTAAGACAGCCATATTAAATGGACTGTTATATCTTATTAAATTGGACATTTATTCATTCCCACTTATTAGACACTATTTCTGATGGTAAAATGAGCGTACAAAGCAAAATACAGAATTCTGAAATATTAAAACGGAAGAAACATAATACCCATTATATACATTTGATTTGGAAATAGTTGCGTGTCCAGGCAAGAAACGCCAACGCTTATAGTAGAATACTCAGCGTTTCAGGAATGATCCCGGATCACTCCTAAACTATACTTATATTCACCACCGGATAGCGTGCGAACGTATGCATGACATTTTCTCTTTTTTGCATGTTCGACGGAAGAAAGTCACTGTCAAATGTACAGTTTCTACGTCAAATGTATATACTCCCTTTTCTTGACTCCTTCTGTATCACAAACAGTACTGTATTTGCAAATCTGGTATGTCATAAATGTATAGATGTAGCAGTACTGACTATCTGTATGTCATGTATGTCATATATGTCTATATGAATTGAAAATGGGGGACCCTGATGGAAACAAGACAAACGTCTTTCTCAGGTCTGCATCCCCTTAACAATTGTATGTATTGAGCCGTACTGTATTGTACCCATTCTGCAATCTGTTAAATAAAGTTTTCATTCATTCATTCATTCAAATGACTATAGTATATTGTCTCCATAGCCATAATATAGAATATAGCTCTCCAAACATAGTGACGCACAGTGAAAATATGTTATGAAAACGTGGCACGTTAGCCACAAGGACCAGACTAATCCCTGGCGCTGAATGTGTTAACAGCTAAGAAATATGAAGAAAGACAGAATGGAGATGTTACATGGTATATTGTATATTATATGGTAACTCAGAACATTGTACATATGTCTATACCGAACACTGTGACCTCATTTTTCTTCTTTCTTTTTCTTCTTCTAAATTACATGCTATATTATGTTATTTGATACTATCTTGTCTAGCACAGTCTCTGGAGCGTAACAGTAAGAAGCATTTTGTATGAAAGTATTCTGTACTTCTGTATGACAACTATTAAAGAACTTGAACTTGAACTTGGTAGCAACGTTTTGTTAGTTTGCCATGTTCTTTCACTAAGCTCACACATTTCAAGCCTCAGTGATGTAACATTCAGAATGAATGCTTTACGCTAGCCTGGTCTACTAGCCTTAGCTGTTAGCAATGACAGCAGCCAGCTCACGTGAACGTGTGGGGGGGAGGGGATTGGATTAGTAATAGAATAGTTCCCAGTGACTATCGATTTGAATAGTAATTAGTTATTAGTAAAAGAAAGGGGGCATGACAAGAGGTCATTCCGTCCCTAGGACACAAAGATAATAGGCCAAACACACAGCAGGGCATTGTCCCACAAGGCCTGAAGATCAGGGTTAACAGAGGTGAACAATAAAGGAAAGTTAAACACACACAAAAATAAATATGTCCAAGTATGACTTATGGCCTAAAATGACCTGCTCTCTCCAGACGGAAAATGTTTTGAGAGATTCCATGTGATGTGATTCCATTTGATGTAAGGAGACAGTAAAAAAAAAAAGCCTACAAATATATGATGGTAAATGAAATGGCTGCTTTTTTATATAGCGCTTTTATCCAAAGTGCGTTACAATGTTACTCACATTTTACCCATTAACTCACATTCACACACCAACGGCGGAGGCAACCATGCAAGGTGCCAACCTGCTCATCGGGAGCAATTAGGGGTTAAGTGTCTTGCTCAAGGACACATCAACACGCTGCCCCCATGATCTCAATGGAAATAAAATAAAGACTGGGAGATAAAAGATATCTGTACGTGTCGTCACAGCGTGGCCTCGCTCGCGGCAACCAAACACACACCATATTGGAGATGAGGGTCTGTAGTCAAAGCAGAGAGGCAGAGTGACAGCTGAGTTTTTCCTCCCGGCTGACACACAAGGTCAAAGTTGACTTTCTTGTGTTTTCACTCCCTCCTCCACGACTCCAACGGTGCTTACAGGAAAACCAGACGTTAGGGATAGAAACCCCTCTCTCCCTCCCACCCTCCCTCTCCCCCTCGCTCCATTTCCTCTACACTATCGTTTATCACCCCCCCTCCTCCTCTCTCTCAATAGCCTTTCTCCATCTTCACTTCCTTATGCCCTCCTCTGCTCTTTCCTAACCTCTCGTTGTTGCCGTCTCTCATTCCTAGGGATGCATTGCACCCGTCCCACTCTTTCCACCGGCGATACTAACTTTGAGTGCTACATTTAAAAAGCCCCAAACCAGAAGAGTGCTTGGCAGACTAATCGAGCAGATATCTGGCATTTTGACCGCACCGACGTGGCCGATCTAAGAAAAAAAAGTGAGTGCTCCCCCTTGTGTTCATTCTGCTGCCTGCAGGCAGCCTTGTGTGTGGCTGCAGTGCACAAGTATTAACGGTTGCTGCCCAGTGCTGTGGGATGCAGTGTTGTAGTCGAGTCCGAGTAGAGTCTCGAGTCCCCAGTGTTCCAGTCCAAGTCTGAATCACCAAAGAAGAGCCAGAGTCGAGTCCCCATTACCCTAGTGCGAGTCACAGTTCAAGTCATCAAGGTCGAGTCCACTCCACTCTGGCATCAATGAGTCAACAAGCTGACGTACAAATAAAAAAAGGTCTATGTTAAACATAAATGACACAGCGGTCATCATCATTTCAAAGGGAGTTTATTTACGTTGTGACAATAGCCAAACAAATGCACTAGCCATCAACATCTTATGCCAAATGATTAGGGCCCATTTGTTTTTTAGTTTTTTTTATAAATAACTATTTATCAATTAACAAGTCCTCGTCTGCACCTTCCAAGTCCGAATGCAGTCAATGCTTGAGTCCAAGTCATCAGTGCTCAAGTCCAAGTCGAGTCACGAGTCCTGAAAATCAGTCCAGGATTCGGACTCGAGTCCAAGTCCTGGATTCGAGTACTACAACACTGGCTGGATGTACAGAGAGAAAACAGTTAAGACTGAACTCCCAGCTCAATTGTAATATGCAATATATATACAATTAAATTTATAACTTTTTGTGAGTTAACGCAATTCCCAATTGGTCATTGTGACATTAACAAGTGCAAACCTGGCGGTCATCAACTATGCTGTACTTTGAAGCTTTGAGAAAGCCCATTTTATCCGATGCAGGTGCTTTTTTGGTACCTTCTTAACCCATCCATCATAACTCATAACACAGGCAAGTCTTCTCCAATGTTTACAAACGTGTAAAGACATAACAAAGCTATAGCCTAAACAAGGCTTGACGCTTACTTTTCCCCCCCAAATTAAAACATGTTTTTCTAAATGAAAAACTTTTGTAACAATACTTTTCAGTAGGGCTGGGAATCGTTTGGATTTCTTTGTTCCTTTTAGAATATTTTGTTTGGGAATGAAAGTTAAATATCAAAATATATGATTAAATGATAGAGAGGATTGATAGCTTTTACTAAAAAAAATAGAGACTAGGGCTGTCACTATTAACATATTTTTTGTATGCATTTGAAAACCATAATGCGTTAAGAAATATTTACACAATTAATCACATTACGCAGGGAACAAAATGAACGCCCACCATGCACCAATGGTGTGTAGATTTCCCCTTTGGCCGGTAAATTAAGGAGGCTACTCAGCCACTATGGCATGTAAAAAAAATTAGGAGCCAACTTTCTAAATTAGGAAATCTATTTTTAGAATGCATCTTGACTCAAGGCCACGCTTTAAAGATAGGGGTGCGTCACCTTATTTGTAGAGCTACAGTATATCTATATTCTATATTATAGCTATGGAGACAATACTATGGTCATTTGACAGTGACTTTCTTCCGTCGAACATGCAAAAAAGAGAAAAAAATGTCATGTATACGTTCGTGCGTTATCCCGTGGTGACTATTGTATAGTTTAGGAGTGATCCGGGATCATTCGTGAAAAGCGTTTCTTGCCTGGACAGTGGACACGCTACTATTTCCAAATCAAATGTATATAATAATAGGTATTATGTTTCATCATGAATGCATGAAAGGGGGGGGGGTAGTTTTTTTATGCTTTGATGGCCAGTAACGGCATTCGTATTGAACACCACATCAGCTGGATCCAGGGTTCGAAATTAAAGGGGGCTTGGGGCAAAATGCCCTTGAAAATTTACCAAATGCCCTCGAAAATCAGTTAAGGGGGGCAAGAAAAGCCCCAGACAGTTTACTAATTATATATATAATTATATATATTCTCTACAGTGCGAGCATTTCCCTCGTATTTGCCCCTAATAATATGTGTGTGTGCGAACCGGAAAAATCCTTTACTCGCAGTGTGCGAGACGAGATTACAAAACAGCTCTGCTGTTAATAGTTCAGAAACTGGACTGAAATTCCGTTTTTGGGTGGAACGTTTGTTGCAAGGAGGGAGGGAGGCGGGGACCGCTGCGTGTTACACACAACACGGAGAAATGTCCAAGCGTCTAGCTGCTTCGGTGCGTCGTTAACGTTAACGTCGTTAGAAATTCCCCACTAAGCCCTAAATTCAGAGCAGAGCAGTATCCTAATGACTTTTATGCTTCAGTCGATAAGGTGTTTTACAAATTCTGTCAACATACCCCGTGGACTGGACCCGCAAAAACACGTGCGAATATCACTTCAAAAGCCATGTCAGGAACAAGGACTGTGCTTCCCAAAACACACCAACTCTCTAACGATGATCTCTGGTGATCACAATAGATACAGCTAGAGGGCGAGGCTAATCACAGGACACTATTGTGATTTAAATAGCTATGTAACGTTACAGTACATAGGACCAGGGACATGCACAGGACTTTAGAGGGGCAGGTGCTCAAAGGCTGAAAAGGGCACGTGTGTGTTTTAACCGAGCAAGCCAGATTTTTAAGGGCCCTTTTCGGGCGGGGGGCCCCCCTTTTTAAGCTTTTTGGGGGGTTTTGGTGATCAAATATTGAATATTGAACTATAATAATCAGTGCAGGAGCTCACTTATCCTTGAAAGACACTTTTATCACTGACTTAAAAGGCCCATACATCTCCATAAATGTTCAGGGGGGAGGGAATAAGTGCTTACCCTACAGACCCCAAGAAGTGCTGTATATTCTGTATTGTTTAATATAAATGCATTTTTTATTCCAATCCCGATTTGTATTTGAGATTCCCAAATCCCATCGGACTTGACTTCTTCGTGTCCCTCAATGAGTGTAATACCAGCATTCAACTGTATGCGCCACATCACCACCCACGCTATGCATAAAATATATAGGTCCGCGGAGAGGCACGCTGAGGCAAACTGCAATGGAATATGGGGCATCTCTCTCTCTCTTTACCTAATATTTTGATTCTATCCTGACATTTTTCAGTTGTAAGGGTAGTCTATGCGTAACGGTGAAAAGAAAATAATAATAATCTTTTTCTTTTTTTTTCAAAAAGGGCACTTTTTTGATGAGGCTCAAAAAGGCAGGTGCTCAAGCACCCCTTGGCCTCTATGTGTGCACGTGCCTGCATAGGACTATAGATGGAAATTATAGCTTCTTGCTAAATCTGGTGCACCCATCTACAGTATTTGCAAATTATTGTCAGTAGGCCTACACTGTCCTTTATAAATGAAATAAACTAAAGGTGCATAAATTATGCATTACTATATTCCATCACAATAGAATATATTGGTTATTATAATAAAAAACATTTGGTCAAAAAAATATATATAGCTAGGCTACTGACATTGTGATCACTTGAAATGTGTATTTTTATTTTGTCTCAATATTATTTGAAAAATATTGTGTAAAATTGAACTGTATTTCTGAGTTGCAGCACTTAAAAACATTAAATGGACTGTTATATCTTATTAAATTGTGGACATTTATTCATTCCCACTTATTAGACACTATTTCTGATGGTAAAATGGGCGTAAAAGGCTAAATACAGAATTCTGAAATATTAAAATGGAAAAAACGGAATTTGGGAAAAAATCAAATGTTTCATATGGCTCTACTATGCGTGTGTGTGTGTCTCGCTCTCTCTCCCTCTCTACATCTCTCGCCCTTGAATGAATGAAAACTTTATTTAACAGATTGCAGAATGGGTACAATACAGTACGGCTCAATACACACAATTGTTAAGGGAATGCAGACCAGAGAAAGACTTTAGTCTCGTTTACATCAGGGTCCCCCATTTTCAATTCATAGTGTGCACACGCACAGTATAATATGCATGTAATAAATAGTTTGTTAATAAACTGTGTTACTTGAACAATTTTCACTGTGCTCCTAAATTTCTTTGTGTGCTCCTAAATTTTTATTTAGATTTTATTTATTAACACTTTCTCTGCCACGCTTATGTACATCCTTATACCATCCTCTGCCAGCTCTATTTGTCTATGGAGAAGTTCCCCTTCTTTGCAGGGCTATAACTTTTTTAATTGTATTGCTAAATTGACATTACTATGGCCCATTCAACGTCAATTATCTATCGTTCAGGATGTAGGAACGTTATACTTTTTCATTCACATATTCATACTAAAATACGGTCTAAAGTATAAATATGTTTTTATCGTTTTCTGCAGCATTCTGCAGAACGTGATTTATAGCCCTAAATGCATTATATTGATGATCAAATACAGTTTGATAGCGATCGGCGCCGGATAAAAAATGTCAAATGGACGTGCTTCTAGAAGTTACTACTTATCATCTGATGTTGACCGGATGGGGGGGGGGGAAGGGGGGGGGGGGGGTCGTTTATAATTCCGTGGCCAACGTTAGATGATTCATGTAGTGTGGGTGATATGATCATTAGAGCAGTTTGTATCGAACACGGTAAACATAAACGCTGAAACTTACCCCAGTCTCCTCGGGCCGTTGGGCGATGAGCGTGGAGCAAAAAGATTCCTATTATGGGATGTTGAAATATGCGATCCATCTCCAGGTTGTATAATAGTATATACGTCCAAATCATGTTGTTTATCGAGTTATTGGTAACAGATCGCTATCCATTGTGTCGAGCTCAAGTCCCGGGACCTATAGCGAGTGGTCGGACCAAATTTGGATGAGCACCAGTTTCCGTTTCCGGTTTGGGCGATCGGCCACCAGATGGCGCTCTTGAACCGTTGGAGAGTTGAGAGGGGATCAACAGTAGATCTCAAGTCTCCGCGGGAGAAATATGATTGCGATCACAGATTTTTTTAAATATTGATCTCAATGACGTGTTACGGCATCATTGGCAGAATTAGCATGGCGGGGAATTACGTGTTAAGGCGTCATTGGCGATTAAAGTGTTAACATTTTATTTAGGAGCACATGTGCTCCTTGGGAAAAAGGTTAGCGTAGAGCCCTATATATGGAGACATTAACATTACGTTATCAAACATAGGGACGAAGACTGTAAAAAAAAGTGTCAACAATGTTTTATAATCTTTATGTTAATTATCATACAAATTATGTGCCTCCGAAATACAAAAAAAGACCCAGAAAATCAATTAAGGGGGGCAAAAAAAGCCCTGAATTTTTTTTTTAATTTATAACCCTGGCTGGATCGATATGAAAAGATTGTACGATCAATCTGGAATTGACGTCAGATAGTCCTTACCTTTGATCGGGGGTATTCCAAAAATAATATTCCAATTGTTTGATCGCGATTTCCAGTATTGGTCTCCATCTGGTCCACGACATAATCCGGCACAACACATGCATCGAGTGTCCTGGACGCTTGACGCCTTTTTACAACGCATCCGCGTTTCCGGGTTCCCGTTTTTTTGCGCTCTGATTGGCCAGGTCATGTGACATGAGCGCCAATCGTGGGACGGCAAGTTTCTACACTGGTTAAGCTTAGGCACTCTTCGAAGTTGGTTAAGGTTAGAGTTTGTCTTAGAGCATGGCGATAGAACGCCAGGTAGTTTGCAGGCTGTTCGACGCGGAAATAGGCAAACACACGACCTGGCCAATCAGAGCGCCGGAAACGCGGATGCGTTGTAAAAAGGCTACACGCGTCCTGGACACGTTTCAATGTGAACCTCTAGGCTTCCCTGGACTAAAAATCTCCGCCCGGTGGGGTTTAAATGTAACGCACGGTCTGGAACAGGGTTTACTGCACTCTCGATACTGCCACCTAGCAGGATCTGGCCGGTACTGCACCCTCGGGGTCCCAGTATGCCTTTTAACGGCAATATACAGGTCCGTGACATTGAATAGAATATTAAAATCGAAAAAAGCAAAACCGATCCAAAAACGTATACAGTGAATATGAACGGTTAGCGAGCAAACACGTATATATACACGTGGATGGCGCAGAAAGTGTTAAAGAGCATGGCAGCAGCAATAACAATGTACAACAATGGTCTCGACTCCCGGAGAGTCAGCATTGCCTTGGCTTGGGCTGATCGCTATACTAACTCGTTTGGCTGAGTTAGGGGGAGGGAAGCCGTGGGTGGGTCCTGGGCGTTGTAGACAGCGACCTCTACAGTTCGGTCGGGGCGCCTGCACAGCGACCTCTCCCGGTGACACGTTACACTCTCCCGGTGAGAATCTGCGCTGCCAGGCTGGCTGCCGGCTGGCTGCACATGTGTCGGAGGAAAACATGTGACAGTCTCCGACCTCCCGGACCAACAGTAGGGGGGGGTGTGCAACAACCAGGAAGGGGGTTGGGAATTGGCATAACGACTAACAGTGGGATGGGAGAAAATTCTGTAAAAGGAGGGGGGGGGGGAATTATAATAATAATTTACAACAATATACTCGATGCTTAATATGTATCGTCAGTCAAAGCAGTCAGTTACCATTTGTAATAATTACATGACCTCCTCCACTCTGCAGCATGTCTTTCCACTCACTGAACAGAATATTTCTTTCATATCAATAGTCTATGAATGCTAGCAAAGGCACAATTTGGAAATGCACAAACACGAATCGAGGCTTTCTGCGTCACGCCCTCGCTCTACTTAGCCTAAACCAAGCGCAGTATTTTCATATGTCCAAACAAGTCTGACACAGAGAACTGCATGCTATGTGTTCAAAAGGCAACTCCAGGCAATGCCCGCACCCTATTCTCTTTGCATGTCCAAAAAGGGCTTTAGATGACACTAAGCAGGCTTTTCATGGTAACATTAGCACACTATCCATAGTAACGTTAGCACACTATCCATAGATGACGGAGAGAGAGTGGGAGCACATACTGTAGGTGCGTGGAGTAATAGGAGTATGGATGCAGCCCGGCGGAGACATGCTGGCTTTTCTAGAAATCTTCATTGATTCTTCTTCCAGGCTTCTCAAAGTTAAAAGTATACTTATATATATTTCATGGAACCACAATGTTGCTGTATTTATCTCTTGTTTGCACAACCTAAGTACATGAGCCTCTTCAAAATCTGAATCTGCTACCGTAAGTGATTGATTTGATAGTTATAATGGTTGCTAGTTAGCCTGATAATCAATTAAGTGGGCTTATGTTAACATGATTCCGAAAGCTAGCAATAATGTTACCAAAAGGGAACCGTTGTTAATTATTTATATGGGCTTCTAACAATGTCAGTAACCTAATTTTGCTGCACTTGTGCGTGTGTCTATTTGTCTGTGCTTCCATCCACCAAGCTAAGCTAGAGATAATGTTTGCAGGTCTGAAGCTCCACTCTATCACACCCAAGAGCAGGCCATGCCAGTAAGAAGAAGAAGTCTTTAATTATCATGCAGATTAGATCGTTTTTGGAAATATATAACAACTAAACTTTCAAACATATGTAACCAGACAATTCCACTTACGGCAGCAACACTACTCGTAAATGATATATCACTATTAGCGGCCTCCATACAGCAAAAAATTATCATACTGGCAGGCGTTACAGCAGCCAAGAAACTGATAGCCATGAGGTGGAAGCAACCTGAGAAACTCACTATAATCAATTGGTCTCCATCTCTTGTGATTTATATGGAGATCTCTACTGTCCGGGTGATAGGGGTTGGGCAGTCCAGCATTGAACTGTGGGCCTCAGCGGCCAAGGAAGTAAAGGCCATGATCTAGCGTTGAAGCGGGGCTGATCCTGGGGGGTCTAATATAATTAGATTTTTATGTTCTGTATT
The DNA here is from genome assembly GCF_963971535.1 of Notolepis coatsorum. Classification (NCBI taxonomy): domain Eukaryota; kingdom Metazoa; phylum Chordata; class Actinopteri; order Aulopiformes; family Paralepididae; genus Notolepis; species Notolepis coatsorum. Next base: position 77,315,445 of record NC_140178.1, on the reverse strand, counting down.
TATTATTTTTGTTATTTCTATCGTCATTGTTATTATTACTATTATTGTCTTGTGAAGTCCTGTTTATTATTACTGTATTGTGTATTTTGTCTTGCTTCATGTGAAAGAGATTTTATTTTTAATCTCAATTTTTTTTTATAATTATCATGCAGATTAACACACAAACATGCAAGATGGGCGACACACAGGAACACACACGCATGCACTGAGTCACCGATGAAATGTCTCTCCACTTTTTCCAAGGGCAGCCGGGAGCAGACAAGGGCAGTGGCGTGGGCCGCACCCAGGGCCAAGTGTTCCTGTCCGTCTTAGGCCCTGTTTAGACGGAAACGCTAGCAGGTGAATCCGCAAAAATATTTTTTCGTATGTGCCTTTCATTTATACGGAAACGGCGTTTTTACGGGGTGAAACCGCAAAAAAGTGAGACTACCTTCCAGGGTGGAATTCCTAGAAACGATAAACCTTTGCGCCATCATCTAAACTGTCAAACCGCATAAAACGATGACGAAAGGGTTGTCAAGGCTTTGGTGCCGCAAGTGCAAAGGCACGGTCGCCCTCAAGTAACGTTACACAGGTCGAGCTATGCTATGCTTGCTTGCTAATTGTGCTTGGTAGCAGTACAGAGATTGTCCGAAGGAGGCGTCTGGCGTCTGCCAACAAAGATATTGTTTCATCAGAGAACTAACGTATTCACAAAATGGATCATCATTCAACCTTATTGAAGACTTCTGTGACCAATAATTACTTATTATTACTTTCTCGTAATAGTTTTTTCTTTATGACTGCACCCTACAGACAAATTTTTCAAGTTCAACATGATTATGATTAAAGTATCGATGGACAGCCCTAATAGACTTATTTGTTGTGACTACGAATATTATAAAGCAATAAAACATTTATCATCTAACATACTTCTATCCTGTACATAGCAAATACAGAACATCAGGCGTCTTTGCTTGATGATGTCACTGACACCTTGTTTTAGCCTGGCATCAGCCACTCAACATCCCATACCAGTATCGGCGCATGCATCCCTGCTGCTTTTGACTCTCTCCCACCTCTCCCCTCTTCTCTCTCCATATCCAGCAGTTTTCCTCTCTCTGGGGAGCTGTTTTGAGTTAGCAGGCCCTCCCCTCCCTTCCCTCCATGCTGAGCTGGGCTGAGCATGGAGGTGGTGGTGGGGGTGTGTGCTGGTAATCTGAGCCAAATGTGGCAGAAGAGGAGCCCTGATCCTCTCCTCCCTCTCTCTCTCGCCTCCTCTTGTTGACACATTCTGGATCCTTAACACACATCCCTTCCTACCTTATAAGTACAGACTAAACACACGTTAGGCTACACTAGTGAGAGTGAGATGTTTAAAGAAAACCTTCCCTGCACGCAGCCGCAATGAAATTATAACAAAGTAAACAATCGGTCACACGCCCAGTTTTGAGAGAGAGAGAGAGAGAGAGAGAGGATATTATACTAATATCCCCGATTTAATTTAGTAGCCATACCGTACAAATGTTCATTTAATTTCAAACCTTTATTTAAACTCGAGAGGCAACTGAGGTTTCCCTCATTTACAGTCATATCGAGTGTACATACAGAAATAAGCTAAATAAATACATTTAAAAAAAGGCATATAAAATCATAACAATAAGACAACAAGGGGAGGCAGGTTTTAAACTCTGCAACAGAGGGGAGAATCTCAAGCTTTAAATTAAGGACTGTTGGAAGTCCATTCCAAGAGCTAGGGGCATCATAGCAAATGCAAATTGACCCTGTTCTGAGCAAACTCGAGGGACGCAATACCATCCATAAAATAGTGAAGGGGCAATGGCAAAACTGAGCAATCAATAAAAACATTTAAATACATGAAAAAATATATGACACTTGACACATATTGGGAGTGCATGTATGCATCAGGTAGCGTAGTAGCAGGTTGATATATTTGACATACTCCATGCTAAAGTGAACAGCACGATGCGTGTGGAGCGGTGCTCTCCATTATAACTGTGTGTGTACTCAGAGCTCTGGATGCGGAGAGAGAGACTGACCAGAGAGAGACTGACCAGAGAGAGACGAGAGGCAGTGGCGCGCGGCATGAAAGCTGGAACAGTCAAGGCTTTTCTATTTTTACGCAGAGCTTCTTTATGTGCTCCAGATCTGGAATGTCCCACCTCCCGGCTGCCCACGCCTCGATAGTAATCAACCAGCTGGAGAGCAGCAGCGCATGAACGAGGCCGTCTCGAAGGATAGCGACGCCGCGCTGGCAGAGACAAACAAACGCACCCTGGGGGAAGGATAACCCTTTATGAAAGGGATAAACAACGACCAAACAACATGGGGGAACCAAGTCACATGCACACACACACACACACCACATGTGGGAACCGAGGCATTCAGAAGCCAAGTCACATGCACACACACACACATACCAGGACTGTCATCAACTAAATAAATTCTTAATCAACTAGGCTATATATAATTTAAAATAGTATCAAGCTTGAGAGTTAGTACAGACATATTAGCATGATAGGTAGTAGTATAAGAATAGTAGCATAGTTGTAGGGTACATAATAGTAAAAAGACAGTAAGTACAAATTGGTACAAACCTATAAAATTGCACAGTGCCAAGTTATGTCCTCCTGGAGCTGAATGCTGAAGGACCTCTTTAAATCGACTGCCCATCTAGAGCCAAATCACATAGTGAATATTTGCGTGCCAGAGATGTGCTCATCATTTTCGAGTGGTGATTCACGAGTCACGACTATCAGCTCATTTGGTATAAAAAACAAGTGACTACGAAAAGTCTTAGTCAAACAAGACCCTAACAACTAATTACTATAGCTGACTAACCAGCTGAGAGGTCACACTCACACCAGAAACTAGCCTATGAACCTTTTGAAACCTTGTGACCCCCCCCCCCCCCACACACACACACACACACACAGTGACATAATCTGCATTCATAAAACTCCCACCTATGCTCAATACATTTCTAATGACCCTCATTATCGAAACAGTCCTTGGTCAAGCAGAGCTCTCTTGTGGTCTGACCAGATTAAGAAAGCAGCATCAAACTGACGGAAGCTCCTCTTAGTCTTCCACTGGAATGGATGACCCGACACATCTGTATAATTTCAACCCCCATGACTCATGGCTCTCCATATGTGGCTTCGCTGCCACAGCTAAAGAGGGGAACTGCTGGAAGTGACGCTTCAATAAAAAGGCTAAACTTACAACGCGAGATCCCAGGAAAACATGTGGTTAAAGAGAAAGTAGCCAGTGTGAGCTTTACCGGTAGTCTCGTCCACCACATGTTTGAGAGGACGACTCGTGGCATACGGTCGGTCAGGTGAGGAGGGGTCGTTTACCTTGCCTTCGCCCAAAACCTAAGTGGACCGCTTCTCATTGGCCGCGTCCAACCCTCGACCAGTGTGGCTTGACCACTCGTGTCCTGGAAATAGCTCGGGCCAGGAACAAGGCCAGGAACTTGGCCGGCTACACTACGTACTTTTTATACAATTTGTACCTTAGTCAACCTCCTCCTTTTTTTTTCTTTAAAGGAGAATACGCACAGCTATTTCAGTCCAGGGCACATGGTACACTGTAGGTCCCCATCTCTGGTAATATGATTTCACAGTGATTTCGTCCCGTGTGCCTGGGTCCAGTGAGCTAATAGTTGGCCGCAGCCAAAGTGACTGAGGCTGTTCTCCACTGCTGGTCTGGGACCAGTCCTGGGAAGCTCATCATCAACCTTTCTGACCTACATTCACTGACACACCAATGTGCTCGCTCTATGGCAGCCTTGAGAAGCTAGGTCAAATAAACAGACCAGCAATCTGGAATAAATATCAAATAGGGGCCAATAAGGTCAGATTCATTTCACATGGGCTTTTCCATTGCTCATGAGCAACGGAAGTGAGGTAGATTCCCTGTAAAATATGCTAGATTGCCTCCTTGCACAGTTCACTCCAGCAAATAAAACACAATTCACAAAGGGGCTCTGATTGATAAAAGTAAGTCGTAAGTTGGTTTGTAAAGTAAAACAGTAAACAGCAGTTCTACTCACTCTCCGTGGGTCTAGGTGGTTGGTTCTCTGTGACTGAAGCCTGCATCCTCTCCATCCCGGGCTCCGTCAGGCTGGGCAGCGGGGTGCTGGGTGGTGGAGGGGGGTGGCTGTTGTTTTCTACCACCCTCCCCGGTGCTGGCCCCTCCGGCTGTCTAAAGACGGGCATCTCTGGCCTCCTGGAGGCCCCCTCCATTGGGTTAAGACTGGAGGAAGAGGAGGGGGACGAAGGCTCTGCTCTCCTCTGGGGGGGCTCAGGGATCCTGGAGGCCGGGGCAGTCGCCGGCTGGGAGTCCACCCTCCTGGGAGGTGCGGGGGGCTCATGGGGTCGCGACAGACTCAGCTCTGCCCGTCTGTGTGCGGAGGTGGAGATGGGGACAGAGGAGCTGTCTGTGGTGGCACTCCGGCCACCCAGGTTCACCTCCGGGCGCTTAAGGCCGAAGCGGGCGATGCCAGCGCTGGTCGAGCTGTCAATCTGCTTGGAGGAGACCTCGATGGAGATCTCCGTGCGACGGGAAGAAGCCAGGTCAGGATTGCGACCCCCCGACAGCTCCATGCGCCTCATGCTGGTCTTAGGGGAGCGTGGGTTGGAAGACTCGGAGGGGGAGGTCCTGGAAGAGGAGGAGGAGGAGGAGTATTCAGAGTGGCGGGACCCAAGGTCGTAGCTCCGCTGGCTGGATGTGGAGGAGGTGGAGGAGCGGAGGGGGTTGGTGCTCCGACGAGACAGGGGCGAGGGGTGTGTGGATGAATCTGCCTCTTCCACCTCAAATGACCGCTTCAGCGCTGGAGAGAGAGAAAAGAAACATGACAGTCAAGGTCAGTTGAAAAGCAATATTCTCACTATTTGAATTACATAAATAGATGCCTAATGTCCCAATATGGTGCACCTTTATAAACACTGCAAAATCGTAGGGTTTGTTTGTCAATCATGAAAAAAAAACCTAGCTTGATGATTATAAACACCTGTTTCACCAACAGCTGCTTGCCTACCACTATTGCGGTTTAGAGACGAAAAGTAAACACAAGTATCACTCTCTCTCCGTCTGTCTCTCTCACATAACGTCACAAGTGCATTACTGTTTTCAATAGAGCAGGCCACAAGCTACTAATAGCAACAACTGTCAGTAATAGCTAGTTGCTTGTCATCTCAGTGAGTTCTTCACTATGAATTGAAAATGGGGGACCCTGATGTAAACAAGACAAACGTCTTTCTCTGGTCTGCATCCCGTTAACAATTGTGTCTATTGAGCCGTACTGTATTGTACCCATTCTGCAATCTGTTAAATAAAGTTCTCATTCATTCATTCATTCTGTCACAGTGACAGCACTTTCCCCACACGCACGGTGCTCTAATAGCCTGGCATGCAGTAGCCGACATGACATCACTTCTCCCCGTCGCCACTTTCAAGACATACATTGACTAAACGCGATGCAATGACAACCTTACCCGATTTAACACGATTCGCATAGCGTGATATCATACTCGTTTCAAATGAATCCCCAACTCCTTCAGTGAAAATGCCTCTGAAAATGCTGTATGTACCAGCCGCCCTACCAGCACGTTCTGAATTAATACTAGACCAACTCGGTGAAGGTGTGAAGTGTTGAAGATTGATTGAAGTAGAAGCTCCGCGCTATTAATGGGAAATAATGGTCAAACAGACTATCATAACCTCAGTAGTAAATTAGCTAGCTAGCTGTTAAGCTGTACGTTAGGGGAAAAATCACAACTGTAGTTTGGCCAGAGAGTCAAACAGACATGTGTGTTAACAAACACATTCTACCGGCTGCGTGCTGCCATTTATTGGTCACGTGACGCGATGACCAAAAAAGACTTGCATTGAAATGGTTTAGCATGGGAAATAAAGATAAGAAAATATCAAATAAGATAATAGATACATGCCCTCACAGGATGGCTTCATAGGAATTAATAATAATAATTGCAAAATGCATTCCCTCAAAAGCTTGTTACACTGCATTTCCATGCCATATTGCCAACATGATCATTCCAGACGGCAGACCCCTCCCTTACGAAAAGGTATCATGCCAGGAGGTAGTTTGATTGTAATTTCAGTTTTACCATGGTTATATAAATGTACCATGGTAAAAGTTTTGTATCGCTATGGTACCACTTTTGTACTTAAATAATAACATGGTATAATCCAACCATCATCTTAGTGACCAGGAAATTATGTAAATACCATGCTACTTTTTTGTGACTAGCAATCAGATTCCAGGGAATGTTGCCGGCTCAGTCCATATCACTCCATTTAGAATACCCAGACATTTCACCAGCCTGCCCTCTGGCCCATTGTTCCTTGTTGTTAGATCTGGCTTATTTACTTTGACTCGTAGATTCATGTTGTAGTTGCCGTTAGATGGGCTCCTTTACTCTGGCTAGTTGTATGTCAAATGGTGGAGTGACACCTGGCCCACCTCAACACGGGCCAGATCAAAGCGGCATCAGGCCTCAGAGCAGGCAGGCCCCTGTCCCAAATAAACACCCCAGCCAGAGCAGGCATCCGGCCCACTCACAGGGCCTTGAGCCAGGCACCAGTTCGAGGGGAACACGCTATTCTCACAGACTTGGTCCGTTTCAGCAGGTTATTGTGTCAATGTTGGCAAGAGTTAAAACAAAGGAGAACAAATTGTTGGTGACGTGCTGCAGAAGCATGAAGGTTCACAGTATTCGTTGGTGGAATGAACTTTTAAGGGCATTGTAGTAAAAAAAATAAAAATAAAATAGTTTGACAGCCGAAACCGAAGGGAACATGGCATTGCAATAGAAAACAAGCTAACAAATCTTTTCTATTTTATTTGTGTATGTGCGTGTTTGTATATTTGATCTCTGAAAGGGTGCCTGCAATGTCAGCTGACATATCTCAGTGTCTTTCAAAACCTTGCAATTCCCAACAAATCGACTTCCCCCTCCTCATTTTGTTAAGGTTCATTACAGGTGGGGAAAATCACTTGGTCAAGTGGAGTTGGCTTCAGTTGCTCTGAACTCCTCCTGACCTTCCACACAAACGGGAGGGGGGGGGGGGGGGGATTCTGGCTCTCGGGCAACAGTTATCAACAGGTCGGAATTCCGAGTCTGTCATCGCTCCAGGTCCTCAGGCACCTTGGTTCCCAGACAAGGAAGGGCTTGTATCCCGGTGTTCCCTGGACGGGAGTGAGCTGGTAGCATGCCAGGTGAGGGAGGCCGATGAAGGCCAAGTGGGGTGCAAACAAGAATTTAATTTCCTCCCAGAGGTCAAGAGGGGATTTGGTACAAAACGAACTGCCGGAAGCCCCTAATGATGAACACGGTGATTGAGCGCCTGGATAACTGTAGATGCAGTTGTGTGGTCCCCTGATGATTACTGCCAGATCTGTTTAGCTTAATGGGAATCATCCATTTAAAAAAACAAAGTAACACACAATCAGCCAGGATTTGTAGTGTAATGCAATAGAGAACAGTTAGCCTAAATTAAACAATGTACAACACAATGCTTATCACTGATCTATTCTAAACTACTCTACCCAGCCTGGAGGAGAACCAACCAGTGCAAACTGTCCTCATGTGACCTCTTGGCCAATATATGACGACAGCCATGGTAGTGATAAGGAGAGCTGACGTCTGTACAGCGATAACAACTCAACCATGTAGTCTATTGGGGAGAGAGAGAGACCTGTATCGGCTCTGTACAGCTCATTCCTCTCTCCTGTGTCCCTACGTTGTCTCCCTCTCAGCCTTCATACTGTCTCAGCCTTTCTATTGTCTCAATAAAGAACCTTCTCTCCTGTGTCTCTTCTACTCTGTCTCCCTATTGTCTCAATAAAGAACCTTCTCTCCTGTGTCTCTTCTACTCTGTCTCCCTCTCAGCCTTCCTACGATCTCAATAAAGAACCTTCTCTCCTGTGTCTCCTCTTCTCTGTCTCCCTCTCAGCCTTCATACTGTCTCAGCCTTCCTACTGTCTCAATAAAGAACCTTCTCTCCTGTGTCTCTTCTACTCTGTCTCCCTCTCAGCCTTCCTACTGTCTCAATAAAGAACCTTCTCTCCTGTTTCTCCTCTACTCTGTCACCCTCTCAGGCCTTCCTACTATCTCAATAAAGAACCTTCTCTCCTGTGTCTCCTCTATTCTGTCTCCCTCTCAGCCCTCCTACTGTCTCAACAAATAATCTTCTCTCTCTGTATCCCCTACTCTGTCTCCCTCTCAGCCTTCCTACTGTCTCAGCCTTCCTACTGTCTCATTAAAGAACCTTCTCTCCTGTGTCTTCCCTACTGTCACTCTCTCAGGCTTCCTACTGTCTCAATAAAGAACCTTCTCTCCTGTGTCTTCCCTACTCTGCATGTGGAGCCTCACAGCTCAGTGGATGAAAACATGAAGCCACGTTACAACGCACAGCACTTCCCTGGCTCACATTAGGCCTGGCAATTTTGTTTGCCATTGCTATGTCTATACATTGGTTTCTTGTTCGAATGCATTTATTTCTATTAGACCAGTGGTGTCTCTAATGTTATCTAGCTACTGATAGCTCCCGATATCATCAGTTTGGTGCTGGCTGGCGTTAGCTGCTAACGTTAGCTGCTAGCCACAATACTATACTGTTATACTGGCATATTCCATTCACGTTAGCATGTAAGCTAACAATCGGCGCCGATGAGACTCCGCTTTTGGTGTTCAATTGTGTTGATGTTAGTTTTGTTTAATCAACAAATGAGAGGCAGAACACACAGTGAATGTATCCGTTTTGTTTATTGCATGTTCTTTGCTGAAAAATAAGTGCTACAGTGGCTATACTAGACTAGTAATAGGCCAAGCTAACTAGCGTCAGCCGTTAGCCCTGGGACATGCTCAAAAGCGGACTCTACAACACCATCCATTCGTGAGAAAAGGGGGTGGGTTATATTGACAAGGCTTGACAACAGAGGTTCAAATATAACTTCATGTTTATTGGTTATTTGTTTATTTTATATCAGCATCCAGTCTCCGCCGCCGTTTTAACACTTTAATCGCCAAGGACGCCTTAACACGTCATTCCCCGCCATGCTAATTCTGCCAATGACGCCGTAACACGTCATTGAGATCAATATTTCAAAAAAACGGAAACTGGTGCTCGTCCAAATTCGGTCCGACCACTCGCTATAGGTCCCGGGACTCGAGCTCGACACAATGGATAGCGATCCGTTACCAATAACTCGATAAACAACATGATTTGGACGTATATACTATTATACAACCTGGAGATGGATCGCATATTTCAACATCCCATAATAGGAATCTTTTTGCTCCACGCTCATTGCCCAACGGCCCGAGGAGACTGGGGTAAGTTTCAGCGTTTATGTTTACCGTGTTCGATACAAACTGCTCTAATGATCACCCACACTACATGAATCATCTAACGTTGGCCACGGAATTATAAACGACCCCCCCCCCCCATCCGGTCAACATCAGATGATAAGTAGTAACTTCTAGAAGCACGTCCATTTGAAATTTTTTATCCGGCGCCGATCGCTATCAAACTGTATTTGATCATCATTATAATGCATTTAGGGCTATAAATCACGTTCTGCAGAATGCTGCAGAAAACGATAAAAACATATTTATACTTTAGACCGTATTTTAGTATGAATATGTGAATGAAAAAGTATAACATTCCTACATCCTGAACGATAGATAATTGACGTTCAAATGGGCCATAGTAATGTCAATTTAGCAATACAATTAATAAAGTTATAGCCCTGCAAAGAAGGGGAACTTCTCCATAGACAAATAGAGCTGGCAGAGGATGGTATAAGGATGTACATAAGCGTGGCAGAGAAAGTGTTAACACTCTTCCTGTTTACATTTTCGAGCGTGACATCATCGCCTACGGCAAGCGTACACGCTCAAAACGCAAACCGTAATCAGAACCCGGAGTGAACCAAGACTGAAGTGTGTACACAAACTAGAGGGGGGAGAGGGAGGGGAGAAGTTCGCACCATAACCGGAACGGACCCGCACCCTAACCGGAACGGACCCGAATGGTGAGTGAGAAAGCACCCTCTTTGTCACCCTCTCAGGCCTCCTACTGTCTCAATAAAGAACCTTCTCTCCTGTGTCATTTCTACTCTGTCTCCCTCTCAGCCGTCCTACTATCTCAATAAAGAACCTTCTCTCCTGTGTCTCCTCTATTCTGTCTCCCTCTCAGCCTTCCTACTGTCTCAATAAAGAACCTTCTCTTATGTGTCTCCTCTATTCTGTCTCCCTCTCAGCCCTCCTACTGTCTCAACAAAGAATCTTCTCTCTCTGTATCCCCTACTCTGTCTCCCTCTCAGCCTTCCTACTGTCTCAGCCTTCCTACTGTCTCATTAAAGAACCTTCTCTCCTGTGTCTTCCCTACTGTCACTCTCTCAGGCTTCCTACTGTCTCAATAAAGAACCTTCTCTCCTGTGTCTTCCCTACTCTGTCTCCCTCTCAGGCCTCCTACTGTCTCAATAAAGAACCTTCTCTCCTGTGTCTCCCCTACTCTGTCACTCTCAGGCTTCCTATACTGTCTCAATAAAGATCCTTCTCTGTCTGTGTCTCCTCTACTCTGTCTCCCTTTTAGCCTTCCTACTGTCTCAATAAAGCACAACAATTTCAAGCTGAGGTGACTGTCCACTCTACTTTAAATGTTTTTTAGGTACTTGGAAACACGTGTGTTTGTGCATGAATGTGTTTGTACATGTGTGTGTATGTGCATTCGTTCATTTGTCCCAAGCCCCTCCCCCCCTACAAGTCCCCAGAAAGACATCGTGGACCTATTATGAAATATGACAGGAGAGAATGTGTGACACAATGAAACAAAAGATAGGAACCTTGTTCAAACTCATGCCGTCACAAGTACATGGTTTGTGTCACAGCCCACCAGGCCACCCTGGACTCCTCATGACAGAATTATTCTAAATGAGATCTAGAACCAGCCTATAAAACAAGCTTGCCATGGACGGTAGCATAACAGCATTAGAGCAAAACTGACCATAAAAGTATACATTATATCATTTTACATATATTACAGGAAGACGTGGGTAATATAATAGACTGTTCATTAAATACAGGAAATGGGTCCAGGGAGGACATCGTCCACAATGAGGTCATAATGTGGCTAACTCGATGGACACGGTCACAAAGACAAGGACTACATTTAGTATCTGTAGCAGGGATGAGCTGCAATGATTTGCTATAGTCTCTATCAGTGCGGCAGGGTGGTGTAGTGGTTAACACTGTCGCCTCACAGCAAGAAGGTCCAGGGTTCGATTCCCACTTGGGGACCAGGGTATCTCCCGGGCCTTTCTGTGTGGAGTTTGCATGTTCTCCCCGTGCTCGCAAGGGTCCCCCCCCCCCCCGATAAGAGAAACCCAATGGAAAAACATGCACAACCAACAGATCGCTGACGCTGTCGCGTCCTTGACGAAGACGGGCAGGAGCACTTGGATTGGTCCCCGGGTGCGGCCCCTCGCCGCCACCCTGTCTGCTCCCGGCTGCCCTTGGGGGGAAGGCCGACGGGATGGGTTAAGAGCAGAGCTCAATCGCATCGGCGACTGAGAAAAAGACAATGCATGTGTGTGTGTGTGTGTGTGTGTGTGTGTGTGTGTATCTATCCCAGTGTGTGTGTGCCGCTCCCATTGCATGTCCAGTTCGTAGCATGCTGAATAAAGACCTCTAAAGAGGTCCTGCATTAGATTAGTGAGCAACTCCCATAAAAGACAGAGACAGTAAAGGAGAGTAAACACACATCAGCTGATGAAACGCAAATCACTGCAATTTACAATCGATTGCATTACAATGTGATTGTGTTGATATAATGATCTGTTTGGCTAGAAATGGTGTGTGTGTGTGTGTGTGTGTGTGTGTGTGTGTGTGTGTGTGTGTGTGTGTGTGTGTGTGTGTGTGTGTGTGTGTGTGTGTGTGTGTGTGTGTGTGTGTGTGTGTGTGTGTGTGTGTGTGTGGTGAGAGAAGCCCCAGCACACTGGAGGCCTCACAGACAGACTGGAGACAGAAGCCCTGTCGCGTGTAGCTTTATGCCAAGCAAGCAGTGCAAAAATTTATCGTAGTGGCATGCAGTAATGCGCCTTTCATTTTCCGCCGCCCAGCGCCCAGGTCGCGCGGAAATAGGCTGTCTATTGCCATTCTCTTTGACAAACTCTAACCTTAACCAGCTCCTTAACAACGCCTAAACTTAACCGTTCTAACCTTAACCAACTCCGAAACCATGCCTAACCTTAACCATAGAAATTATATTGCCATTCTCTTTGACAAACTCTAACCTTAACCAGCTCCTTAACAGCGCCTAAACTTAACCGTTCTAACCTTAACCAACTCCGAAACAATGCCTAACCTTAACCTTAACCTTAACCATGCCTAACCTTAACCGGCGAAATAACCTTAACCGGCGAAATAATACACGTTAAAAAAAAATCACGTTAAAAAATATTTTCGATGGGATTCGAACTCGCCAGCAAACAAGCCATAGGATCCACAGCCATGTGTCCTTGCCAATTGAGCTATTGGTAGATACTGAATAAGGGGCGGTGACTTATATATATTGAGCTCCGCTCAAGGCGGGATCTCATGCGCATGCGCGGGCACCTCGCGCGAGCACGCCGGCGCACGCACGCACCTGAGCGAGCACGCCGCCGCCGGTGCACGCACGGTAGCATTTGTCTGAAAAGAAGGGCGCTTTACCGCACTAGCGTGCGGTGACGAATGCGGAAGCATTTTTGCACTGCTTGCTTGGCATTAACGTACAGGCAGCCCTGTCAGCTGTGTGTGTATGTATGATAATGATTTAGCAGCATGTGTTCATACTGTGACTAATCTAGTTCTTAACCATTACTTGCTTTGCCTTGATACATGCTTCAACAAAGCATTGTAGCCATTATCTGTATCCAGTTAACTAGTGGCAAAGTGGTAGACCAAAGATAGCTGGAAATGTGTACAAAGTCTATCAGACTTACAGTCAGGGGCGGACCTTCCTACAGGCGATATAGGCGGTCGCCTAGAGCGCCACCCAGAGGGGGGCGCAAAAAAAAAAAAAAAAAAAAAAAAAAAATTATTTTATTTTTTTTCCTCTGTGCAGTTTTGGCGCCCCCCTCTATATCTGCAACCATTATTTTTACATAAAAAAAAATTCTAACATAAGGGGAAATGAGCCAAAAATCTAAAACGGTCGGTCGGTCTGAGCCTCAGCTTTAGGTGTTCACAGTCAGAACATGCTAGAGTGCTGTGCATTGATTGGTATCGGTCAAGTGTTTATAGAATTGAGCGTTGAGGAAAGAAAGACTAACGTTAGAGAACTATGAAGAGGCAAAAGCCATAAAAAAAAGTGGTGAATCTCGCCTAGGGCGCCAAATGTGCTAGGTCCGCCCCTGCTTACAAGTTATGTCTAGTTTGACATCTTGACTTTGATTATAGCGCCACCATCTAACCGACTGATATTTGTTGTGATTCATTGGGACACCAATGTTGAACCAGTGTTTCAATTATTCAATTATTATATACCAAAGTTTCTGTGTGTCTATCCGGAGCTAATCTCGCCAACTACAAGGCAGTGGTAGATTAACCTGGGCACACAGGCTGACAGCAGGCCAGGAACATGAATCCTGGAATTTTTCAAATCAGTCAATGATGAATGAACAAAGTATCTTATTTGAATGAATCTCCATCATTGTCCATTCAAATAGATATTCAGTATAAAGTTACACCATTTGAACACAAAATGGAGCGATACTCTACAGGTTTGCTGCTCAGAGCCTCAGGTAATCAGTTCTCTGGCCCCTGATTACAACATGGAAATGCTACAGTGAACCTATTGTTGTTGCTATACCTATGCATTAAGTAAGGGATAATGTAGGGCTACGAGGTCATTGTCGCAAAATAATTGACCGACACAGAGTTTAGAACACAGAGGCGCCTCGCAGAGTCAGTGAAGGTCAATTATTTTGCGACAATGACCGAGTATAGGCTATACATTATCCCGCTTATTACATGGCTAACTTACTAACAATATACCTAATTCATTTTACACCATCAACAAGACGAGATCAAATGCAGACGCAGTTGTTCTGTAGCTCTGTCAGCCCCAATAAAGTGATTATTATTATCGCCGGCAGCCCAGGGGTGTCTGATTGCACTGAAACAGTGTGTGTCAGTGGGCTTGATTGCTCCAGCTGCGAAAAACAATAATCACCGGTGGTTATCGAAAAATAATTCACCGCTGTCAGGGGCTATTGACCAATCACAATCAAGCATTTCGGCGAATGTTAAAACGCCATGTAATAAAAACATCCTTCCTAACATCCTCTCTAGCCCCCTGCTGTACTCACTATACACACACGACTGTGTGGCCAAGTTCAGCTCCAACTCCATAGTGAAGTTCGCAGACGACACGGTGGTGGTGGGGCTGATCTCGGACAACGACGAGAAGGCCTACCGGGAGGAGGTTGAGGTACTGGAACGCTGGTGCCAGGACAACAGCCTGCTCCTGAACATTGGTAAAACCAAGGAGCTGATCGTGGATTATAGGAGAGGACAGCAGGAGACACACACACCACTGAGGATAAACGGGGCCACCGTGGACAGGGTGAGCAGCTTTAAGTACCTGGGGGTCCACATCTCAGAGGATCTGACATGGTCAACACACATAGACACAGTTGTAAAAAAGGCGAAGCAGCGCCTCTACCACCTGAGACAGTTAAGGAAGTTCAGAGTATCGGGGAAGATACTCCAGTCCTTCTACTCCGGAGCTGTAGAGAGCATCTTGACTGGAAACATCACTGCCTGGTATGGTAACAGCACGGCACAGGACAAGAAGGCCCTACAGAGAGTGGTGCGCTCTGCCGAGCGTACCACGGGTATTGCACTACCTCCCCTGCAGGTTCTATACAACAAAAGGTGCAAATCCAGAGCCTGCAGAATAATGAAAGACCCTCACCACCCCAATAACAGCCTGTTCCAGCTGCTGAGGTCAGACAGACGCCTGCGAACACCAGCTACTAGGACAGAGAGGCTTCGGCTCAGCTTCTTCCCCCAGGCCATCAGAGCCTTGAACAATGAACACTGAGGGTCACAGAACACTGAACCCTACACACACAAGCACACATTAGCACACACACGACACACACGCTGTGCACACTCGCACACTAGCAGCCACTTTAACATGAGAAAGCACTCACTCATGCTGCACATGCCCACACTTATGGACACAAAGAAAGGTCACTTTAAAAATAGTATAGTAACAGTGTATTGCACTACCTAGGGACCTAGCATGTCCTTCATGCTCTGTAAATAACTATGTACAAATACCGTGATGTCCCACTATGTTACCTGTTTATTGCACAATGTTGTCTATTGGATTCTATTATATGTTGTACTACTGTATTGCACATCGTTGCGGGCAAGACCACCCGCATTTCATTGTATACTTGTATGCCGTGACAAATAAAACTCTTGACTTGACTTGACTTGACCTATGCTCACTATAACCCCTCCTATGCTTCCTATCACAATTCTTATGCTTCCTAACATTCCTGCTATCACCCTTCCTAAGAATCATAACATCCTTCCTATGCATCCTAACGTGCTTCCTATCACCCTTCCTATGCTTCCTAACATGCTTCCTATGCATTTACATTTAGCTATGCTTTCTAATATGCTTCCCATGCTTCCTTTAACCCTTCCTATGCTTCTTAACATGTTTCCAATAATCCTTCCTATGCTTCCTGACATCCTTCCTCTGCTGCCTAACATCCTTCCTGTAACTGAGGGGTTACAAACCCTGACTGTATTAAAGATTGTGATAGATTAAACCACTGCTAGTTATGTACTTTAATTACTGGCCAAACAGTACATCAAATATAGATGGTGAACACCCACAAGAACACGGCATTGACACAGAAATGCTATTGGAGGGTAATTTATTATTATTAGGCAACGTTAGGTTACAGAATGAGAATTAGGGTCGTGCTTGTATGGCGAAGAATATACGTAAAGTCAGTCAAGAGCATAAGTCACTAAGAATAGCAGGAATCCTACGATGGGTCTAAGCTGACGCCACCTGTTGTATAGCAGCAATTATATAGGGCAACTCCGGTACCAACTGGAGACAATGGGTTCCCTCCGGGGTGTAAGGCCTGGAGGGTAGAGGAATGTTCGGGTACTCCGTCTGAGTCAACGGGGAATAAAGAGACTCCAGGTACAGGAGTCGGTGCTTGTACTCCCTTGATCAGCAGACAAAAGCAATAGTTGTAATCCAAGATGCTCGACAGCATTGACGACAGCTAGCCAGCCCAGTCCACGAGGCAGGCCCGAGTGGTAATCCTCACGAGGTTAAATCCCAAACGATAGTGGAAATCAACGGTGCTCTTCTCCGGTAGTCACGTCCCAAATCAATATAATCCAACCAGGAATGGTACTGCAATCGCCGGCGCCGATTCTCCTGTGTACATGTCCAACGGTTCTCGCCTAGGACTCCTCGGGTGTGGGCGACGTATTTAGGCCACACAGCCTGGATAAGTGCACTAGCTAAAGACACGACGAACCGATGGGTAATGCTACACACGGAAGAACTGTGGCCGCCCGATATACAATAAATGATCGACTATTGACTTCACATTAGATTAAGTCGAACTCAACGTTACTTCACTAAACTCTGACACTTTAACATTCTATTCGCACGCGGTTCTCAATGCTCTATTTAGACGCAAGGTTGCTCACTTCACTGCACGTTGACTCGTGGTGAAGGTGGGTAAGGTTTAGGTAAGGTACTGCTGTTTACACCTGCGCCGTATTTATACTTAAGTGAATATCTAGTCCCAACCTCAGTCCTTGTCTCGTATTACTACGCTGACTCTGGGCATGTTCTGACATGCCTGCAGTTGTCTTTGAACTTGCCGTTGGGGGCTTGCGCGTTGGCGCCTGGCGGCGCTGTCCAATAGGAGAGCGAATCTTACTCTGGTCTGTACGCAGGTAAAGGGATATTCCGTGTATATAATAAATAATATACAAAGTATATCAAACGATACATATATATATTCAGTTTAATCTGGCCCTTCACAACAGCCGCCTCCTAATTAGTCCGCACCTAATTAGTTAAAACGGAAGACAGATTAATAGTCCAGTCAACTGCTCAATGTCTGTTGTGGGGAGTAGGGCAATCTACAAAGTCAGTGGGTCATGATCGTCATCAAGGGAGTCAGGGAGCCTCTGCAATTCTATCAGCCTCGCCACGGGTCGAGTGTGATGGTGAGGCAGGTCGGCCATCCTGGGTATACTGGGCTGTGCTCGCCACTGGCGACAGTCTGGTCGAGTCCGCTGGAAGCGACGTACTGCTTCTCTTCCGTTCAGTATCCAATAGCGACGTCGGATCTCAGCGAAGACTCTCTCTGCCCCAGCGTGGTGCACATCCTCGTCGTATTTCTTTATGATGAGCTCAGTGACCTTGTGTCGGCTGTTGAGGACTATAGGAAACTTGACGTCATCCGTTAAGTCCGGGGCCCGTCTCAGACGACCACCCACCCTGATGAGGCCATGGGTGTCGCGCTCGGGGGCCAAGTGGAGCAGTCTGCTGTCTGACGGGACTGGCTTTGTTCCCTGCAGGCAGTCTAGCTCGTCGGGGAACGAGTCTCTTTGGGCTCACTGTAGCAGAAGGAGTTCTGCCTCTTCGTAGTTAGCTGCGTTAATGTCGGTAGTGGGGGGAACCTCAGGGTGGTGCCACAGGAATGTCTTTAGCTGCGCACTCTCAAAGGTGAGGCAGTCGTCTATGTTAGGGTCAGTGGGGACTGGGGTGTGCGTCAACCCACAGAACATAGATTTCTTGATCTCTGCCTCCTCTTGACTAGCCTCCCGAGGGGTGGGGGTAGGCCACTCTTCCTCCGGGAGCTTGAGGAACTCAGGACCGTCACTGTAGATATTGTGACGTGTGAGGTCATCTAGGGACATCCCCCGTGTGATGACATCTGCTGGGTTCTGTTTCGTGTCCACGTACCTCCAGCCCGTTGATCCTACTAGGTCTTGGATCTCTGTGATTCTGACTCCCACGAAGACCTTGTATCTACAAGAATCGGACTGGATCCATGTGAGTACGGTCATGGAGTCTGACCACAAGATTGTTCTTTGCACCGGGATGGTGAGTTCACGTTGGATTAACGTGGCGAGTTGCGCGCCTACCAGAGCTGCGCAGAGCTCTAGACGCGGGATCGATTGTTGCTTGCGGGGGGCTATCCTTGAGCGAGCCAGGATGAAGGCTGTGTGTATTTCTCCTCCCTCCTCTCGGGCCCGCAAGTAAGCCACCGAACCGTAGGCCACTTCTGAGGCGTCGCTGAAGACGTGCAGGTCCATCTGGCACGTCTCCAGCCGCACTGTGGGTGGGAAGTAGCTTCGGCGTATGTTCATATTTTGGAGCGAGTTGAGTTCTCTCTCCCACTCTCTCCAGGTGGAAGCGAGGTGGTCGGGTATGGGGTCGTCCCAGCCCTGTTCCTTGTCCCACAGCTCTCGTACAATCATTTTTGCCCGGGTGGTGTAAGGTAGGATACACCCCAGCGGGTCGTATTGCCTTGCGAGTGTTCTGTATACGCTCCGTCTGGTGGTCGGTAGAGGGGTCGACCTTTCCTGCTCCGTGGTCAGGGGTGTGTATTTGTAATGTAGCGAGTCTGTTTTGAAGCGCCAGACTAGGCCTAATGTCATTTCTTGTGCTTCACCTGGGATGGTCGCCATCCAGGTCTCGCTGCTTGCTGCCTTTGTCTCTGGGGAGAGGCTGCGAAGTACTTGAGGGTCACTGCTGGCCCACTGCCGGAGATCAAAGCCGCCTTTGATCAGTGAGGCGCGGAGCTTGAGTAGGAGGGCTTCGGCTTCTTCTGGGGTCGAGACGCTTTGCAGACAGTTGTCCACGTAGAAACTCCTCTCTACACTTTGTCTGACTTCCTCGTCAGCTTCAGGGTCTTCTGTCACATGTTTTTGCAGTGCGAACGTAGCACAGCATGGGCTGCATGTGGTTCCGAAGGGGAGGACCTCCCATTGGTAGATGGATGGTTGCTCATCTTTAATCCTCTCTCTCCATAGGAACCGCAGCAAGGGCTTGTCCTCCTCCACTAGTCGCACCTGCAGGAACATCCCTTTGATGTCACCGCTGATGGCCACCTTGTCTTGGCGGAAACGTAGTAGTACGCCGAGGAGAGAGGGGCCGAGTGTTGGGCCGGGCAAGAGTTCTTTATTCAGATTCTGTAGTCCGATCTGGTAGCTGCAGTTGAATACAATGCGATCCTTGCCGTTGTGGTGGACCTTGTGGTGGGGCACGTACCATGATTCGATCGTCTGGTCGGCCTCTTGAATGTCAATTTTCTTTATGTGTCCCGCTGTGATCAGCTTGTCGATCTCAGCGCGGTACACAGTGGCTTGAGTGGGGTCTTTGGCTAGACGCCGCTCGGTGTTCAGTAGATATCGCTCTGTCGCTTCTTTTGAGGCGTGGAGGGTGGGCATACCCTCTCGCCTCAAGAGTGGAGTTGCGTATCTCATCACTCCATTGACCTCGACTCTCTTTGTCCTCTGCTCGAGGAGGGTTATGGCATAAGTGTCTTCCTTTGAGCGAACGAGTTTCTTTTCATTCTTAAAGGGCATCGCGTCTAATGTCCATAGCCTCTCGACGTGCTGTAAGAGGGTGGTGTCTTCTTCGTTTATCCTTGAGTGGAGGCAGCGAGTGGCTGTCGGTCGGTTGGAAGACCCGGAGAGGGGGCCTTGTAGTGTCCAACCCAGGCGGGTCTCGACCGCTGCTGGACAGCCTCTGGGCCCGATATGGACCCGGTCCGTTGGGACGATGAGGTGTGCGTGGTCGGATCCTATGAGCAGGGTCGGGGTGGCGTCGTCGATGAGCGGTATAGGTAGTTGACGTAGGTGCACGTATTTTTCCATCAGCTTTGGGATGGGGTAGGTGTACTGTGACAGGCCTATGTCGTGGCTGGTGAAGGCGTTAATAATGCTATACTGCTTCTCGGGCTGCCCGACCGCTGCTATCGTGAAGGAGACATTTTCACCCTTTATGGTCTTCAGGTCTCTTCTAATGGTACGGATTGTCATTGTTTCTTCGCTCCCCCGCAGACCCAGCCGGGCTGCGGCGGATGCGAGGAGAGTCTTTTTTTTTTTTTTTTTTTTTTTTTTTTTTTTCCCTCCATTTTCCTCCGATTTTCTCCCATCCCAATGTTAGTCGTATGCCAATTCCCAGTCCCTTCCTGGTCGCTGCGCACTTACCCCCCACAGTCAGATCATCTGGGAGAGTGGAGGCTACCACGTGCTTCCTCCGACACACGTCCAGCCAATCACCGCTTCTTTTCACCTGGCAGCGCGGATTCTCATTGAGAGGGCGTAGCGTGTGGGAGGACCACACTATCCCCCTCACGTCCAATCCGCGCTTAGCAGGCGCCCCGACCGAACTGTAGGAGTCGCTGTTTACAACGACCCGGACCCACCCCGCCAGCTTCTCCCACCCTCTGATACAGCCAATTGTATCAGTGCAGACGGCCAGCCAAGCTGGTGACAACCCCGGAGCTGTGAGCTGGATTCGAACAGGCAAATCCAGCTCAGCTCCGGGGCTGGTGACGAACGCAATCTCCGCTCGGCCACCTAACCGCCGAGGAGAGTCTTTTCTGACCCATCGTCTAGGACGGCGTAAGTGTCCATGACCTTGTCCTCGTAGCTTAATATCACTCGGACCACCTTCAAGAGCACTCAGGAGCTCCCGCTCTTCGCAGGGTCTATGTACATGACGTTCACTCTCGAGCTGCTTGGGGGTACGGGTTTCTTCTTGTTGCTGTCGTGTAGGACCTCCAAGTGGGCGCCGTCGCACTTGCTGCATTTCTTCTTTAAACGGCACTCAGCTGCCATATGGCTGCGCGCGCAGCGGAAGCAGCGGCGGTTGGCTTTGATCCACTGACTCACCTCATCAGCGGTCAGCTTCTTGAAAGTGTCACATTGAGACAGCCAATGTTCCTTTTCACAGTACTGGCATACAATCTTCCACTTCCCCTTGGTCGGGGGGGTGCTGTGGTTCTTGTGCTGCGGCACTGACTCGGCCTGGTGCATAACGGTCACTGACCGGCGGTTATCGTTGGACCTCCGAGGTCCATCTCTTGGGCTAGATCCACTCCACACGAATGTGTCCAGTCGTAGGCTGCTAACTTCCCTTGCGAGGAAAGCGGCCAGGTCTAGGAGGGATGGCTCGGGGCCGTCGGGATCACGGTGGTCTCTCTGCCGCCGAAAACGCTCTTGGCGGGCTGGAGGGAGCTTCTCCAGTATTCGCTCCACATTAGAATTTGCATACAGTTCATATATCCCCTTCTCCTTTTGGGACCCCAGCATCCCTACTAGGGATTGTACCTTGATAGAGAGGTCATCCAGTGCTCTATTGTCTTTGGCTGGGGGGAGGCGGTCGATATCCCGTATTTCTTGGATCACATAATCCCATATGCGTCCATAACGCTGGTCGAGGGCCACTAGAGCCGCGGAGTATGGGGTGCTTGAGTTGGAATATGCCAGCGCTATGTTATGCGCTCTGGGCACCTTGAGATGCTTGAGGAGGATGGCATATTTGTACGACTCGTCGGGGACGTCGGACATCATAGTCTCCAAACACATGCGTAATTCCGTGTACTGTGCTCTGTCCTCGCGCGTAAAGTCTGGGAACGTCGGTGTGCCAAGGTACGATGCCATGGATGGCTGGCACATTGGTGAGCGTAGGGGAAGAGGCCTCCTGGGCGAGTCTCCCCGTACGTGTGGTCGTGGGTTAGTACTTGGTGGGTACCAGAGGCCGGGTCCCCAGGTGCTGTATCTCGGTGCTGACTGTACGTCAAACTCACCCGTGAGTTGGGTCGGGGGTTTGTAGTGCAGTGACTCGGGGCTGAAGTCGGGGCTGTACTGGGCCTCCTGGTCCAGAGTACGTTGCTGCTGGTGGGCTTGACATTCCTCCTCTTCCTCTTCCTCTTCTAGGTCCTGGAGTCTTCTAGTCAGTCTCTCTGCGACGTAGGCCGGTTCTTCCCGGTGGCTGGGTCTCGTATGGACCGGTCGGGGAGGGGGGTCGGAGACGTAGACAGGTTCCTCCTGTTGGCCGGGTCCCGGGTCGCTTTGTCGGGTAGGGGAAGGTGCCCTAGACCCTTGTCGTGATGATCTCCGGGAGCTCCGTGCGGAGAGAGGGGGTGTCGCCCTGGCAATCAATTGTTCTATCATCTGCGCCTGCAGCCGGTCACGCTCTGCTTCGCGCTGGGCATTGGCGGCGTCGCGCTGTGCATTGGCGCGGTCTCGTTCGATGTTCTCTTCCGTCTGAAGGCGCCTCTCCTCCAGTCTTATGCGGTCGTCCTCACTCCTTTGCTGCGCCTGGAAGCGCTCTCGTTCAGTTGCAGAGTGTTCGCGCTCACTAAGGGCTTGCGCTTGGAGTTGCGCGTGAAGACGCTCTCGTTCCGCTGCAGAGTGTTCGCGCTCGCTTAATTGTTGCGCCTGGAGGCGCTCTCGTTCCGCTGCAGAGTGTTCGCGCTCGCTTGCTTGTTGCGCCTGGAGGCGCTCTCGTTGTTCGCGCTCGCTCATCTGTTGAGCCTGGAGGCGCTCTCGTTCCATGGCAGAGTGTTCGCGCTCACTTAATTGTTGCGCCCGGAGGCGCTCTCGTTCCACGGCAGAGTGTTCGCGCTCACTCAGGGCTTGCGCTTGGAGTTGCGCGTGGAGGCGCTCTCTTTCCGTGGCGGAGTGTTCGCGCTCACTAAGCGTCTTTGCTTGAAGCCGGTCGCGTTCGGTGGAGGCTGTCAGTGTGGCGATCAAGGCTTGCGCCAGTATCTGGTCCGCCTCGCTGGGGGATGACACTGACGGAGGTGATCGGGTGCTGACAGGGCTTGTTGGAGATCTGTTCTCCTGGCGCGCTCCGAGGTCTATCTCCTGGGCACGGTTCTCTTCTATTGGTGGTGTGTCGGGCTCTATCCCTGGAGCGCTTTCTTTATCCTGGAGCGCTCCGGGGTCTATCCCGGTGACGCTGTCTGGAGGTATAGTCATGTCATGTCCCACCTGGTCCCCCCCGTGAGCTGAGTCAGTTTCGTTTGAACCCACTGGGGTCTCTACTGGCAGGGTCGCCAAGTCGATAGGATTGGACATGCTTTGACTATCCGCTTTCTCCGTATTTAACGTCTGTTTAGATAAGCTAGGGGGTAGAACGAAAGCGAATTCCTCCAGATATGGAGGTGGCTGACGTTTGCGCTGCGGGCGTTCTAGCTTGGGAGAGCCGCTTGGGGAGTGTTCACCGCTGGCCATGGTTAATATTAATATTATATTAAATATTACACTGATACCCTCCGGCTCGAAGGACCAATTGTAACTGAGGGGCTACAAACCCTGACTGTATTAAAGATTGTGATAGATTAAACCACTGCTAGTTATGTACTTTAATTACTGGCCAAACAGTACATCAAATATAGATGGTGAACACCCACAAGAACACGGCATTGACACAGAAATACTATTGGAGGGTAATTTATTATTATTAGGCAACGTTAGGTTACAGAATGAGAATTAGGGTCGCGCTTGTATGGCGAAGAATATACGTAAAGTCAGTCAAGAGCATAAGTCACTAAGAATAGCAGGAGTCCTACGATGGGTCTAAGCTGACGCCACCTGTTGTATAGTAGCAATTATATAGGGCAACTCCGGTACCAACTGGAGACAATGGGTTCCCTCCGGGGTGTAAGGCCTGGAGGGTAGAGGAATGTTCGGGTACTCCGTCTGAGTCAACGGGGAATAAAGAGACTCCAGGTACAGGAGTCGGTGCTTGTACTCCCTTGATCAGCAGACAAAAGCAATAGTTGTAATCCAAGATGCTCGACAGCATTGACGACAGCTAGCCAGCCCAGTCCACGAGGCAGGCCCGAGTGGTAATCCTCACGAGGTTAAATCCCAAACGATAGTGGAAATCAACGGTGCTCTTCTCCGGTAGTCACGTCCCAAATCAATATAATCCAACCAGGAATGGTTCTGCAATCGCCGGCGCCGATTCTCCTGTGTACATGTCCAACGGTTCTCGCCTAGGACTCCTCGGGTGTGGGCGACGTATTTAGGCCACACAGCCTGGATAAGTGCACTAGCTAAAGACACGACGAACCGATGGGTAATGCTACACACGGAAGAACTGTGGCCGCCCGATATACAATAAATGATCGACTATTGACTTCACATTAGATTAAGTCGAACTCAACGTTACTTCACTAAACTCTGACACTTTAACATTCTATTCGCACGCGGTTCTCAATGCTCTATTTAGACGCAAGGTTGCTCACTTCACTGCACGTTGACTCGTGGTGAAGGTGGGTAAGGTTTAGGTAAGGTACTGCTGTTTACACCTGCGCCGTATTTATACTTAAGTGAATATCTAGTCCCAACCTCAGTCCTTGTCTCGTATTACTATGCTGACTCTGGGCATGTTCTGACATGCCTGCAGTTGTCTTTGAACTTGCCGTTGGGGGCTTGCGCGTTGGCGCCTGGGGGCGCTGTCCAATAGGAGAGCGAATCTTACTCTGGTCTGTACGCAGGTAAAGGGATATTCCGTGTATATATATAAATAATATACAAAGTATATCAAACAATACATATATATATTCAGTTTAATCTGGCCCTTCACAACACTTCCTATGTTTCCTAACACCTTTCCTATGCTTCTTAACATCCTTCTTATGCTCCCTAACATCCATCCTATGCTTCCTTACCGTTTAATGCTAGCATGCTAATAATAATAACTATGGAGAGCGGTCAGTGTGTTTTTCTGTGTGTTAAGTTTGTCAGTGTTAGCATGCTAATACAAATTTTGGAAGGGACTAACCAACAGACAGACAGACAATCAGACAGACTGACTTATAAGCTCCCTTGTATAACAGTCTGAAGACAGCTGTGCAATAAGACTAACACAGAGTCTCCTCCCCCTGGTTGGAGCCAAACTCACACAGACTGTGACGCAGATCTCAGCCACCAGACCCCTAAATCAGCACTCTGTTATTCTCATACCGTACAGTGTGTGTGTGTGTGTGTGTGTGTGTGTGTGTGTGTGTGTGTGTGTGTGTGTGTGTGTGTGTGTGTGTGTGTGTGTGTGTGTGTGTGTGTGTGTGTGTGTGTGTGTGTGTGTGTGTGTGTGTGTGTGTGTGTGTGTGTGTGTGTGTGTGTGGATGAGAGACTCTTTCTATATATGTATATGTCCATCTCTGTTTATGCCCTAGTTTGTGTCTAGAAGTCTGTATGTTTATAAGTACAGTATGTGCAGCCTATACCACTTGTGTTTGAATGCCTGTGTGTGTGTGTGTGTGTGTGTGTGTGTGTGTGTGTGTGTGTGTGTGTGTGTGTGTGTGTGTGTGTGTGTGTGTGTGTGTGTGTGTGTGTGTGTGTGTGTGTGTGTGTGTGTGTGTGTGTGTGTGTGTGTTGTCAAGGACAAAGCCCTGATGTCTCCAAGCTGCAGTATTTGGAGCTCAGAGGTGATAGCTATGATCACAGGTCTCCCAACCGAAGCCTAGATAATAATAACAATAATAATAATAATAATAATAATAATAATAATAATAATAATAATAATAATAATAATAATAATAATAATAATAATAATAATAATAATAATAATAATAATAATAATAATGAGGACAAATGTGAACCATACGTCAACTTACTTCTCTCTCTCTTTTAATCTCCTCTCTTATTCACCATCACTTATTTTCTGAGAGAGTGAGAAAGTCTACGTGGATAGTACCACCCCCTTAGTCTCGCTCTAGTCCTGCTATCCCATTCTAAATTCAGATGGTGATCCACCACAACACAGCCCAGCAGGATGTGGGGAAAATATGGAATCTTTCAAGTCAATAGTCAACATTCAATAGGCTACTGTTGAATCCACATGTCCTACTTTTGTGTGGCTGTTTTTC
This sequence comes from Notolepis coatsorum, assembly GCF_963971535.1. NCBI lineage: Eukaryota > Metazoa > Chordata > Actinopteri > Aulopiformes > Paralepididae > Notolepis > Notolepis coatsorum. The sequence goes on along the minus strand of NC_140178.1, from coordinate 77,289,467 downwards.
CATCTACATCATTTCATGGAGCTGTAATTAACACAACACAAGGATTCAAAATGTCCCCGATGACATCACTGGTGACCATGTTCAAACTAATTTACTCTCAATAACTGTCAAAATAAATAAATGTGTGCAAAACAGTTTTAGGGTTTTTGTATGTGTGTGAGATTATGTGCATTATGAGGAATAGTTTTTTTTAAGTACTGTTAACTACTGTTACAAGTGCTGAAGCATCGGGCAGGACATGCATTACCTGAAGATGTGCTTTGGAATAAATGTTTATATATTTTTTAACTAATTTAGAAATCTGACAATCTTTGTCAAATATTTTATATATTTGTAGCTGTAAAATATGTCACATCAGCTGCCTCACAACTGTGAGTGAGAAAGAACATTATTCTGGGTGACTTTTGAACTGGCCAGGTTGACACACAAGAACTAATAACTGCCAATTTTACATAGAAAAGAAGCTTCGGAAATACATCACAGTAGCCCAAAAAACAAAAAAGGTAACCCTACATCCTGTCAAAGTCTCCATTAAAATTCCAGTCTGGCAAGAACTTGCTGTCCTTGAATAATATCACATCTAGATCCCTCTCCATCAGGTGTCCATTTAGCTGTCAAAAACTGTTTCCAACCCCTAGCGAGAAACGTTTCAACTCAAGGTAACAAAAGGAAGTCTTTCATCGGGGGCTAGTTGTTTTTAGCCATAGCATGATAACTCTGGGGTCCTTGCTGGGTTTGGCGGCAGTGTGGGTTTCACTGCACGTGTCTGACAGGGGGAATAACAGCTAGAGGTGGCTAGAAGCTAACAAAGACCCACTGTGTTCTCTCTAATGCATACTGACCTCTGAGCAAGCCCTATGGTAGCTAACAGCACTAATACTATTAGCAGGGAACCAGTCGCTAGCAGGGAACCAGTCGCTAGCAGCCTGATAGCGATGATGAAGATAAAGACAGCTGGGTGGGCCATCATCAGCTCCTGTCAGGGGACACTTCCTCTCGCTAACAGATGACTTGTGTCAATGAGGCTACTGTGTAGAATGTCACAAGATGGAACTTTAGTGAAGATTTGGAGCAGTTTCATCAGTCTATCTAAAATTAGACCCACAACTTGATGATTATTATCACAATGACACCCAAAGACTCAACAAGATCTATGTCTCCCAAAACCCCTTAACAATCTATCACTACTGCTGTCGCTTGTAGTTGTATGTTCTAAGAATAACATCTCAACAGCATGGTCTGGAAGCATGTTTTTTAAGTTATGGAGCGCTAACCAATCCAAGGGGGTTCCGTAAAGAAATTATAAATACAAAGCCACAGCTAAGTGGCAGTTGGCTTAATGAGGGTTGTGTGTGAAAGGCTCACATTCTTACCATGACGTTGCACTACTGTCGCTAAAGTTCTTTCCAATAAAACGAGGTTTGTCCACTAATGTAGCAATCATTGTCAAAATGGCTGTTTTGACGTTTGAAGATCTCTCTGGAAATAAAAAAGTAGCAGTAGCATACCAGCACAACAAACATTCGGCAACATCAGGGTAACACACTCTGTGTTGTGTTTCGGTCACCGTTGTGGAGATTCCTTGCACTGCATAATAACACAGAGGGACCCTCAGCCTAATGTCAAACAAACAGCCATAAAACATTGAATGTCTACAGTGTCTACACCAAACGGGTAACCCTTTCACTGCGACAATACACAGAAGGTTAACCCTTTCACTGCCACACGACAGCCGGTTAACCCTTTCACTGCCACACTACAGAAGGTTAACCCTTTACTATCACACTACCGACGGTAACCGTCGGTAGTGTGATAGTAAAGGTAGTGTGATAGTAAAGGGTTAACCTTCTGTAGTGTGGCAGTGAAAGGGTTAACTGTCATGGTTAGGGGTGTAAGTAGGGCTGCCCATGACTGTCCACTTCATACTCAGAGGACTGTGTTGACCAATCGACAAATTTATTTCATAAGCACATCGTCATAATTGCCTTTCCCACATGCAATCATGCATTGACTAAGGTCGCTTTCACATATAGTTTTGGTGGACTCGGTGCGGTTCTGGTGGTGAAGTTGCAACATTGTTGCATTCTTCATTTGGTTCGCCTGCGTTCACATAGCATTTTGTCAGGCGCACCGAACTTTCTGAACAATGTCACGCGGTCGAAAAGGGCGCTCGTCTATTGGACACAATGGAGAGTGAAGATCCCTCCCCCTTCAGGAAGTGAGATCCGCGAAAACACAACAGCGGCAAGGTAGAAACAAACATGGATGAACAACAAATGTGTGCCGTCGTGGGATTTCTGCTCTTGCTTTGGTTTTTCCAGCAACTACAAATTTTTCAAGAAGGCGCACAATATGAGCAGCAGACGAGACAACGAGGCAGAGACCATTTCATTCTTCAAATGAGAAGAGTGAGACAATGCCGAAGGAGAAGGCGAGCCCTGGTGATAAGAGACTACGACGTGTTGGCTTTGTTATTACACAGACGACGAACGAGGTAACGTAACGTTTACTCCAGGGACAACGATGGAAATAATGAATGAATGAATGAAAGAACTTTATTTAACAGATTGCAGAATGGGCACAATACAGTACAGCTCAATACACAAGTTCGGTGGGGGTTGGAGGAACTTTACTGTACATTGGAGGGGGCCAGTTTCGAATTGCCTTTAATGTCCTGTTTTTTTTTAACCTAATGGAGGCCTTGCACGGAATGTTTGTGTCATTATATTTTCAGTATGGCTGCCTGTAACCATTGATGACCACTTTCAAAAGAAATGACTAATTTCTGTGCAGTGAGTGATAGAGTAGTCTAGGTAAAACACTAGAAAAGCATGACATTACAATTATACTGTGACTTGTTTACAAGATCCAGTAATAAGACACAAAATTATTATTATTTTGTTGATATATTTGTCATATATCATTTGTCATATAGCAACTATTATGAATTGAAAATGGGGGGACCCTGATGTAAACAAGACGAAAAGTCTTTCTCTGGTCTGCATCCCCTTAACAATTGTGTGTATTGAGCTGTAACAGTCATGCTGGAAGAAAGAGAACTACACAAACATTCAGTGCAATTTAGAAATATAGAGTATATAATATATGTTTAATTAAAATATGTCCACTATAAACACATTACACATTGAATAATCAATTAATAAACAAACAGTTCAATGATACTATGTACTTTATCTTTACAGGAGCATGTGGACCATTCCACGTCCCTGTAGTTGGTGGCAACATGTGAGTGACAACTGGAGCAACAGAGACTGGCAACTCAACTTCAGAATGAAAAGAGTGTCCTTCCTGCACCTGTGTGACATCCTGCGACCCAGTTTGACACGCCAGAATACCAGCTACCGACGCCCTGTCCCTGTTGAGCTACGGGTGGCAATATGTCTGTGGCGGTTGGCAACCAATCTGGAGTATAGATCCATCTCTGACCTGTTTGGTGTTGGCATGTCCACTGCCTGTCTCATTACCCAAGAGGTTGTGACAGCCATAAACCAAGTAATGCGACGGCAATACATCAAGACCCCATCTGATGCGGAGCTAAGGGTGATTGTCCAGGGCTACAGACATAAATGGGGGTTCCCCCAGGTTGCAGGGGCAATAGACGGGTCCCACATTGGCATCCTGGCACCAGCTGATGACCCTGCAGATTACTACAACAGGAAAGGTTTCTACTCGGTCCTGCTGCAAGGTGTAGTGGACCACAAATTGAAATTCTGGGACATCAATGTTGGCTGGCCAGGTAAAGTCCATGATGCCAGAGTTTTGGCCAACTCCTTGCTATATCATCGAGGCCAGAATGGCACATTGTTTCAGGGCTGGACTGAGCGATTTGAAGGTGTGGATGTGCCCCTGGTCATTCTCGGTGATGCCGCATACCCACTTCTGCCTTGGCTGCTGAAGCCATTTCAAGAGAGCAGAGGTGTAACACCAGCTGAAACTCAGTTCAACTATCGACTCAGTCAGGCACGAATGACTGTTGAGAGGGCATTCGGACGTCTAAAGGGTAGATGGAGATGTCTCCTCAAAAGATGTGATGCACACATTTCCCTGGTCAGCCACATCATCACAGCATGTTGTGTTCTACACAACTTTTGTGAAATTCACAATGAAGAATGGGTAGACGAAGATCCTGTAGATTATGGACAGGCTGGCGAGCCAGAGAACCCCTATCAGGCCAACCATGCTCGCCACATCAGAGATGCACTGTGTGCCCATTTCGCACAATGAGTAGCATTTGTTCTTGTTGTTGCAAAATATTAAGTATATTCACAGAGGCTTTGACTCTTAAATCCCGTTAATACCGTCGCTCGTCTGCAAGCTGCAGCCGTCGCCGCTCCGCGTCACAGCTGTCATAAGAAGAAGACATGTACATTATATTATTATTATATTATTACGTAGTACTTACCCTAAGTTCATCCCATTTCTGCATTGTACTGTATATTGTATTGTAACTCGGTTACTATTTTTTTTCAGTATTGTATATTGTATATGTATATTGAACACTTTTGTTTACACTTGTTTTACATACTTTTGACTTTCTATTTTATATACTTATCTATTTTTATCTAGCACACTCTCAGGAACATAACGGAAAAAAGCATTTCATATAAAATTATTCTGTATTAAAGAAAATGTTTATTTGCTATTGATAGAGCTCTCATTCTCTCCAGTACATGTTAATAGGTAGGAGAGGTCAACCCTCTCACGTCAAGAAGTCATATCAATAGTCTCTGTTTAAAGGTGCTATAGATACAAATCTTTATCTAGACTAATCATTAAAAAAACTATAATAATAATAACAGATCCACAGAGCTTTTAGAAAGGTGTGGAAAAGTATTGCCCCCCCCCCCCCCCATACCATACTGTCAGTTGAACTGATGGAAACTGAAGCCATTCATTCTCATGTATGTTCTGCTATTTACACTGTTGTGGGTTGTTTTGGTACCACTTCCGGTTTTTCTGTTTGATATCTCAATGTTTTGTAATAAAAAAATTTATTCTGATTGGACAAGAGAGAACAATTATTTGCATCTTTATTGTAACAAATGTATGAACAGTCAGCAATAGATGTCAAATGATTACAGTAATAAGAAAAAACTGTTGTAAATGCTGGTATCGAGAAACTAATTGTAATTAGTAAAAAATACATTTGCTGTAGGTTTGTATTTGAGAAGAAAATAAAACACTTCACCCGAGGTAGTGTATATGTGTGCTATTACCTATTCAGTAAAAAATGTAAACATAGTGCAAAATTATATATAAAAAAATATATATAATGTATGAGGTCTGTAAACAGTTTTTAAGGTCTGTAAAGTCTGTAAAGTTGTGTTAAGAGGTAGCTTAACAGGTACGTTTTGTACACTTCACTATAGGTAGTGTGTACATGTGTGCAATTAACCCGAGGTAGTGTACTGTATATGTGTGCAATTACCTATTCAGTAAAAAACAGTGCAAAATAATATATAAAAAAATATATATACTGTAAGGTCTGTAAACAGTTTTACAGAAGAGGTAGCTTAACAGGTAAGTTTTGTACACTTCACTATAGGTAGTGTGTACATGTGTGCAATTACAATTACTGTACCTAATCTAATTCGTTTATTTCATGGAGGACCGAAGAAGTTGTGCGTTGCGGAGCCATGGGTGCTGGTGGGTTGTGGGGGTAGTTGATGGGTGCTTGTGGGTTGTGGAGGGGAGCCATGGGTGCCTGTGGGTTGTGGGGGGGGGGGGGGGGGCATGGGTGCCTGTGGGTTGTGGGGGGGAGCCATGGGTGCCTGTGGGTTGTGGGGGGGAGCCATGGGTGCCTGTGGGTTGTGGGGGTCAGACATGGGCCAGGCACGTGGGGGCATCATTTGAGCTGTGGGCATCCACTGTGGTGCCGGCGGGGTCTGTGATTGAGGCAATATAGCTCTTGCAAAAGTCCCCATCATCTGCAGGAAGAGTTGGCTGGTGGCCTGCTGCTGCTCCTGCATGGCCCTAAAACGGCGCTCTTCTGCTTCTTGCTGCATCCTCATGAAATTATCAAATGAAGCACTCTCCTGGTCCTGACGCTTTTGGTCAGCCTCATCCATCTTCCTCCTCTGTTGCATGAAGGCTTCCAAAGTGTCAGTGCCACTACCACCAGCCCCACTGCCACCAGCCTTGGCCTTCCTCTTCCTGCATTGGGCACCAGGAATAGCCCACCGCGGGGCACTCTTTCTATTGGCATCATGCCTGCTCGTGCTGGGTGTGCTGCTGGCTGTGCTGCTGGCTGTGCTGTCGTCATCATCTTCGGTAAACTCCACTGAGCTTTGATCCCCTGTTAATAAAATAAATTACAGTGTGTTTAATTTTTAATTAATGTGAATAACAATTTAACCAAGAATGGTTTAGAACATGTCATAGGCCTGGCATATAATTTATAAATTCATATCCTTACATACTGTCAAAGGCTAGATCATCTAAAGTGTTTGAAGCTTTGGCGTGTGTGTGTGTGTGTGTGTGTGTGTGTGTGTGTGTGTGTGTGTGTGTGTGTGTGTGTGTGTGTGTGTGTGTGTGTGTGTGTGTGTGTGTGTGTGTGTGTGTGTGTGTGTGTGGGTGTGTGTGTGTGTGTGTGTGTGTGTGTGTGTGTGTGTGTGTGTGTGTGTGTGTGTGTGTGACTGCGAGCCCACTGGACTAGAAGTTTGCCTGGGTTATTGTTTCCATTAGGTGCAGGGCTAAAGAGCTCTGGTGTGAAGTGAAGAGAGAAACCCTGTACTAGACACACAGAAATACAGATCACAAAAAAAAACTCTTACCACTTCTGTCTAACTCCAGATCAGCGGAATTTTCAGTCGGTGCTGGTGATGATGCCGTCTGGGTCTCATCTTCGAAAGACTCAACTATATGTTGCGGGCTGGATGTTGGTCTTGTGCCGAGTATAGCGTCCAGGTCATCGTACCAAGGGAACTTGTCCTTCTCGTCCCCCGAACTCCCACTTTTTCGCAGCAAGTCACGGACTTTAATATATTGCTGGCGCAGTTTTTTTATTTTGACGTGGCACTGATCCATTGTTCTGGTAAACCCCATTACCGCCATCCTCTCTGTAAACATCTTGTACACCTCGTTGTTTTTGTGGGTGCCCACAAGCAGTTGTTTTATTTGGTCTTCTGACCATATGCTGATGAGGGCTTTCACCTCTACCATTCGCCCAAGTCTGTCCACGAGACATGTTTATAAAATTAACAGTACTTACTTGGGTTTAAACAGTTTAATATAGGTCGCTTTCACACAGGGGCTGTAAGCTTGTTCTGCAGTGAAATGCGCGCGCTGCGGTGTTTGTCTTCCTTCTTCTACCCAAGATGCATAGTTTATCATGTGACTTTCCTACGTTTGGTCCGTGTTTGGTCCGATGAAGCGAACCGAGACCTACGTTTTCAGGCAGACCAGAGTTTGCGTGTTTGGTCCGCGGACCGAGTTCGACGCGCATTCACACAAACCCGAAAAACCGGACTATCGAATTCTGGTCCGATAGTCCGGACCAAACAGCCCCTGTGTGAAAGCGACCTAACAACGTCTTGGTCGACTGAGACCAAACCGACCAATTAATAGACTAATTGATTAAGAGGGGGCAGCCTTATAGGTGAAAAGATCCAATCCAATTGTGATTCGATTTCAATTTTTAAATCCACGGTTTCATTTTGATTCGTTTCAGTTTGATACTTCATATTCATGTAGATGTCGTTTTTCTTTACACCCCTTCCCACGACATGGCCTCGTCTAAGAAACCAATCAAGGTGTCAGAGAGCCCTCCGGGCCGAGCCTCGTTGGGCCTGTAAAGAGAGTCTGTGTTCACATCCTCTTCTTCTCTGTCTGCCGTCGCATTTTCACCCACCACAGAAATCTACTTCTTCTGTGGAATTTCCTCTCACTGCCCCAAGCAAACGCCCTCCAAAAGCAGCTGAGAGCGCAGGGAGAGTGGGGACAGAGAGAGTTAGTAGTAGAAAGAGATTCTCAGTCTGTCCAGGGCCAACACTCAAAAATAGGCACGACTAGTAGTCGAACCTCTGCATCGAGGGGCCCAGAATGCAGTTAGCTTCTTGTGTGTTTACGTTGCCTACAGTTAGCTTCTTGTGTGTTTACGTTGCCTACAGTTAGCTTCTTGTGTGTTTACGTTGCCTACAGTTAGCTTCTTGTGTGTTTATGTTGCCTACAGTTAGCTTCTTGTGTGTTTGTTTACGTTGCCTACAGTTAGCTTCTGTGTGTTTGTTTACGTTGCCTACAGTTAGCTTCTTGTGTGTTTACGTTGCCTACAGTTAGCTTCTTGTGTGTTTGTTTACGTTGCCTACAGTTAGCTTCTTGTGTGTTTACGTTGCCTACAGTTAGCTTCTTGTGTGTTTACATTGCCTACAGTTAGCTTCTTGTGTGTTTAAGTTGCCTACAGTTAGCTTCTTGTGTGTTTGTTTACATTGCCTACAGTTAGCTTCTTGTGTGTTTACGTTGCCTACAGTTAGCTTCTTGTGTGTTTACGTTGCCTACAGTTAGCTTCTTGTTTGTTTACGTTGCCTACAGTTAGCTTCTTGTGTGTGTGTTTACGTTGCCTACAGTTAGCTTCTTGTGTGTTTGTTTACGTTGCCTACAGTTAGCTTCTTGTGTGTTTACGTTGCCTACAGTTAGCTTCTTGTGTGTTTACGTTGCCTACAGTTAGCTTCTTGTGTGTTTGTTTACGTTGCCTACAGTGACTCTGTAATATCGTTTTTCATTTGAGGTGTTTCCCAGAGGCTTATAGCTCGAAACCCTCAAAGAAAAACACAAGAGCCCCTTTACAAGAGAACACTAACCTCTATGGAGGCAGGCGCTGTGAAAGATGATGCCCTGTTCGTATGTAGCGCATGCTGCCTGAGTCATGTGGCTCTGAGCGGAAAAGCCCCAGTGGCCAGTCAACCCAGGGCTGTGTGGCGGTTAGTCAGCGAGAGGTCATGCTTGAGGTCATCAGCCTCCTGGGCGAGAAAGCTCTGTTGCTCTCTCTCTCCTCTCTCCTCTCTCCCACTCCCGTTTTCTATGTATCTCAAACTTAAATAACTTTTATTGGCACGACAGGGAAAGAAACCTACCGTATGTTGCCAAAGTAGTACAGTACCCTCACTTCTTCACTTGTGAAAATATTATAATCTCTCTCTCTCTCTCTCTCTCTCTCTCTCTCTCTCTCTCTCTCTCTCTCTCTCTCTCTCTCTCTCTCTCTCTCTCTTTCTCTCTCTCTCTCTCTCTCTCTCTCTCTCTCTCTCTCTCTCTCTCTCTCTCTCTCTCTCACACACATACAGCTCACAGCTTCTCACATGCATCATCAGATAAGAGCAATGACAGACGCACACTTGTTGAGCGCAGACAGTGACACACACACACTCGGTGTTCGACAATGGTGACGTGGAGACGCACACACAGATACTGCTGCGAGCGTGAATACCCCCTACCCCTCCCCTCCCACGCGACAGCCCCTGAGCATTGTCAGTGCCATACTCTGCCCATTGAGCCACACGGGGCCATACATCATAGTGAGTGGCGACACAAAGACCTTACCACAGGGGCAGCCCGCACCAGTGACAATCACAACAGTAGCCTATTTAACACACAGGGGTGAGAGAGCACGGAAAGACATGACGCACCATTCTTCATCCCTGAGCTCCATCTGCTTTTTTTTACGCTTTGTTCATCAGACCTGTCATTCATTCTTAGCTCAGCAGAACTGTCATTCATTCTTAGTTGACGGGCGGGGTTTACCACATCAGAACAGTTCCGATAGTGTCAGGTATAGTTCTTGATGACAGGGAAGCATGGCGAATTGCCTTTCCAGTAGTCTAGACCATGGATTCCTTAATCCTTAATCTTTCAGCCTGAAATCCACATTCAGTGATTTAGTTGGAGATGCAGGCCCATTAGACCCTACTTCATTGTCATCTTGTCCTTGTGGTACAAAATACCACCAGAAACTGTCCCTTTTAAAGAAAGGCCTGTCTAGATGTTCTCCCATGCGGAGAGAGAGAGAGAGAGAGAGAGAGAGAGAGAGAGAGAGAGAGAGAGAGAGAGAGAGAGAGAGAGAGAGAGAAAAGGGTGTGTGGAAGAGGGAGAGAGAAATACAAACAGAAAGAG
>NC_140178.1:77257440-77274940 GCF_963971535.1 Notolepis coatsorum | reverse complement strand
ACACAATCACAAACACACACACACAGCTTCCTGCCTTCTGCAAGACACATGTCAGACATTCCTCCGCTCCCTGACACACACACACACACACACACACACACACACACACACACACACACACACACACACACACACACACACACACACACACACACACACACACACACACACACACACAATCCGAGGAACACACACACATATAGTACACATATAGGAACACATGACATACACATACAGTAGCAAACATACATATATAGGACATACATACGTACGCACACACACATAGTACACATATAGGAACACATGACATACAAATACATATATAGGACATACATACGTACACACACACTTACAGACACACATTGCACAGAACACATGCACAAGCGTGCTTTCTCTCTCTCTCCTTCTCCCTCTCCAGACACACACACACACACAGACATACACACTTCTTTTAACCATATGTTTTCAGGCCCCAGCATGCCCGGCCCAGCCTAATCCAATCTGCTATAACAACTGTCACACTGGGCGAGCAGGCAGGCTGTGTGGATCGGATCTCTCCATTCATGCCACTCTGCCAGCAGTACAAACAGACATGTCATCGGCAAGATGCTGTGAGAAAATACTTGCGGTTGGCTGACAGTAAGAGGGTTCTAAATGTCGTCCTGTCCTGGACCCCAAAATAGATAGACAATATAGTATAACAGTGGGGAGAGTAATAGTTCAGTTCAGACTTTATTGTCCCTCAAGGGGAAATTTGCTTTGCAGCAGTGGTAGAGACAACAACAACAACAACAACAACAACAACAACAACAACAACAACAACAACAACAACAACAACAACAACAACACATAACACAACACAAGACAAGAAACATCACATCTTACAGAATCCAACCAGGAAAAAGAAAAGGAAAATGAAAATGCATTACTGTTATTTTAAAGGAAGTTAAGTGCATTTCGTGCCCTGGGGATGTACGGAAATTTAAATCTGTTGCTCTTTAGCCTGGGGAGCCTATATCTCCTGCCAGAGGGGAGGGGGACAAACTCCTCCAAGAGAGGATGGTCAGAGCTGTCTAAGATCGTCTGAGCCTTCCGCAGAATTTGTCTGTTATAAATATATTATTTATAATATATAATATATATATTTGTTCTGTATTGACAGGTTGTGTGAGGTTTTGTCCGCTGCTCACCTGCTCGCTCTGTTCCTTTAAGCCTACTCGCTCTGTTCCTTTAAGCCTACTCGCTCTGTTCCTTTAGTTTTCTGTTAATCAATTGCATTCTCCTCACCTCACTAGCCCCCACCCTCGCGTTCGTTTGCTCTTCAGCAACCACACCCTTGGACTACCTGTCATTATGTGTTTGATTGGTCTGGTGCCGAACACACACTTCTAGTTTCAAGTATCAATTACCTTCACGCACCTGATGTGCATTCTAATTAGTTCCCCTGTGGGCTTTAAGTACCTCGCTCTCCCCTCAGTTCCTGTCGGGTCGTCCCGTATCATTCCGTATCATATCTCTATCACCAAGACTCCTTCGGGAGGTTCGGTTTCTGTCTGTTATGCTGTTTTCATCTCCGGCGTGAGATGCGCTCAAGCCTTCGCCTCCTGTCACCGTTTGCCTGGAAGGAGACACTGGACTGCGCTCTCTAAACTTCCACGGGAGGTATTCCAGTGTTCCACTTCAGACCTCCGCGCAGCAGACGTCCAGACGCGCATCCAGACCTCCGCGCAGCAGACGCCCAGACGCGCATCCAGACCTCCGCGCAGCAGACGCCCAGACGCGCATCCAGACCTCTGCGCAGCAGACGCCCAGACGCGCATCCAGACCTACGCGCATCCAGACGCGCATCGCTTCCTAATACTCTACGGGAGGATGCGTCTCTCCGAGCCGGCGCGCTCTTCCGCGCAGACGCGCTCTTCACTCCAGACGCGCATTCAGACACACTCCAGATGCGTCCTCCGTACCGGCGCGTACTCCAAGCAGTCGCGCACCACTCAGACCTCCGCGCCAGATGCGCCCTCCGTACCGGCGCGTACTCCAAGCAGTCGCGCACCACTCAGACCTCCGCTTGGACAACCCGTTCCCCGTGGCGACGCGCTCGCCCTGTCTGATCCCGCTCTTTTTACGCACAGCGCCTGGGTGAGTTTTGCAAGACTGTCTTTGACCCTATTCGTTTTTCGTGTGTTTAAGACACTGAAGATATCCTGCTTTTTGTCAGACTGTCACTCACCCAGCGTCAGCTTTTTGGATTGTTCATTGGGATAATATTTGCTTTAACATCGCTCACTGTGTGTATTCACACCGAAGATATTATCATTTGGATTATTATTTGGACTTCGCTCACAGTGCTTTTTTGCACCGAAGATTCTATCACGTGGATTTGTGTTGGGACTTTACTCACAGTGTGTATTTACACCGAAGATTCAGTCACTTGGATTACTGTTTTGGGACAAGTCACTTCTCCTGTCACCTGCTCTGTTCCCAACTGTACTCTGAGCTAACCCGCTCCCTCTCTCCCTCTCGGTTCCGTTTACCACCTCGGAGAGCTGCCGAGAGGAATCTGCAGAGCGACTCTGACGTCACCGTCTGCTTCCCCAGACGAACCATCCCGGGAGAAGCTGCAGAGCAGCAACATTGATCTATGCTTGTATCCCAGTCTTTGTCTGTTTTGTCCCCAGCCCGCCTCCGCGGGCCTCTGTCCCTGTTTCCCCACCCTAGTCATCCTAGTCCTCCCTCTCTAGTCATCCTAGTCCTCCCTCTCTAGTCCTCCTAGTCCTCCCTGTCCCCAGCCCGCCTCCGCGGGCCTCTGTCCCTGTTTCCCCTCTCTAGTCCTCCTAGTCCTCCCGGTCCAGTCCTCCTAGTCCTCCCTGTTCCTGCCTTGTCCCTTGCCCCGGCCCTGTTTCCGTTAGCCTTCCCTTAGCCTTCCCCTTAGCCAGCTCGCCTCTTAAAGGCACTGGGCCCTTTCCCATTCTTGTTATCCAGTATTTTGTGTTCTCCCTTAAAGGGACAGTGCCGTTTTCTGTGTGTTTCAATAAATGCCCAGTTCTTGGCTTACTCTCATACCTGTCTTGTGTTGTGCGATTGGGGTCGATTACAAACCATAACAGGTTGCCATACCAGGAGACAATACAAAAGGTTAAAATGGACTCAACAAAATATTTGTAAAACAAAACCATAAGTGTTTTGTCCACATTAAAAGTGTTTAGTTTGCGCAGGAAGTAGAGTCTCAAAACTTTTTTTGCAGATTTCAGATGTATTCTGATTGTGGTTTAACTTGTTGTCAACTACTGTTCCTAGGTACTTGTAGTGATCAACCTTCTCAACAGGCGAGCCCTTCATGATGGTTGGGATGGTTTGGTGGGAGGTTCTTCTGAAGTCAATGTCCATCTCTTTAGATTTAGTCACGTTTCACTTCAGGAAGTGGTTGTCACACCATTCTATAAAGTTTTCCACAACGGGCCCACGACCAACGTCTCCATCCTGAAGCAGGCTGATTAAAACAGTGGCATCTGCACACTTCAGTATTTGCCTGTCATCGTGGTTGCTCCTGCAGTCGTTTGTGTACAAAATGTACAATACTGGGGACAGGACACATCCCTGGGGTGAGCCTGTAGATGAGAGCACCATTTGCCCGGACTACCTGGGGTCTACATGTTAAAAAGTCCAGGATCAATTTCACCAAACCAGCATCAAGGTTGAATGTTGACAGTAGCTTCCTAACTAGAAGATGTGGTTGGATCGTATTAAAAGGTGAGGAAAATAGGGCTGACCTCATGTTAGTTGTAAAGATGAGAGGAGGAGAGGGGGAGGAGGAGGAGGAGGAGGAGGAGGAGGAGCATATAAACTAAAGTGATAGGGAGGCATGGCAGTTGCTTGGGCACCAGCCAGCCTCGCCCCTGCGCCAGCCTCGCCCCTCTCCTAGGGATGGGCCCATCCACTGCCAGTTGGCATATTCCGGGTACGGTCCCGGGAATCGCCCCCACAAACTGACACACATGTCCAGGAAACACTGTGGTCATGGTAACCAATCCACACTGGATACAATGACGCTAAATATGTCCTACGTAATTTTAAATTACCATATGAATGCTATATCAGTCTTGTTTATTAGTCATTCACAATGTAGGCTATCATGACAGAGCCATCTTAATATGTTTGTGATTCAATCATGACTGACATTTTAACATGTTTGTGACATCTTAACATGGGTTTCTTCAGTATTTTGCATAGGTGTGTCCACCGTAATATCAGACAGATCCCTCACGATTCGTAGTATAGGCGTCCTCCTCAACTGTAGTTCTCAAATATTTCCCCCAAAAGACACAATAATATAACAGTGCTTCTATGGCAAATACACAGTCTTTACTACTGTCGAATGTATATCTGACCCACCCCAGTGGTCATTGTGCATAGACATATATAAAGGCTAGATGACTCACCCTGGCTGGTTGACTCACCCTGCTGGCCAATGGAGACCGACGTTGCCACATGGTGGCCATCTTTCCACAGGCAGCACACCCACTCATAACATGAATGTCTATGGTGCATGTACTATTGAAATAACCATAGCTTGCAAGATTTTCAACCGATTTTCAAACGATTTGGTTTGTTATAAACATCAGAGATGTAGTTATCATACTGCATACTTATAATAGACTTTCATATGCAAATTATTTCAACATGTCCAAGCATCCTGAATCATACAGTAGCCACGTTAATAACGTTTGTAATAAACCAAACCGTTTGTAAATCGGTTGAAAACTTTGCAAGCTATGGTTATTTCAATAGTACATAGACATTCATGTTATGAGTGGGCGTGCTGCCTGTGAAAAGATGGCCGCCGGTGAACTACGCTGGAGACTCCGCCTTGCACCATCTAGTTATATATATCTATGGTCATGTGGTCCTGTGTAGCTCAATTGGTAGAACATGGCACTAACAATGTGAACATTGGAGGTTCAATACCTCACTAGGGCTGCCCCATACTGAGACAGGATGCATTTACTGTAAATTACTGTGAGTGTACAGTATATACTCTATACAAGTACATTTGAAACTTTTGGACCTAAATGTACGCCGAGTGATATTTATTTTGTTACATTAAAATAAGTGGTCTACGTTCTGACAGCCTTGACATTCTGATATATAGTGTTTGATGGAAACGCATCTGGGGAAGGTGCCTTGATGCACATGTGTGTGCAGTCAATTGCGCCAATGGTGTTGGGCAGACCAGCAATGGCATGGAATCTTATCTTGACTGGGATCTGTTGTTGTTCAGTATATGGGAATTGGATGTATTGTGTGGACGGTTGTATGATTCAATCCATGACTCGCTGGAGGTCGCGGCTGATGGATGGCTGTGATATGTCCACCCTGTCTCCTAGCTCCCTCTGGAATGTCCCAGTGGCTAAAAAGCCCAAGGTGGACAGTACCTGGATGTGTGGTTGGGGTTTAAACGTCTGGTCCGGCTCCTCAGTGCTGGCTCCAGGGTATTTCACAGCTCCATTATGACAGGTATTGGTAGCCTGAAGCGTCCCACTAGGTACTCATCGCTCTCTGCAAACAATTAGCGATATCTTCCAGCAGCGGTAGATATGCCATATTGTGTGTGTAGGCCCAGGGTGCAGACTTGGTCCTTTTTAAATAGCACGATTGATCACTGATTATTGGATGGCATGGTTCAATTTACATGATTGATGTTCAAGTCCACGTGCAAGTTTTTTATTTGTCACATGCAACATCATACCAGTAAGATGAGCAGTGGAATGTTTCTCCACTGGCTCTTACAATGTGCACAGTAAGCAAGGTAAAAAATTACAATAACAAAGACGGTATATGGACTATTTTAATACAAAATGGCAAATATATAGTCTACATGAAGGGAATGGGATGTGCCAAGAGCAGAATGTAGATGTGTCCATTCTATTCCACAATGGCTATATCCATGTGATTGAGTTAGTGCTTATTTATTAATGAATTTATTTATTCATTCACTGCCATTTGCAGTGTTTGTGTAGTGCTTTTATTTATTTGATCACAATGTCTCATTGAATCATGACTATAAATGTAAAACGTAATTGTTAATGATACAAATATTCTCATATGTATTATTAATTATTTAAATCCGAGGATGTCTGTAGAATCGATGTGAATGCAATCACCAATGATTTCTCACAAATGAAGGCCTTAACTCATTAACTGCCACGCTCTTTTCCCACCATTTTCGCAATGTTTGCGGACCCATCGCAAACGCTACACGCTAAACATCGCCCCTTTCCTAAATAATCCAGTATTTTTTCATAGATCGCAAGATATGACGCGTTATATGCATTATGCCCAAATCTTTCTGGTTGCTCGCCTGAAACCCCAAATACTTCCAAATCAAAGGTATATACCATATACATATGTGTCTTCAAAAGATCATCAAGGTAGGGGGGGGGGGGTCGTTTTAACTAGAAACTGCGATCGTTACCAAAAACACGTTTTACGTCCGGTAAAATACGACACTGTGATCGGTACAGAAGCATGTTTTACCTAAGATAGACCTTACCTCAGTCAGAAAGTACTCAAAAATTAATAAATCCCAGTCGATCCCATGGCGATCGCAATTATATATTGGGCATGGCTACCACACGGAAAAGAATAGCTCTGAGGCACCAAATGTTCCACCGATTGCTATGTTGTGATCCACTCCTAGGCGGAAACAGCCGGAGGTAAGTCAGTACTGGAAGACAAGTGATATCCCCAGTTCAAAAGGTAGGCAATACTGCCACCTGGCAAGAGTTGATCGTCATTGCAATTCCAACGTAGGCAGATATGCCAGGGAGACTTAGGGAGCTCCGGCTGAGTGTTTAGAATGGGGATCAAAGGAAAAAGATCAAAGGATCAAAAAACGAGTATACTCGTTTTTGCCGTTCAAGCGTTGGCGACGAAACATGAGTATAATCGTTTTTGGCGCAGAAAGAGTTAAGAACACGGCCGCACACCAATCTGGCCTATCTACGACTGCTTTTCCGCGTTCTTAAATCCTGTTCTTAGCTAAGAACGAATCCCAGATAAGAAACCATTCAGGAATGCCAGAATTGTCCCAGGAACTTCGTAAGTGGAGTTTTCGTAACTGCGTTAGAGAATGAGGTCCATTGTTATTTTAGGTGCAAAATAAATCAGCATTGTTTTTCGGTGAAGTGTCCCTTTAACAAAATTGCACTGTAGCAGTGATACAAATGGCATATAGTACATAACCTACCTAAGAGCCTGTAATTCAGTGTTTCTATTGTGGTTTGACGGGTGACACACATAAACAACAGCCAAATTATTGACCGGGTTTAGTTACGTCAGTTCTAGATGGTGATAATAACACATCTGTTCGTTTTCTCACAGAAGCAGCTACAGAGGAAGCTAAGCTTCCTGTTCTGGGTTCACAGCAAAACAACAAAGGCATGAAAACACACACATGAGTCAGCCTTTATCAAGTAGGCCATCTGGATGAGCTAGGGCAAGAACAATGGCATGGGGGAGAGAGAGAGACAATATACACACACATACACACGCTGTCGCTCCATCTAAAAAAATTACTTTCTGAAAAGCTTGAAGTGACAGTAGCAGCATTTCTCCACCCCCCCCCCCCCCCCACGTGTGTGTGTGTGTGTGTGTATTTATTTTTATTTATTTATTTAAATTATTATTGTTGTTTTTCTGTCACATCTTTATTTATGTTTATCTATTTTTTTTTATGTATGTGTATTCTGTATTGTTGAACGTATATGTTTGTTGTCTGTCTCCTTGGGTGGGGTTAAGGGGTAAAAATTGTAGATAGAACATTTTAATATTTCTCTCATTTGCACTTTGAATTTTTTTTACCTGCATAATGCTTCCAATGAAGAAAGTTATAAAATATATATATATATATATATCTGTGTGTGTGTGTGTGTGTGTGTGTGTGTGTGTGTGTGTGTGTGTGTGTGTGTGTGTGTGTGTGTGTGTGTGTGTGTGTGTGTGTGTGTGTGTGTGTGTGTGTGTGTGTGTGTGTGTGTGTGTGTGTGTGTACTCTGGACTTGGCTGGTTGGGTACCATGGTGTTCATCTGGTCTGTTTCATGACAACCCCATAATAATCAGCTATACCTGGCCTGGGACTGCATAGAGGAGGAGCACATTTAAATTTACCTGACTATATTATTTCTTATTGTTTTCAGACGTGTTGGTACATTGGAGGTTGGGTAGGAGGGGTGGGTGGGGGACACTGTACAACTGTACAAGCAAAACTGTACATTGGAATATTGACAAAACCATACTTGGTCATTTACTGTACATTGGAGGGGGTTGGGTTAGGACATTTATGGGGGCCAGTTTCGAATTGCAGTCTCCCGTAGGTGTTCTTTGAGAGTGGTTTTGAAAGTGGGTAGTGATTCACGTTCCTTTACAGCTTTGCGTAGGGCATTCCACATTGATGTGGCATAATTGCGAAACTTGTTTAGTCCCTTGTTTGAGCCGAATCTGGGTTTAACATGATTTGTGGAGCTCCCTCTGGTGTTGTGATCGTGGTGCACGAGGAGTGCACCTGCTCGCACCTATTGCACATTCCTGTATCCAAATACCTGTCTGCTTGGTGCCTACATTAAAACCAACCTAAAACGCTCCATTCTCTCTCCTCCTGTGTTCTGCTATTGGGCTCCGCCACTGCTGCCCTAACAGTACTATATTGTTCTGATCTGTACTATATTGTTATCTTCTGTACTATATTGTTCTGATCTGTACTATATTGTTCTGTTCTGTACTATATTGTTATCTTCTGTACTATATTGTTCTGTTCTGTACTATATTGTTCTGATCTGTACTATATTGTTATCTTCTGTACTATATTGTTCTGTTCTGTACTATATTGTTCTGTTCTGTACTATATTGTTCTATTCTGTACTATATTGTTATCTTCTGTATGAATGAATGAATGAATGAATGAATGAATGAATGAATGAATGAATGAATGAATGAATGAATGAATGAATGCATGCGTGAATGAATGAATGTATTCTCCATATTCCTCCAAACAAATCACAATATCAAGCTCCGTCATACAGAACAATCATAATGAAAAAGAAATTATAAACAAAAAGTCAAGAGCAATGTAGTTAGTTAGTTGACATGTTAAAATGTTACTTGATATAACATAATTTTGTATAATACATTATATAATATACTTTTACTTATAGTACAAAAAGAAAAAACTTGAGTCGCTTGACAGCAGTAAATACAATACAACACTACATAACACAATATAACATTAAACTTTGTTTATCTGCATTACTCATTTCTATATTTCTCTAATGTGTATTTTTTAAGCTGCTTTTTAAATTGTGCAATATGTTTACTCATTTTGATGTATTCAGGTAAGTCATTCCACAACTTCACTCCACAAACGGATATGCACATGCTTTTCAGCGTAGTGTGTACCATTGGTTGTTTAAGATTCCCTCTCCCTCTTAAGTTATATTCTCCTTCCCTGTCTCTGAACCATCTTTGAATGTTGCCTGGGATTAATTTATATCTGGCTTTGTATACAATGAGAGCAGTTTTGAAATCAACTAGGTCCATACATTTCAATGTTTGTAGCTTTATAAATAAGTTATTTGTGTGTTCATAATATCCTACATTGTTGACTATTCTTATTGCTTTTTTGCATGGTGCATATTGGCTGTAGAGTGCTTTTGTAGGTGTTACCCCACACCTCCGCACAGTAGTTGATATATGGAAGGAAGAGCGTACAGTACAGTGTATACAGTGTTTACTATATTGTTATCTTCTGTACTATATTGTTCTGATCTATACTATATTGTTATCTTCTGTACTAACTTATATTGTTCTGTTCTGCACTATATTAATCTGATCTGTACTAAATTGTTCTGTTCTGCACTATATTGTTCGGTTCTGTACTATATTTATCTGTACTATATTGTTCTGTACTATATTTCTCTGTACTATATTGTTCTGTTCTGTACTATATTTTTCTGTACTATATTGTTCTGTACTATATTTCTCTGTACTATATTGTTCTGTTCTGTACTATATTGTTCTGTACTATATTATTCTGTTCTGCACTATATTGTTCGGTTCTGTACTATATTTTTCTGTACTATATTGTTCTGTACTATATTTCTCTGTACTATATTGTTCAGTTCTGTACTATATTTCTCTGTACTATATTGATCTGTACTATATTGTTCTATATTGTTCTGTACTATATTGATCTGTACTATATTGTTCTATATTGTTCTGTACTATATTGTTCTGTACTATATTGATCTGTACTATATTGTTCTATATTGTTCTGTACTATATTGTTCTGTACTGGCAGCAGTCAGAAAGCCAACTGGAGCTCTGAACTGATGATAACTTAAGATGAAATTTGCTTAGAGATGTTTGCAAACAGGGAAAACACACACGCACGCACGCACGCACGCACGCACGCACGCACGCACGCACGCACACACACACACACACACACACACACACACACACACACACACACACACACACACACACACATTGGCATATATAGACAGAGACACACATATCAATTTAAGAATCTAAGTTGTACACAAAGGCCATATGATGTCTAATAAAAGGGTATACACACACACACACACACACACACACACACATAAAGCATTTAGTGTAATACAGTACAGTCCCAGCTGTCTGTAACCAAGTGTTAAGCAGCAGCCTGGCTGACCTTCATCAAACACTAAACACACACACACACACACACACACTGAAATATGGTTACTCATACACACGCCATGCACACACACACACACACACACACACACACACACACACACACACACACACACACACACACACACACACACACACACTACAACACAACTGAAACAAGGTAAGGGGTTTGCAAGTTTGTGTGTGCATGTATGTTTGTGTGAATGTGTGTGTGTGGGCCATACTCCACAAATACTGCATGTTTTTGCATACCATACAGTGGTGTGTGTGTGTGTGTATGTGTGTGTGTGTGCAAGTGAGTGAGAGCCTCAGCCTGCGTGCGTGTGTGTGTGTGTGTGTGTGTGTCGTGTCCCCTCACACATGTGGATGACTTAGTAAATAGAAGGAGCAGCTGTCCCCCATCAGCAATGACTCTCAATAGACCTCTCTCTCTCTCCTTTTCTCTCTCTATCTCTCTCTATCTCTCTCTATCTATCTCTCTCTCTCTCTCTCTCTCTCTCTCTCTCTGCTTCCTCTCTTCCTATGCTTTTCCGTTCGGTAATAACACTGTTCAGCACGTCAACAGACCTGCATTATAATCACCAACCTCGATCGCCCCCACAGCACACACATATTGTTCTACTCAGCCCGTCACCATGGCGATCCACCCAAAACACCAATCACAGCCGACCAGGAAGCAGCCCTGGCCCACGACTACCCTCAATAAAACGTCTGCTTAAAAATGGATCCTCAAAATAAATAGACTGTCATAAAAGAAAAATTGAGACATAAAACACCTTGAGAACAGAGGAGTGGGAATCTGTCTTGTGTTAGAGCTCACAGCTGAGAGAAACTACTGTAACTATCACCAAGTTATCACCACTCACAGAGAGACAAATTATTCCACTCAGCGCTCCCACCTTGTGGTAAAGATATGTATTACACATCAAACACAGAACATGGTAGTGGTAGGCCATAATATAATTATGACACAACACACAACACAACTCAACTCAACTCAACTCAACTCAACTCAACTCAACTCAACTCAACTCAACTCAACTCAACTCAACTCAACTCAACTCAACTCAACTCAACTCAATTCACTGGAAGTACAGTAGGTGTGGCAGTGTAGTCTAGTTCCCAACACTCCAAATACAACGCCAAAACTTTCCTGTAAACATGTTGTGACCTGTGTATTTACCACGTGAAAAAAAAAGATTATTAGACATTTTCGTTTTCTAAGCAGTTTTGGAGTTGTATTTGGAGTGTATTTGGAGTGACTGTTGGGAACTAGGCTACACTGGCACACCTACTTCCAGTGAATGATGATAAGCTAGGCTAACGGTGCGGCTGTTCCCTAAGCCTAATGCATGCACAGAGAAGAAAGGGGTATGTATCTGATTGTCTAACTCCAGGGTAGAGGGAAAATAAGCTAATTTCCCAAAAAGTTGCCGTGTTCCTTTAACCTGTTAAGCCCTAGCCCTATTTTCTGGAAATCCGGCTAAAATACATACCTAAGTAAATGGAACATTGCTCCACTTCTACAAATCATTTGCATGTTCTTGGTATCTACTATCTAGGGACATCTATGGATCTCAGGGAATGTATTCCCAGTGTCAGACATATTGTGTCTGTTACTAGGCTTGAGTAAATTGTGATTAAACAAAGGAGAATATAAATTAGGATTTTTCTTTGCATCTTTGACAGTGAATAACACCATGCTAAAAATGACCAGACATGAAAAAATGAGTTTGATTGATTGATTGATTGATTGAAAACTTTATTAACAGATTGCAGAATGGGTACAGTACAGTACAGCTCAATACATACAATTGTTAAGGGGATGCAGACCAGAGAAAGACTTTCGTCTTGTTTACATCAGGGTCCCCCATTTTCAATTCATCGTTCAGCACCTTCTTGAGATCACGTGTACAAAACTCTAAGCAAATGAATAAAGGGAAGATGATTAAACAGAATGTTTTGTACTGAATTCTGCCATCCGGACACATGCAATTTGAAATATTATTATAGAATATAGATATCAGGCCTATAAATTACCTAAATTACCTAAAATTATAGCTAAATTGCACATCTATGGATCAGGCCAAATCTCCTCTTTCAGATGGCAGAGTTCAATTTGAATTTAGTATTATCAGTATTTAGTATTAGTATTTAGTAGTATCACCAGGCGTGCAGCAAGAACCGTGAATGAAATCTACTGTAAATACAGTAAGTTTTTAATTTTTGAGACAGGTCCGCCATTTTGAATCGGATTGCAACACGGATGGTTGCTAAACGTTCACAGAAGGTAGACAAACTAACTGCGCTCCAATCTATGCCAATAACGTTCAGTTTTGTGGTAGATAATCCCGAAAAATAAGAGAAATAAAGAAAATTCAGCCACAAGTAATTTGCTTGCAGGAAGCTGGCATTCACTGTGTAATGTAGTTTTTAGAAATGTCAACGCTCATTGAGAGCTCCTTATGGCCTCTCCTCATATGACTACAAACCAAATTGCGACGTGAATTCAAAATGGTGGATATTCTCTAAATTATGAACACATTCCATAAACTAAAATCTCACTAATAACACTTTAACCTATTGGTAAACAAACGTATTGTTGAAAATATACACTATCTAGAGCTGCCGCGATTACCGCAGTATCGCTGTTACATCACGCCCACCGCAGAGTTTAGCTGAATACTGCATCACTGCTGTTTTTTATAATAATACTCTCAACCAAAGCAACGGAACAATTTTGATTGACAGTCGATTCTGCCAATTACGTCACATCGCTTGCACCCGCCTCTGCTGTTACCACCAATCGGCAAGCGCGTATTAGTTTTTTACTTCCTGAATGTCAGCCATTGATCAGAGCTCACAACAAGGCAGCTCCCCGCCGGAGTGGACTACCATCGCTCCTCAGGAGTACTAAACGAGGCATAATGATTTTACTGCAACGAATGTTATAATAAAAGCCCTTCGTTCTATACACTTGTCTGATTGAAAACTTTATTAACAGACCGCAGAATGGGCACAACTCAGCACGCTTTGAGCAAAGAAAGGAACTGAGATATGAATTGAGTAATGCTTGCCTTGCTATGGTCCGGTAAATACGCTGATGTTATTGAACGTGTAAATATATAACGTTAATGCCACAAAACGAATGCCTTTGTTAATCATAAGTAGTAACTTTATAATAATAATAATAATAATAATAATAATAATAATAATAATAATAATAATAATAATAATAAATAATAATAATAATAATAATAATAAGAAAGAGTCGGGGGGGTAACCGCCGGGCGCTACCACCCCTGCCTGCGACACCGAGTGAACGGCGCACGACCAGAGGGGAGACTTCGACTTTCACTTTCAATAACGAATGCGTGCTTGCCGAATCCCAAACAATATTCATGCTGCAAAGTCATCCTCTAAAGATAGACATTTAGACTAGAGGCAGGCTATATGCTATAAAGAGTAGACTACAAACAAAAAAAAATGCATTCAAATTTTTTTATTCTTTTTTTTTGCGGTAACCGCAGCGGTAGGAAATATTTCGCAAATTTGTGCGGTAAGGAAAACATCAATACCGCGGCAGCCCTAACTATGACTGCTGTTGAAAACACAACATTATGTCATACAGTCTGATTTATGATGTGACGTCATCTGCAGTCCGCCGGCGGACCGCTTGGGCTAAAGAGGCTAACTTAACTTAACAAAATATAACATACATTATGTCTGGAGCCTGGAGGAACCAAACCCTAACCCTGGCAGTAAGGCCCCGTCCACACGAACGCTGGTTTTAATGTAACCGTGATTGTATGTGCGCAGTTGCACTGTTCGGCCACACACAACCGGGGATTTGCTACACTGCAACCGCGGTCTTTGAAACCGGTGGCCAGGGTGGAGTTGTGCGGTTTTGCAGTTGCGTGTGGGCATAGCAACCGAGGTTATTCCCAGTGTTTACAGCAGAGCTGTCGCAATTATTCCCCATGTTTACGGCAGACCGCGGGGTAGAGAGATTATAGCAGAGCCAGCTACACCAGTGTTTACAGCAGTCCCACGTAGCGTTATATGAAAATGATTGTAACAAACTTTTGTTCGAAACGTATCGTCTGTGTTGAAGAGTGTTGTGATCGACTGATGTCTTGTCGCATTCCTGACCTGACGCTGAGAGTAAACATGTAGCTGCAGCTAAACTAAACTCATGTGTTGTCAAGTTATTGTTATAAGGAACCCAGTCCAGACTGCATCCCCTTAACAATTGTTTGTATTGAGCCGTATTGTATTGTACCCATTCTGCAATGTGTTAAATAACGTTTACATCCATTTCATATCGGTAACGTTACCACAATACGTTAGCATTTAAGCTATATACTATACATGGATATAGCCATTCACATTAGCATGTAGCTAACAACACCGGCGGTCTTTTGTGAGACTAAACTATCCGCTCTTGGTGGTAAATTGTGTTGCTGATGGTTTTGTTTCATCAACAAAATGAGAGGCAGAACACAGTGAATGTATCCGTTTGTTTATTGCAGTTTCTTTCTTTGCTGAAAATAATATGTTCCGTTGGCAAAATGATCCAGTCCAGCTGTGCTTCTAAACAGGAAGTTTACTTCTTCTTCTTCAGTTAATTAATGGCAGATCGCGACCCAACAGGAAGTTTAGTGAGCGTACAGCCTTTTCTGATTGGTTGAAATGGCCTTCATGTCTGAACAACATCGCCGCCTACTGCTTTGGCATTGTATTACATTGTACTAAATGTATCGGTTGCTGGGATCCCAGCTCTGCCGTGAGTACGCAGTTATACACGGTTGTCCACCTGTGTTCACCGTGTGGACGGAGTTTTATTTTTTCAAACTTCGGTCATATTAAATCCAAACGCTCGTGTGGACAGGGCCTTAGTGCCATGCTCTACCCATTGAGCTACACAGGGAATGGAAGCCCTAACCCTGGCAGTGTTAGGCCCTGTCCACACGCACGCGGGGTGTTATGTAACTGAGCCTTAATGTGCGCGGTTGCACTGTTCGCCCACACACAACCGGGGTTTTGGAACACTGCAACCGTGGTCTTTGAAAACCAGAGTCCAGGGTGAAGTTTTGCGCGCATCCCGGTTGCAGTGGTTGCGTGTGGGCATAGAAACCGAGGTTATTTCCAGTGTTTACAGCAGAGCTGTCCCAAGTAGCATTATATGAAAATGATTGTAACAAACTTTTGTTCGAAACGTATCGTCTGTGTTAAAGAGTGTTGTGATCGACTGATGTTTGTTGTCGCATTCCTGACCTGACCAGAGTAAACCTGTAGCTGCGGCTAAACTAAGCTCACGTGTTGTCAAGTTATTGTTATAAGGAACCAAGTCCAAACTACAACAGTCTGCATCCCCATAACAATTGCTTGTATTGAGCCGTATTGTATTGTACCCATTCTGCAATGTGTTAAATAACGTTTTCATCCATTCATTCTACTAGCCCTAACGTTACTACATTATTACGTTAGCATGTAAGCTAACAAAATCAGCGATCTTTTTGTGAGACTAAACTCCGCTCTTGGTGGTAAATTGTGTTGATGTTGGTTTTGTTTCATCAACAAATGAGGCAGAACACACAGTGAATGTATCCTTTTTTGTTTATTGCACGTTGTTCTAGCTGCAAACTGTAGAATTGTTTGGCTGTGAGCAAGGAGGGATGTTTGTGTTCCACACTTCAGTTCAGTTTCCGGTATTAACGCTAAACCCTTCTGATTGGTTGAAATGGCCTTCATGTTTGAACTACATCGCCACCTACTGCTTTGGCATTGTACTACATGTATATGACGTCACTCTGTGCAGGGTTTAAACCAGTCGTGTGGACATTTTTTTTCTTTTTTAATAATACAAAAAAAAAAACGGTGTCAAAAATACCCGTGATCGTGTGGACTGGGCCTTAGTGGTATCATGCTCTATCTAAGGCTTAAGAAGCTATGCGGCACCACAGGGGAGCAGTCAGATGACTAGCATCTTTCATTGTGTTCAGACATCAATGGGGGAGATCAGTGTGTGGTTAGTGGGTTAGCTGTTAGCAAAGGCTGTTCACTTAGTCATGAGACAGGGGTCAATGGAATGAGTGTGTGTGTGTGCGTGCGTGCGTGCGTGTGTGTGTGTGTGTGTGTGTGTGCGTGCATGCGTGTGTGTGTGTGTGTGTGTGTGTGTGTGTGTGTGTGTGTGTGTGTGTGTGTGTGTGTGTGTGTGTGTGTGTGTGTGTGTGTGTGTGGGTGGGTCTATATGATGCGTTATGGCTTTATATGGGAAGTTTAAAAAGGTGTTGATTCGTACGGGACGCAATTCAATACACCATAGCAATGGATTGGATGGACGAGTCCCTCTATTACTGACATTGTGCTTAGACACACACACACACACACACACACACACACACACACGCACACACACACATATATAGCTGAACAATAATAGCCCCACTGACTCAATAGAATGAAAGCAGGGGAACAGTGTCAGACCAATAAACCACACACACACACACACACACACACACACACACACACACACACACACACACACACACACACACACACACACACACACACACACACACACACACACACACACACACACACACACACACACACACACACACACACACACACACACACACACACACACACACACACACACACACACACACACACACACACACACACACACACACACACACGAAGCATGTACTGCTTAGGCCATTACAGCTCCCTGAAGGAAGCACCTGGAGACAGGGGGCCCAC
>NC_140178.1:77247440-77252440 GCF_963971535.1 Notolepis coatsorum | reverse complement strand
GCTAACCATGGATACACCCAAAAAAAAGCTAAGTCTGAGGAAAATAGAGGGTTTAATTCAGCGTGGACAGATTAATTTGCTTTCATGACTAACGATGCAGGCTTACCTGTATGCCTGATATGTGGTGCAAAATTTGCGAACAACGAAAAATTTACTTTTTATTTTATAGATTTCCACAAATAAGGGAAGGACTCAAATAGAGCTGCATAGTTCAGGGTTTTATTTCAAAGTAGGTCTACAGATGCCAGTGTTTTTTCTCCTTTTCTGTGTTTTATTTCAAAGTAGGTCTACACATGGTAGCCTTTTTTCAAAGTGGACTACTTTTTATTTTATAAATGTTCCACAAATAAGGGAAGGACTCAAATATACCTGAATAGTTCAGGGTTTTATTTCAAAGTCGGTCTACAGACACCAGTGTTTTGTCTCCTCTTCTGTGTTTTATTTAAAAATAGGTCTACACAGCCAGTATTTTTTCACCTCTTCATAAGAGTTTGAGGTTTCCCTTTGTTATAACAGGTAAAAACAGCAATAAAAAGTCAAGACATTTCTTTTTGTTGCTTTATAATTCCATGCAACAAACTGTGTGCTATAAGTATAAAGTATAATAAATCGCAAATTACTTTGGGTATGCAATTGTCAGCCGTTTTATGCTAAATGTGGGGTATGCTTGGGGATATATAAAACGTTATACACTGTGTTATCTTCATTTTAAGGATAAATAGGTTGTGTGGCTCCCTGAGCATTTTATTTTGAGGGAGGGGGGCTCTTTTGATAGTAAAGGTTGCTGACCCCTGACTGACCTAGTCTATCTCAACCCCTCAGAATAGAGGTCGTTCAGACTACTGAATTGACTATTGAAATTCGATTATTGAAATATGTGTGAAATCCCATGGGACCTCTCCTGAAATATATTTTATTCAGTAAAGTTCCCAGTTAGATTCCCACTCCTCCTGGCAGTGCATCGAAGTGTCCTTGAGAAAGACACTTAACCCTAACTGCTCCCAATGAGCAGGTTGCCTCCGCCATCGGTGTGTGCATGCGTGAATGTGAGGCATAAATTGTAAAGTGCATTGGATAAAAGCGCGATATAAATGCAATCCATTTATATATATTGTGGCAGATATCACGCCCCGTCTCATGGATATGTGAAGGACAGGCGATACTACTGCCACGGGAGGAGTGGAAGCAATTAGGCAGCTGATTAGTACTGATAGAACACACCTGTGCACCATTAGATCACCCACATCCCACACGCACACACACCAGACACACACACTATAATACACTAGGACAGATAGAGTTGAGTTGAGAGGAGGTGAGGTAGGAGCGAGTATTGAGAGAAAGAGATTGTTTGTTTACAGAGTTTTGCGAGGTGAGAGGTAGTGGAGAGGAGGTGAAGGCGAGAAGGTGTTCATGGTGTACTGGACCCTAGACTGGCTGAGAAACCCCCTTGTGTACTGACCCTGGACCGGACGACTACTCTGAGTAATGAGTATTGAACAATCCCTGTTCTGTACGAGAGCCTGTTTTGTGTTTTGGACCTTGGACTGTATTACGACCATTCTATTTGCCCATCGGACTATATTCTGCCTTGATTCAATAAATATTCTTATTGATTGATATTGCACTTGTGTGGACAATTGAATTAGTTTGTTTTTGAACCGTGATGAGTCTGAACACCACTAGGCTTGTCACATATTAATTATATATATATATATATATAACGTCAACGTGTCCAACTCTCACGTAGAATAGGGGGTTCATTCCAGTTCTATGGCTCCAGACCAATAGATAGTATCAGTCAACTGGTAGAATAAATAAACTGAGAGCACACAAGCAGCGAACACAGTGTCTGAGTGACCTGCTGGCTTCAGTTCACCTCCAATACAATCATAATCCATTCAATTGGAAAGTGCTACATGTATTTATATGCAGTCTATTCTACATATGTTTCTAGGCAACAAGGACGCTGCCAGCTTCGATGTTGTCTTATATATTCAGGGATATACTGTATTAGCCTTAATATTTTATGAGAAATGCAGTGCCTCTCGTTCTTTACAGATATTTATACATTTTGGGAATATCTACACCATAGCGAGCATCTTTATCACGAAATAAAGAGACAGTGGCAGAAGTGGGCGGGGCATATAAGGGGAATATGATTCATGAATGATTCAGAATTAAGTCTATCATTAGTAAGCGTATTAGTAATGGTGTAGCACGTTAAATTAATTGTGTGTGTGTGTGTGTGTGTGTGTGTGTGTGTGTGTGTGTGTGTGTGTGTGTGTGTGTGTGTGTGTGTGTGTGTGTGTGTGTGTGTGTGTGTGTGTGTGTGTGTGTGTGTGTGTGTGTGTGTGTGTGTGTGTGACACATAGTGTGGCTTGTAACACCTGTACGGCATGTGATGTCTGGTTTTGGATGGGACAACTGACAAGTGTGTGTGATGGACGTATCGCCCCCGCCCATATGTGTGTGTGAGCAATGATATATATATTGTGGCAGAGCGCATCAGTCCAGATGAAGCGCACCTGTGCCAGACGCGCACGGGACAGGTGAGCTCAATCAAAGCGCAATTAACACAATCTCTGCCACGCAGTTTGACCATCTTATAGCTCTCACTGCCAGTGCTGTAAGCCTATGGAGTCGCTCACCTTCTTTGCAGGGCTATAATTTTTTAAATATTATAGCTACAGTATATCGACATTCCTATGGCCCATTCAACATCGGGTATTTATCGATCCGGATGTGGGAATGTAATTTTTTTCCATTCATACATTGCCGTGTTAATACCGTCGTGAATATAAGTATGTTTTTAGAGTGGTCTGCAGTAATTCCTAGAACGCGAGTTATAGGCCCCAATGCATATTATACATAATCGATTGGCGTTTCGTCCCTATACACGCGACATAAAAAAATTCAAATGCTGATCGGTATACATTATGCTCCATCATGCGTGAAGGAAAGGGGGGGGGGGGGGGTCGTTTATGATTCCTTGATTGTCAGTAACGGCTTTCTTTAGTACAACATCATACGTTGATCAGATGGATTGCAATGAAATAAATGGACAATCGAGCTGGAATTAACGTTAGATTCCTCTTACCTGTGGCCGATTAGTCTGGAGAAAAAATATTCCAATTATTTTATTTCCATCTGCTAGATCCGTTTTCCGTTTGTACGACGCAATAAACGCCGAAAGCATATTGATTCTTGCGTCTCGAAAGCGATCCAATGCACTAGAGTGTTTGTCTGGATCCACATAACAAGAGAGCTCTGCCCAGAACATATTCACCGATGCACCCCATCCGGTTTAGAGTGGGTGCAACATCGCCCAAAATCCACCAGGCGGCAGTATTGAGCCGTGGCAATATCAGACAGAGTCCAGAGTCTCCCAGATCCTTGCTGGATGAATTATGAATGGCAATAGCGAATAAAGGAAATAACGATCATAAAAACGAGTAAACTCGTTATTGACGCAATTCGATTGGCGGGCAATAACGAGTAAACTGTGCAGAAGCAGTTAAGCGTGATAGAAAATGGAGACAGAGAGAAGGAATCATTGGAGTAGCTAAGGCGAAACCTGGAAGTGGAAGAAGGAGAAAGAAGTACAGTAAGTGAAGAGGAGAGATAGAGAGAAGAGGAGAAGATTGTTGTCTGTGTTACCCAATGCTGTGTCTGACTGTTTTTGGAAGGAGATCCCCACTGTGTGCCCGACCCTTCAACTGTCCCGCTTTGGTATCGACCCCTGCTTGCCCGACGTCTCTTCTCCCGGATCTGCCCATATGAGAACCAATCCCTGTGTACCGACCCCCACTATCGGACAACGACGATTCTCTTGGATTACTGATTGGCTGACGCTTACACTATGATATGATATGATATTAGCATTTATAATGCGACTCCCAGCCAATTTTTACATCGGTCCGGGGCGCAGCCCGGGAAAAAAAATTATACGAATAAATGGACAGGACAAAGAAACAGGGAACCAGGCAGACGGACAGACAGAGAACATGAGAACACCTCAGACACACAACACAACAGCACTAACCTCTTCCTTCCCCCTAAACAGCAATAAAACGTCTGTTAAATTACCTCTTCCGCCCGTGACATCACGTCATAAATCAAGCTCTCCAGACTGTCAGACAAAATTACAGTTTTATTTTTCAAACGTATTCAAGAATAAACATCATAACCATGTCACAACAGCAGTTATATTGTATATTTTCATCAATACGTTTGTTTACCAATAGGTTCAAATGTTATTAGTGAGATTTTAGTTTTAGTTTTTGTGTTGTTTTGTTGCAGGGATCGGCCATTTTGAATTACCGGCCGTTTGGGAAATGTAGTCATTTTGAAGAGGACATCCAGAGCTTTCAATGAGCGTTTTTAAATACACTTCCCAAAGGCCTCTAGGTCCCGACAAGCAAATTACTTGTTATGAATATTTTTGTATTCTCTTATTACTCGGAATATACCACAAAACTGAATGTTATTGGCATATATTGGAGTGCAGTTCGTTTCTCTCCCCTATTTTGAGCATTTAGCAACAATCTGCATTGCAAATGGATTAAAAATGGCAGACTTGTCGCACAAATTTAAAACCTACTGTACATACAGTCAATTTCATTCTCTGTTCCTTATGCATGCCTGGTGATACTAAATCCAAATTGAACTCTGCCATTTGAGAGATAAGATTTGGCACAATCCATAAATGTGTGAATTGGCTATAATAAGGTCATTTATAAGCCTGCTATTCTATATTCTATAATAATATTTCAAATTGCATTGGTCCGGATGGGAGAATTCAGTACTGTATCTACAAAACCTTCTGTTTAATCATCTTCCCTTTATTCATTTCCTTAGATTTGTTGTACACGTGATCCCAAGAAGGTACTGAACGAGCTCAGTGGCAGTATTTCATGTCTGGTCATTTTTAGCATGGTGTTATTCACTGTCAAAGATGTAATGAAAGATCATAATTCATATTCTCCTTTGTTTCATCA